>NW_028317998.1:1737500-2065833 GCF_062004578.1 Staurois parvus
ATATATATATATGTGTGTGTATATATATATATGTGTGTATATATATATATATGTGTGTATATATATATATATGTGTGTATATATATATATATGTGTGTATATATATATATATATATATAAAAACATAAACACACACATACCGTATTGGGCCGCTTGCCTTTACTGGCATCCCAATTTTCACATGTATATGGGAATGTTTGACCATTCTTCCAGATGCGCATTTGTGAAGTCAGGCACCGATGTTGGACAAGAAGGCCTGGTTCGCAGTCTTCTCTCTAATTCATCCCAAAGGTGTTCTACCGGGTTGAGGTCAGGACTTTTGCAGGCCAGTCAAGTTCCTCCACCGCAAACTTGCTAATCCATATATTTATGGACCTTGCTTTGTGTGCTGGTGCGCAGTCATGTTGGAATTGGAAGGGGCCATCCCCAAACTGTTCCCACAATTCTGGGAGCATGAAATTGTCCAAATTGCCTTTTGGTATGCTGACACCTTAAGAGTTCCCTCCACTGGAACTAAGGGGCCAAGCCCAACCCCTGAAAAACAACCCCACACCATAATCCCCCATCTACCAAACTTTACACTTGGCACAATGCAGTCAGGCAAGTATTGTTCTTCTGGCAGCCGCCAAACCTTGACACGTCCATAAGGTTGCCAGATTCGTGGTTGATTCATCACTCCAGATAACATGTCTCCCACTGCTCTAGAGTCCAATGGCAGCGTGTTTTACACCACTGCATCTGACGCTTTGTATTGCACTTGGTATTGTAAGGCACGGATGCAGCTGCTTGGCCATGGAAACCCATTCCATGAAGTTAATCTGAAGGCCACAAGAAGTTTGGAGGTCTTTAGCTATTGAGTCTGCAGACAGTTGGCGACCTCTGTGCACTGTGCGCTTCAGCATGCGCTGACCCCGCTCTGTCATTTTCGTGGCCTACCACTTTGTGGCTGAGTTGCTGTTCCCAGTTGCTTCCACTTTGTTATAATACCACTAACAGTTGACCGTGGAATATTTAGTAGCAAGGAAATTTCACAGATGGACTTATTGCACAGGTAGCAACCACAGTTGAATTTACTGAGTTCCTGAGAGCGACCCATTCTTTCACAAATGTCTATAAAAGCAGTCTGCATGTCTTGGTGCTTGATTTTATACACCTGTGGCCATGGAGGTGATTGAAACACCTAAATCCAATGATTTGGAGGGGTGTCCCAATACTTTTGCCTACACACACACAACTCGAAAAATTTGAATATTGTGCAAAAGTTCATTTATTTCAATAATGCAACTTAAAAGGTGAAACTAATATATGATATAGACTCATTACATGCAAAGCAAGATAGTTCAAGCCGTGATTTGTCATAATTGTGAAGATTATGGTTTACAGCTCATAAAAACCCCAAATCCACAATCTCAGAAAATTTGAATATTACATGCAATCAATAAAACAAGCATTGTACATAGAACGATATCGGACCTCTGAAAAGTATAAGCATGCATATGTACTCAGTACTTGGTTTGGGCCCCTTTTGCAGCAATTACTGCCTCAATGCTGCGTGGCATGGAAGCTTTCAGCCTGTGGCACTGCTGAAGTGTTATGGAAGACCAGGATGCTTCAATAGCGGCCTTCAGTTCTTCTGCATTGTTCAGTCTCATGTCTCTCATCTTTCTCTTGGCAATGCCCCATAGATTCTATATGGGGTCCAGGTCAGGCGAGTTTGCTGGCCAGTCAAGCACAGTAATCCCACGGTCATTGAACCAGGTTTTGGTGCTTTTGGCAGTGTGGGCAGGTGCCAAGTCCTGCTGGAAAATGAAGTCAGCATCCCCATAAAGCTAGTCTGCGGAAGGAAGCATGAAGTGCTCCAAAATCTCCTGGTAGATGGCTGCGTTGAACCTGGACTTAATGAAGCATGGCTCCCCAAATCAACACGCTGGAAACTTCACACTGGACTTCAAGCATTTTGCAGTGTGTGCCTCTCCATTCTTCCTCCATACTCTGGGTCCTTGGTTTCCAAATGAGATGCAAACGTTGCTCTCATCAGAAAAGAGGACTTTGGACCACTGAGCAACAGACCAGGCCTGGTTTTCTTCAGCTCAGGTAAGATGCTTCTGACGTTCAGGAGCGGATTGACCAGGGGAATATAACATTTGAAGCCCATGTCCAGGATCTGTCTGTGTGTGGTGGCTCTTGATGCTCTGACTCCAGCCTCAGCCTACTCCTTGTGAAAGTCCCCAACACTTTTGAATGGCCTTTTCCTGACAATCCTCTCCAGGCTGCGGTCATCCCTGCATCTTGTGCACCTTTTTCTTCCACACTTTTTCCTACCACATAACTTTCTATTAACATGCTTTGATACAGCACTTTGGGAACATCCAACTTCTTTTGCAATTACCTTTTGAGGCTTTCCCTCCTTATGGAGGGTGTCGATGGTTTTCTGCACAACTGTCAGGTCAGCATGATTGTGATTCCTACTGAACCAGACTGAGAGACCATTTAAAGGCTCAGGAACCCTTTGCAGGTGTTATGGCTTAATTAGCTGATTAGAGTGGGACACTTTGAGCCTAGAATATTGCACCTTTTCACAATATTCTAATTTTCTGAGATTGCGGATTTGGGGTTTTCATGAGCTGTAAGCCATAATAATCACAATTCTGACAAATCACGGCTTGAACTATCTTGCTTTGCATGTAATGAGTCTCTCTTATATTAGTTTCACCTTTTAGGTTGTATTACTGAAATAAATGAACTTTTGCATGATATTCTAATTTTTCGAGTTTCACGTGTGTGTGTGTAGTGTGTGTAGTGTGTGTGGTATTCGCATCCCCTTCACTTTTTTTAAATTTATGTTGCAGTCTGACACTAAAGTTATTTGAATTCATTTTTTTTGTCTCATTACTCTACACTCAGTACTCCATAATGACAAAGTTAAAACAGAATTTTGAAAATGTCTGTGAACTAAATAAAAACACTGAAATGTCACATGTACTTAAGTACTCCGACTCTTTAGAATCGTTGTCATGTTGAAAGGTGAAACTTCCGACGGGAAGGAGGACTGCTTTGTTTACTAACAGTCGTCCTCTGTCGGCTCGGGCACACTGCTCTGCATGGCTGACCAACCAGAGCAGTGTGCTTACAATGAAGCACACAGACACCGCCCCCCAGTAAAACACTTCCTGCACACAGTTAACCCTTTGATCGCCCAACATGTTAAACCCTTCCTGCCCAGTGCTATTAGTATGGTTAGTGCTTTTTTTTTTTTTTTTTTTTTTTACCATTGATCACTATTGGTGTCACTGGGGATGTTAGTGACACCAATCAGCCCCCCCGGTGTCAGAATGCCCGCCACAGTCCCGCTATAAGTCGCTGATCGCCGCCATTAGTAGTTTAAAATAAAAAAAATTCCAGTATATATACCGCCATTTGTAAACGCTATAACTTTCATGTAAACCAATTAAATTACACATACTGGGTTTTTTTTTCCACAGACATGTAGCAGAATACATTTTGGCCTAAATTTGCCAAAATTTGATTTTTTAAAATTTTTTTACTGGACATGTTTAAAAGCAAAAGGTCAAAAATGTTTTGTTTTGTTTTCTCAAAATTGTTGGTTTTTTTTTTTTTAAATAGAGGATAAAATAAAAACACACAGGCGATCAAATACCACCAAAAGAGAGATCAATTCGTGGGGAAAAGAAAGACCTAAATTTTAATTTGGGTGCAGCTTTGCATGACCGCGCATTTGTCAGCTAAAATAACGCAGCGCCATAACGCATAAAATAGCCTGGTCAGGAAGGGGGGTAAATCATCTGGAGGGCAAGTGATGAATACTTATGCAAATATGATATTTCAGTTTTGCCTTTTACATACATTTGCAAACATTTCTAAAATTGTTTTCACTTTGTCACTATTGGCTACTGAGTATCAGGCTGCAGCATCACAAAATTTAAAGTGAAGGGGTCTGAATACTTTATGAATGGTGTGTGTGTTGGAAGGAAGTTAAAAGCCTGGGCCTCTATACTTCTCTTTTGGTGAATGGCTTGGTGAAGTACTTAGAAAAGCAGATTTAGCTCTGAATAAGACCATCTATTCACCAGGTATATAAAGTGAAAGAACTACAGATGGGTGTATTGCATTCTCTTGCAGAATATGCTCAATTTGCTCAACTGTATGCTATAAATTTGGTAAATGTATGTATATGTAAGATTAAAACATGCAGGGATCATTGTTAAAGAGCACAGCGAGAATAGTGTAAAAGTATCCTCTGTGACTTTAATGTTCTCTATGCCAATTAGTAATTGACAAACGTGCTGAGGTGGTTTGCTGATAAATGTAATTGCATTCATTAAAGTGTATGTCCAGTCAAAATGTTTATCTTCATTATGGATTGATTGGGAAAGGTGTAGAACCCCTGTCATGGTTTTTCCTCCTGTCCAGGGCTGTTAGATTTACCTTTGCTTGAGGATCACTCTCCAACAGCAACACACTCTTTATTAGAGTAGTAGAAGGCTAAAACATCTGTCAGATTTGCCAGTGTGCCTGTTGCAGACGTTCCCTCACTTTTAGTGACAGGAAGGGAGAGTAAATCTCTCTAGTAAATACCCCAAATAGCAGTAAAACCTGACTTGTTATAAAATTTCCACAATTTGTCCAAAACTAGTTGAAGGTTTTGGCTTAACATACACTTTTAAATAAGATCAAGCATGCTCAGACCTACATATCCCTCAAACACATGCTTTTATTTTTTGTGTTGCAGGTTGGGACCACATACAAACTATTGATTCCTTATTGAGGAAAGGTGGATACAAAGCTGCAATCAGTAATGACTTCAGGAAAACTATTAAACTGACCAGGTATGATGAGCAGAAAAAAAAAAAAAATCCCAACACATGTAAACGGGTTTGTGTGAAAGTTATAGCATCTACAAACTATAGTATATATTTTGAAATTTACGCATTTACTTTGACAGCCTATCACATTTCTTGAGGTGCTAAAATGCCAGGGCAGTACAAAAAAACCCAAATGACCCTTTTTTGGAAAGTAGACTCCGCAAAAAATTTGCTGAGGCATGTTGAGTCCGTGGAACATTTTATTTTTTGCCACAGATTTTTGTAAAATTATTTTATTTTTTTTACACAGTTGTCAGTTAAATGATATATTGCTCACGCATGCCATGGGTATATGTGGAATAACACCCCAAAACACATTCTGCTACCTCTCCCAAGTATGGGGATACCACATGTGAGAGACTGTTTGGCAGCCTAGCCACATACGCGCCACCCAAAATCCAATAGTACAACACCCCCCCCATATGACCTTTTTTTTGAAAGACGCCCAAGGGATTTGATAAGAGGCATGGTGATTGCAGATATCATTTTTGTCACAAGGTTTTGAAAAAGAATAAAAGAAATACGTTTTTGTTTTCCAAAAAGATGTAACAAATGAGATCTGCAAAATACTCACCATGCCTCTTGGCAAATACCTTGGAGTGTCGTCTTTCCAAAAAGGGGTCATTTGGAGGGGGGGAGGTGCTTCTTACTATCCTGGCATTTCAGGGACACCACCCACTCTTCTAACAATTGAAGACCAAGGCTTTTGTTTTACTTGAAAAAAGTTTGTTTGCTAAAAAAAATTACTTCAATCCCCAAACATACATTTTTTTAAAGCAGAAGCCCTAGAGAATAAAACTGTGGGTGTTTAGATTTTTTTTGTCACACAGTATTTGCGCAGTGACTTTTCAAACACAAATTTGGAAAAAATGCACTTTTTTGAATTTTAATGCACACAATGTATTGCCCAGTTGTTTGATAACATATTAAAGATGTTACGCAGAGTGTATGGATCCCAAACATAACATGCTTTAAAATTGCGCACGCTCATGCAACATGGCAAATTACGTAGATTTGTAATATACATAGGCGGCGCTTTAAAAGCCTTTACAGGTCATCACTTTAGATTTTTGCAGGAGGTCTAGGGCTAGAATTACTGCTCTTAATCTGATGTTTGCGGTGATACCTCACATGCATGGTGCAATCTCTGTTTACATACTGCCATGGGAGGACAACCGCTTCTGTGTTCCTTTTTTGCGCGAGCATGAGGATGAATTTTTTTTTATTTATTTTGTTTTATTTTTTTTTTACACTGCACTTTTATTTATATATATATATATATATATATATATATATATATATCACTTTTATGATCACAGGGAATGAAAATATCACCTGTGATAGCAATAGGCAGTGACAAGTATTCTTTTCTGAGAAATCTGGGGTCTATTAGACTCTAGAATTCTTCTCTGCCCTTAAAGCATCACTAAGATCGGTGTGATAAGATGCTTTCCTAATTTTAAAATGGTGCTGTTTATATCTGGCAAAACGGAAATGATGAAATGCTTTTAGCTTCTGGTCTCATAGACCATAGAGATGTTGGAGACATTCTGGTCTCCGGTCAGCTCTATTGTCAGCCAGTGGAACTGCCGGTTTCATTTTTGAGTTCCCCGGTGGGACGGGAGAGCCCAATCTTGGGAAGGCGGTGAGAGGTGTGGGGGAGTCCCTTCCCGCTGCTTGTAAAAGCGATCCAGCGGCTAATTAGCAGCTAGGATTGTTTTTACATGAAAGCTGACCGCTAGCTGAAAAAACGATACAAGAATAATGCCTGTAGCTGCAGGCATCATCCCGGTATAACCACTCAAAGGGCAGTGAAGTACCAGTATGTTGCTGGTCCATGTTGGGCATATATGTAACAGCAGAGAACATGGGCATATGATAAATCGGGTCTGTGGAACAATGTGACTCCAATTCCATGTGTTTTGTAATGCCCATGTTGAGGGTGAGGCCCAAAAAAGTTTGAAGTTCAGAAACTGTGATAGGTTTCCATGTGAATTGTCTGGCAAGAGCTGAATTTGGGTGAGCAGCAATTTATTGTTGTGCGTATAAATTTATTTTGCCCACAATCAATTCGTACAAATCTTCCGTGAAAAACAGCGTAGGGGCTAAACGCTAGTGCTGCCAGCGAATGGGGCCGATCCTGTCAACATTGCGTTTTTGGGGACACTATAGAAAGGAGGCACTAGTATAGTTCTGTTCATGATCAATATATATATCTGTACAAACACTATACTAGTAATAGAGGTGATCACCAACCTATAGAGTGTAGGCAATCTATCGCTAGCTGACCCTGGCTGGCAGGGGCGCTAACTGACCCTGACGCTACGTGATGTCGCTAGTGGCAGTAATAGTGATCAGTGAAAAATTCTATATACTGGCACTGTACTAATGGCACTGGCTGAGTGATGGGGTGATTAAAGGGTTAATAGGGGCAATAGAAGCATTAAATGTACTAACACAGGTCTGCAAAAAAAAATTTTTCAAGAGCTGTTTTGGTTATTCCATATAATCTTTGTTTTTTGGTGCGCTGAATCCAAAAATGACCTCCATTTTGTCATAGGACATCACGTTTCCTGACAATTTAGGTAACTATGTTAAATAAGGCAATAGCTCAAAATAAATGGAAATAGACTTATAAAATTTAAGTTTTATTAAAATTTTTTCAAGACAATTCTTTTTTGAACTGAAATGAGCTCACCTACACACACTAAACTCGATTCCTCTTCCCTGTGAGGCTCCTCTTGGTGCATTTACGCTTGTGAGTAGCATCTGGAATGTCTCTGAAGCATCCAACAGTAGTCTGCCATCATTGTAATGCTCTTTTTTCCCTGGTATCTCCTTTCCATCTCTTTAATGTCTTGGTGGAATTGTTCACCTTGTTCCTCACTCACAGCTCGCAAATTTTCAGGAAAGTAATCAAGGTGGGACTGGAGGAAATGCACTAAAGCTTGAAATGCTTTCAGCATTTGTACAACTATTTTTTTGTAGTGTGGATCTTTGTTATTGCCTAAAATCTTCTGTACGACTTCTTTAAATGCAATCCACCCTTCTTTTTGAGGATCCGTCATGGTATTGACAAACTCTTCGTCAACTATAAGCCTTCTAATGTCTGGTCTGACGAACACATCTTCCTTCAATTTTGCCTCCGACAGGCCTGGAAACTTGGTGACCAAGTATTGGAAGCATTCTCCATCTCTTGGAAGTGATTTTACGAATTGCTTCATCAATCCCAATTTTATGTGGAGAGGTGGTAGAAGAACTTTATGGGAAGGTACCAAAGTTTCTCGGAGGACATTTTTTTCACCGACTGTTAGCACCCTCGGCTGCCAACTCTTCTTGGTCCAGTGATTTTGTCGGTCTCGACTGTCCCATAGACACAGAAAACAAGGGTATTTGGTATACCCAGCTTGTTGCCCGAGCAGCATGCACAAGACCTTCAAGTCCCCACACACTTGCCAACCATGGTCTTCATATTTAAGTTTACGAAGAACCAATTCCAAGTTCTCGTAGGTTTCCTTCAAGTGTACAGAATGACCTACAGGTATGGAAGCGTAAAAACCACCGTTGTGGAGTAAAACTGCTTTGAGACTTCTTTTTGAAGAATCTATAAAAAGATGCCATTGCTCTGAATCATATTGGATTTTAAATTGACCCATCAGACCTTTGACATCGATGCAATAAACCAACTTGTCATCCTGGGCGAAGTAAGGAACAAACTCCTTTTCATGATGTCTGAACCATGAAGGTGACACTCCTGGCAACAATAAATTCCTGCTTTTCGGCCTTGATCCGAGTAGCTCAGCGGCATCTTTGGGAAGATTCAAGTCTCTTACCAAATCATTCATCTCCTCCTGAGAAAACAATTTTGGTCTTGTATCATCTTCAAAGTCAGAACTTGATTCGTCATCTGGTTCAGGTATGTCTTCATCGGAGCTAGGTATCTCTTCCAAGGTAGCAGGGGGCTTGGGTACTGGTATATCTTTGCCAAGGGGGATGGGACGAATTGCTGTGTGAAGATTGGAGTATGAAATGGAATGCTTCCTTTTGGAATTAAACCCTTTCACATTGCATGAACAAAAGTAACAGTCATCACTATGGTTCTTTTGCTTTCGCCATACCATAGGAATTCCATAACGGAATGATTTTTTCTTACCCCTGAACCAGTTTCGGAGGTCCTCAACACACCGTTTGCACACTTTGAGGCGCCCAAACTTTATCTTGATCTCCAATTTTTAGTCCAAAGTATGCAAAGTATACTTTTTCACAAAGTGTGTAATATTCTGCTGTTGCTTCAACACGTTATATTCACCACAGATGAAACAGAAACTGTCTGGCGAATTAATACACTTTCGCAGAGCTATAACATAACGGTTGAAGAATGACGAGCTAACATGAACTGCGATGAAAAAGTGTGAACAGCCTAGAACCAAGAACCTGATGATGATTCGTGCACAAGTGTGGACTGCAGGAGAGAGCAGCTCCGTGTCTACACGAGTGCTGGCTACGCCCCCTGCACTGACCGGAGCTGCTGCTATCTGCCCTGTGTCTCCCTCCCACTGGATTCTTCAGGAAAGATTAACCCCTTCTACCATTAGACGCACAGACTCAGGGTTGAAGCTTACACATAAAGCATGCTGCTGAGTATCCCAGTAGTCAGACATGTCACTCAGTGCAGCACTTGTATTCACCCCCTTTGCAGGGGGGGAGGAGCAGAGATTGTTTACCTGCAAATAACAAAGGGCCAGAAGAGAACTAGGGAAATGAGGAAATACAATTTTTCCCTAAAACTTGCTTAGCTTATTAATATATTGCTGACCATCAGATTTACAGTGCTATATTTTTTTTTACATAACTTGGACAACCCCTTTTTAAGGTTTTTTGGAATTTTATATCTTAAATGCACTTATGTGAATTAATTAATAGTGGACTTTAAATTTGGTTAAAAACCCATAATCTAAAAAAATACAAAAAATTTAAAAAAATTTGATAAATTTGATAATTTTTTTTTTAACTGTACATTGCATGAGTAATGAAAATCATTGTCCTGCAATGCAAAGCTTGTTTGCTTGCTTTGAATGTGTTAAGTTGAGAGTTCAATATAATGGTGATCTGTGATTGGCTCCAGCTTGTCACATGGTACAGGGTGCTGTGATTGGCTCCATGTGTCATGTGAGCGCTTTGGACCAATCACAGCTCTCCAGGAACAGAAGCAAAGCTTTTATGAATCCGATTGATTCATAAATGCTTTGTTGCCATTATGATCATATGATGGCATACCAATCACGTGGTCACCGGGTCACGATTATTGGGATTCTCTTTCTGCTGTGTCTGGTGGACACAGTAGACGTGGGAGGGTAGGGTTGCACGCCTGCCCGAGTGCAAAGTGCCCCCTGTGTTGACAAAAGACCAGCGACGTACCTGTAGCTGCCGCCCGTCCGCAGTACTTTGCGAGTGGTTTAATTAATACAAAATTTTTTTTATACTTCCCTGCTCTGTGCGGTGGTTTTGCACAGAGCAGCCCCAATCCTCCTCATTTTGGGTCCCCCACCTGTACTCCTGGCCCCTCCCTCCTGCTGACTGCCTTCACAACAAGTAGCTTGCTATGGGGTCACCCAAGCAGGCTCGCTCCCGAGTGTCTGTTCATACACAGAACTGCGGCTTGGCCATGCCCCGCACCCTTCTCTCTCTTCATTGGCTCACTGGCTGTGATTGACAGTAGGAGACAATGGCTCAGCCATTGAGGGAGAGTCCCCAGAGAACCAAGGCTCTCGTGCATATTGCTGGATCACGATGGGGCTCAGGTAAGTATTGGAGGTGCTGCTGTACACAGAAGCTTTTTTTACATCCTGCATAGAATGCATGAAGGTAAAAAAAATCCTTGAGCCTTTAGAACTACTTTTAAGTATGTGTCTTGGTTTTTTCTTTCATTAAACGTTGCTTAACTTTTTTAGTCATTTTTTTTTTCTTTTACTATTAACATTAAGAAAAGGGATAAATGTGCTGATGCTTTTCAAATCCTCCCTCCTGTTGCATATTTTGGAATATAATACAACTATCCAAAATGCTGCATGCAAGCTATTATCACTGTCCAGCCTAGCCTGTCTAGCATTCCCCTTCACTGTACCCAGACTCTTAAAGATTCCTGCACAATGCTTCATGCTGAAGGTTTGTTAAGCTGGCCATACATGGGTCAGTTTTTGTCCCTCAACCAGAGAAATTCCCTTCTTGGGATCTTCTCGAGAACCATCAATTCGTCCTACAGAGGACTCGCCTGCCTTTGTTGCAGACATGATGGGGAAATTCCTCTTTCTGATTAAAAACTATGAGTTAGTACAAAGGCATAAGTACCACCAACCTTGAAAACATAGACTGACCGCAACCAAATAGTTTGCATTGCATAGCAGTACACATTGGGGAGGGGGTTTGCTACAAAAGGTGCAAAGATCCTATCGTGGATGCAGCAATTTCTTGCTCCGACAAATCCATGACTGTTCCAGTTGAGGATGTCAGTCTTCAAAGACCCAGTGGACAAAAGGTTTGAGGCCCTCCTCAAAGCTTTGTTTGCTCTCTCAGGGTTGGTCATTCAGCTGTTGGTGTCGATGGCCGTTTGCCAGACTCTGGCAGTGTGGGCCAAGTGCATAGTGCACAACTGCGGATTGATTCGGACTCATCCCTCAGCTTTCCAAAAATTAGTTACTCCCAGTAGCCTTTGGCCACCTGGAGCTAGAGGTGTTTTGGATTTTTTGGTTCAGGTTGTTGTGTCCCAGGGAAACAGACTGGAATTTAGTTCCCTACTGCCTCCCTGCTTATGTCCTTCCCACCTCTTTGATGAGACTGTGGGCCCTTCAGATTGTTTTGCAGTGAGTTTACTCAGAAGTGATTTTCCCAGTTTTCTCGGAGGAATAACTTCAGGGTTTTTATTTAAATCACTTTAAGTACCTGCAGCTCAACAGGGCTGTCTGCCTCATCATAGACCTGAAGGTTCTCAACACCACCTTGCGAGCCCAAAAGTTTCAGATGGAATTGGTTTAGTCTGTTACTGCTTCGCTGTAACAGAGAATTTCTACCATCAATAGATATCAAAGATGCATATTTGCATACTTCTATTTTTCCCCCTGATCAGTGTTTTTTTTGGTTTGTGATGGACAGCAGCTCTGGCTCTTACCTTTTGCCTCTGCAAGGCCTACACCAAGGTGTTTTCCCCAATCCTCACATGACTGTGCTATCAGAAATACACATTATTGGTTATCTCTATGACCACCTCTTGAGGGAGCACTCTGCCCAGATCCTGGCAGGCAATGTGCAATGGATAATACAGACACTTTAGAGCTTTGGGTGGATTCTCAACCCCCAGCACTCTGCGTTAGAACCAACAAACCACTTTAATGCTGGGTATTTCTTTCCTGGAAATGAATTCTGACCCTTCCTGCTTCTATCTGTACCTTGCGATCCAAGAAGCCTCCTTCGGTGGGATTTTGCGATAGGTTATTGGGCCTCATGATGGCCTTCTTTGAGGTGGTGATGCTTGCTCAGTTTCACTCCAGGCCTCTGCAGCCCAATGTACTGATTGCTGCATGACAGAAACTTCCTTAAAGTGTTACATAACCCAAGACCCTGCATCCACTATATCTGGTCTCCCACAGTACACAGAACATGGAAGTGCACTTATTTTAGTAAATATAAATACCTTTTCTCATCAGCAGTTGGAGCGGTCTTTTGACTTCTATCAGTGTCCAGCTGAGCACATGTTAAAGCTTGTAGGAGTTTTCATTCTGCACTAGGAAGATGCAGGACCCCTGACCTGTGCAGAGTGACTCCACAGGATATGTCTTTATCAGGAGATAAGAGGGGGGCATTGGAAGAAGGGGAGGATCAGAGAAGTCGGGATCAAACTGTTTTTACACAATGCAGAGGATTAACCCCATAGGTTCCACATTGAGTATAACAAGCATGCTTTACTGCATATACAGACTGATTTTACTATTGTGGGTTTAGTAACACTTTAATCTCTGGACTGGCCCATGCTCCAGGCTTCCGCTCAGGAGTCTTAATTGCATGTAGTCTATGGTGCATCTGTCAAAGAAGACCACGAGCAACCCCATGGTTTACAACAATCATCAGGACAACACCAAAAGCCGTACAACCCTTCGAGCAGTGAATCTAATTCTGGCACGTTTCAGCCATGTCACCAGTGCTCACTCCTCATTGAGGGATATCAGCCATAGATCTTTTGGCATCCCGTTTCAAAAACAAGGTGCATAAATTTGTGCGAATCTTGTGGCAGAAATTTATATTTCTATTTACATATCAAAAGGCCTGTGCAGTGGAGACACCAGTAAACCCATGGGATCAGATCAGCTGATATTCACTTTTTTTCCTTCCACTGTGGATTCTTCTTGTCTTTTTCAAGATGGAGGGCATTCTGCTGATTTTGATGGTACCAAATTGTCTCTCAGGAGCACCAAGTCTTTCTGGGTCAGTGTGTGAGCACTTCTAGAATGTCCCTACCTTCTGCCTCAGGCCTGCAATTCTGCTTAGCAATGTTCTTTCCAAAAACCACCTTGAAAGTAGTATTGAATCCAATACCATAAATGTGCTATGCTGGAGCTTACCAATCATTAGATGTGGCTACATTCGTGTTTTTTTGTTTTGTTTTTTTTTACCCTTTTTGTTTTCGCCTGGTAATCGGCCTGGTACACACCTCCTATCTTAGGTTGTCTACACTCTGGATGGAGGAGCAACAGGAACACCTTTGGACAGCAGCATGGTCAATCTAGGGGGAGGATAATGTTAGCTACGCTAGTGGATACAGGTACACTAACATATCAAAACCAAACTCCAGCTAACATTGTTTAAGTGGTTACAGCAACCGTTTTTTTGTTTCTTTTGGGATAAAGGTTTTATAAAAATGAAAGCTGATCATTGTAAGCACCCCTGTCGGATTTAAACGGTTTGTCTCGAATATCTAACTGCTACATCTGCAGGACAGTTTGTTCTGTTGAAAAACTGAATTACAGGCAGGATCACCAGGAGAAAATAAAGGAAGGAAAACAAATGCAGCCATAACACCTAAGAATTGAGTAGCTGCCCTATGTTCACTTTTGGGTTTAATACTGCTTTAAAGAGAAACTATGATAATTTTGAGGCTTTTTTTTTTTGACATGTTAAACATTGGCACTTTTTTACAATAGCTTGGTTTTTTGTTTTAGAAAGTAAATGTGTACTATATGAGCAATTTTCACTTCTCTTAAAAACAATAGCAGATTGAACACCCTCAACCGTACTTAAAATTTGGAATTGATAGTGCCTCCTTTGAAATAAGTAATGCTGGACAAAAGAACGAGTAAGCAATCATTCAATAAAATAAAAAGCTTCAACCCATCCAATTAGATTCATCTTCAGTCTTATGCTGTTAAATTGGTCCAAAAGAATTAAAACAATGAAAATGATAGGGTCACTCGCTGGATTTGAACAGCTTGCTGTTGAAACCTGAGATCTGGGAGCCTTTCTGACATTTTCTGTGCTGCTTAAGCTAGGAATCAACCACTGGGAAGTTCTACCTTCCTACTTGTAAGGCTGGAGAAAAAATTGGCTCTGCATACCCTGAAGGGCCAAGTTTCAGCCTTGTGTATGGTCTTTCAGAGATCTCTGGATGCTCATGCACTTGTAAAACACTTTGTTCAGGAGGTGGCTCACATCATGTCCCCCATTTATGCTTCTATCTTGCCCCGGGATCCTTATTTGGTCCTTGATTTTCATTAAGGAAGACAAGGTTGACTTGAGTCCTTAGTTCTTTTTTTTTTTTTTTTTTTTTTTTGTTGCCTAATGTGGTAAACTTTTTTTTTTTTTTGTCCAGGTTCAAAGCATCCCAAAGATTTCTACACACTGTAGTATGCGCAGTAATAGTTAACCTCTCGCCCAGTTTCAAGCTTCCACAAGGGCTGGCCTGCATCTCATTCCAACATTTCTTGGTTAATTAGACCGGTTGCTACGAAGGCGTTGCATATGCGTTGAAGGATAGGATTTGTATTTTCCATTGTTGAGACACACTCTAATCATGCAGTTGTATCTCTTGAACTTTTCAGCACCAGGCATCTGTTTTTCAGATGTGCAAGGCTGCCATCTGGTCCTCTGTTCGCACATTTGTTCCTTTTTTTTCTTCCCTACCAGGTGGATGTTCAGGCTTCTGCCAATGACATTTTCGGCCAAAAGGTGCTTCAAGCTGCCCTTTGATTTGGGAACCTGATTCCCTTATTTTTCATTGGCATTGTTTGCTGTGTTGACCAGCCTTCAGTTGTGTTGATTGGGGACATCCCATGGTATTTATTAATGGAAGCCTGTGCCTTGCATTGTACAGCTAAAAAAACAAGGTTTTTCTTTTCTTTTACTTACCTGTAAAATATTTTCCTTGATTACAGTACAGGGCACCAGACTCCCTTTCCCTGTCCTGACTTTCTCCTCAGATTGCCTGCTAAACAAACCAAGAACTGCAGGAAGGGTATATGGGCTGTTCTAACAACTTTGCCAGTGTCATCACCTGAAGGTAGCAGCATATAACCATTGGTCTTGAGCAGTGAAAGTCTGCATCTTCTACTGTACTTCAAAAAGTATAAGAGTCTGAAATCCTTGTTTTGTAGCACTGGTCAGTGTATGCATATTCTTGTCAGGAAGGTTTTTACAGGTATGATTTTATGTAGCTGTTCAGAGGCTATTAGAGTTACATATAAAAACAGGCACCAGGCTTTGCAACCCTTTTAACTATAGAGGGATTAGCACAGTGATCTGAGGGCTGTACACTTTGTGCACATCCTGTGTAAGCCTGTGTCTGCAGCTCTGGTTTCACTGGGGCTGCCCTTGTCCTGCCCTGACCTACATTCATCAACTTCATTAGTTGCCAAGCTGTTAGTTAAGTTTCCGTGTACAGGGGATTTTACAGGCAGATCAGCTTACTGATCTGGATCAGCCTTTCTTTTACTTTAAGTATACAGTCCACTTTCTTCTATCAGATGTGTGTGTATGTATATGTGTGTGTGTATATATGTATGTATGTATATGTGTGTATATATATACAGTGGGGATCGAAAGTTTGGGCACCCCAGCTAAACATTTGTATTAATGTGCATAAAAAAGCCAAGGAAAGATGGAAAAATCTCCAAAAGGCATCAAATTACAGATTAGACATTCTTATAATATGTCAACAAAAGTTAGATTTTATTTCCATCATTTACACTTTCAAAATAACAGAAAACAAAAAAATGGCGTCTGCAAAAGTTTGGGCACCCTGCAGAGTTAATATCTTGTACTGCCCCCTTTGGCAAGTATCACAGCTTGTAAACGCTTTTTGTAGCCAGCCAAGAGTCTTTCAATTCTTGTTTGAGGTATCTTTGCCCATTCTTCCTTACAAAAGTCTTCCAGTTCTTTGAGATTTCTGGGCTGTCTGTCACGCACTGCTCTTTTAAGGTCTAGCCATAGATGTATCAATTATGTTGAGGTCAGGAGATTGTGAAGGCCATGGCAAAACCTTCAGTTTACGCCTCTTGATGTAATCCCCCGTGGATTTCGAGGTGTGTTTAGGATCATTATCCATTTGTAGAAGCCATCCTCTCTTTAACTTCAGCTTTTTCACAGATGGCATCAAGTTACCATCCAAAATTTGCTGAAATTTTATTGAATCCATTTTTCCTTCTACTCGTGAGATGTTCCCTGTGCCACTGGCTGCAACACAACCCCAAAGCATGATTGATCCAACCCCATGCTTAACAGTTGGACAGAGGTTCTTTTCATTAAATTCTTTGCCCCTTCTTCTCCAAACGTACCTTTGCTCATTCCGGCCAAAAAGTTCAGTTTTAACCTCATCGGTCCACAGAACTTGTTTCCAAAAAGCATCAGGTTTGTCTATATGTTCATTTGCAAAGTTCAAACGATGATTTTTGTGGTGAGGACGTAGAAGAGGTTTTCTTCTGATGACTCTTCCATGAAGACCATATTTGTACAAGTATCTCTTTATAGTGGAATAGTGTACCACAACTCCAGTGTCTGCCAGATCTTTCTGGAGGGATCATGCAGTCAAACGTGGGTTTTGAATTGTTTTTCTCACAATCCTGCGAGCTGTTCTGTCTGATATTTTTCTTGGTCTTCCAGATCTTGCTTTAACTTCCACTGTTCCTGATGACTGCCATTTCTTAATTACATTCCGAACAGAGGATATTGACATCTGAAAATGCTTTGCTATCTTCTTATAGCCTTCTCCAGCTTTGTGAGCGTCAACTATTTTCAGTTTCCGTTTTCTAGACAACTGCTTAGAAGAACCCATGGTGCTGATTGTTGGGGCAAGGTCAGATGAGTCTGGGCATTTAAAACCTTTGAGATTGACATCACCTGGTCTTCCCAGATGATGATTGAGAACAATCCATGACACTGGCAGGTCTCAGCTTGGCAAAGGGGGCAGTGCATGCTATAAATTCTGCAGGGTGCCCAAACTTTTGCAGACGCCATTTTTATGTTTTCTGTTATTTTGAAAGTGTAAATGATGGAAATAAAATCTAACTTTTGTTGACATATTATAAGAATGTCTAATCTGTAATTTGATGCCTTTTGGAGATTTTTCAATCTTTCCTTGGCTTCTTTATGCACATTAATACAAATTTTTAGCTGGGGTGCCCAAACTTTCGATCCCCACTGTATATTTATGTGTGTGTGTGTGTGTATAGATATATATACACACATATTCTCACACACAATATATGTGTGTGTGTATGTACACTGCTCAAAAAAATTAAGGGAACACATCAGATCTCAATGGGGGAAAAATGCTGGATATCTATACTAATATGGACTGGGTAATGTGTTAGGAACGTAAGAATGCCCCATCATTTGATGAATATAAAAAGTGTCCACCTACAGAGGACTGAATTCAACTACACCCCAAAAATCAAAGTGGGCTTGAATGTTTGTGTACTGGCATTGGGGATGCTTGGGTGTCATATAGCACTACCAAATAATGTGGCTGACAACAGCTGGCTGTGAATGTGCAGATTCCCATTACTAATGTTATCTAACATGCTAAGCTTATCTGTTTTTCTCCAAGTTTTATCAGGTCTTTCTGCTAAATGGAGCATTGCCATTAGCTTGATTTCATGACTTGTTTGTGTGCCAGCCACTGTTTAGTGGAAATTGATGACGCAAAGTTAACTTGCTGCTGACATATACTGTAGCAGTCTGGTCTTTGGTCCTTCCCCATCAGAAATGTATCCACCATGTTGTGCAAGTTCGCTTCAATTGCTGTAATTTTCATAATACTAATTGGCCATTTTGCTTCTGCCCCATTAAGTCCCTGAGTGTGACTTAGTGGGCACATTCGATTTGAAAGCTACTTTTGAGCAAAAACTCGTATGAATGGTTGAAATCTTGGTTAACCCTTTTGTAACCAGGATCATTAATATTTACATGGCCAGGCATATTTAGTTGTGTCCTCATTTGCTGTTACCTTAACAACATTTCTAACGTATCTGCATTCCTATATACTTTTATACATATTTTAAGGAAACATAAGGTTTTTATTTGGTTCTCTGCTTTTTACATTTTTTTTTTCTGTTTTTAATTTGATATTTTAGTAGTACAACTTTATCTGATGGCACTGCAGATGAACACTGCTACGTGAGTTGTCCTGAATTTATCTGCAGGCTGAAGACCTAATTTTTGTCAGTGGAGCCTTACGCCTGCATGTGATCTCTGCCAGAGCGAACAGTGATCACATGATCAGGAAACATTCTGAGTGGTCCCACATTGTCAATTACAATTGTACTAATGAACTAGCTGCCACACAATATGACTGCTGACCCTCATATGGGAGAACATTTATTAACATTTGCCTTGTGCCAGTAAAAGGGAATATACAGGTTGCGGGTGGGAGGGGATTAAAGGCTGCATAGTTATTTGAAGAAACCTAAGTAAATACATGCAAGGTCATAGAAGCACTTTCTGCCATTGCTTTGTATTTACTACATGCATATCTTTCTTTTTTTTCTCTTCAGATACCGTAGCGAGAAGATGACAATGAGCTATGCCGAATATCTCTCCCACCGTCAGCACCATCACTTTCAAAATGGCATCGGGCACCCTCTCCCACCATACAACCATTATTCCTGACACTGAGCCGCATGACCAGTCACTAGACCTCTCAGCAGAACTCTTCCCAGGAGACCCAGCTCCCTCTTGGTCTAGCTATCTCTATTACTGTACTATTTTATGATGATTGTTTCCGTTGTCCTGCTTAGTCTTTGCATTCCTTGAGCAGTGCTAATCAGGGCAACGGGTGGGAAGACATATTAAGTACCTACAATTAATATTTTTGTCAACTTTTTTTATGAATTTTTTGAGCTACTGAGTTTTTTTGCAGCATATATTTTTTTCTTCATTTACTTTTACTTACACTATTTTACAGTTTTTTTTTTTTTTTGGTTTTTTTTTTCTGCTAACCTTTCCCTACTGATCAGGGTTTCTCAATGATTGTGGATGGAAGGAAACTTTTATTAGGCAATGATGTATCTGTGATGGATAATTGAGTTCTGTGTGTGTGCGCACTTAGCTAGGCGGTATCTGGTACATATCTATTTTATTTCTGTTTAGTATAGCCCTTTTAAAGTAGCTTCACAAATCTTGCATTTTTTCTTGGTAACTGTTGGAAGAGATTATAATCCTTGGCATTTCCACTGATTTCGAAAGCATATTTTAGGAGAACTGTATAATTCATAACATGGTTTAGGTGACTCATCCAGCAGAGTGTAGCAGCAGAGACAGATTGGGTGCAGATTGTGAGAATTTCATCTGTTCTAGTTGGTGTTTTAAACCCCCTCTCCCCCACCCCTCTCTGAATTGCCTTGCAGTGTTAGTTAACTTGCCTTCATATGATTTACAGGAATCCATTGTGTTTTTGGTTTCATGAACAGTGTGCTACAGGGCTTCTGTCCCCTGATATGTCCTAGAGCTGCTCTTTCTCCTAATTTGAGTAAATGTTAAGGGGCCTTCATGTAACTTGTAACAATACACCACAAATTTCATGTATCTGTATAGAAGATAACAGTTGACTGATTATAGTGTTATTATAGCTTTATTATAACAAAGCAAATTTTCAGTTAAGTAATTCATAAAAGTAGTAAGACTAATTTACAGCTTTGTCCATAGTAAAGTAAATTTTCAGTTAAGTCATTAATCTGAAGGGATGGTTTTTCAGTTTGGATCTGTACTTCTGTTCGATTCTCCTGTTTGGTAAGAAAATGTGTGTGGCTGCAGATAGTGAGGACAGGAAGATATCCCCCTTCTCTTTCAACAAGCTGCTCTTCTAGTTGGGCAGTAGAAAGCGATGGCTTTTATTACATATACTGTAGGAATGCTATTATAGTGGGCATGCCATAAATAAACGGAGCAGCCTTTGGTTAAAGAACAAGCAGGCATTGGACAATGTGGACAACTCCAGCCCCTTGTAAGAAAGTTGAAATGCTTTATTATGATTTTTTCATACCAAATCCCAGTAAATATTTGAAGTGATGTTCATAAAACTACCATTAAACGTATGAACTTGTTTGAAAAGTTATGGCAAAGGTAGACTAAATAATGTAGTCTAAGTCAGTCCAGTACTATGCATTCAGACAGTTTTATAGTTTGTATACACCCTTGTGATCTACGTCTTCTGCACCGAATGAGCTGTCATGATACATTATGGAGACCTTAACAGCAACATGTATTGTAACATTAATATCTGTGAGGCACTCAGTGCAGCGCTTCCATTCTGAGAACACCATGTAAGTGTTCTGTGTTTGTACAGGAGGGAGATTGCCTTTTAGTCTTTAAAAAATTCAAGACATTCTCTGTATGGGTTAGCTGCACAGTGTGTGACCTGTGATCGCTTTGCTCCAGCCTGGAATTTCAGTGATGACATCACTCTCCAAGGTTATGTAAGTACATTTTTTTTAAGAAAGGAGCGGCAAGTGGGGTGCACCTAATCAGAGGTGCCTTTTTATTGGTACATGGCTAGTGCCCCAATAAAGTTTGTCTACACTCCCAGCTGTAACAGCTTGAGACAAAAACTTGCCCACAAAAGTTTTTCTTTCTTTACTCCAGTGATGTTTTCATACATGCAAAGACTCAATGGTAGCGCATATTATTCGTGAATTTAAAATATCCATTTTGTTTCCGTTTTTGAATGTTACTGAGATTTGTTTTTTAAATTTTTTTATTTAAAATTTTATGTAATGATGAAATTGAAACATTTTTGTGTGGCAAGTTATTTTAGTTTTGTAGCAGTAGTACTTTGAAACACTTTGAAGTAGTCCAATTAAATACCTCCTGAGTTTTTGAAGTATGAATACTTTGGGGATTCCTACATTTTTCAGCTTTGTGTTTTAGGTAAAACAATATATCAGTTGAGCTATGTTTAGCTTAGGAGCTATGTGGTACTGCCAGACTCCTGGGACTGTTAGGTTTTTGAGGTTGGGTTTGGTGATTTATTTCAAGACGAAATCCAGGAATTTCAGTGCCTGACATCTCTTGAGTTAATCTGTATTTATCTGACCAGTTTATAGTACTTCCAGAAGATGGCTATCGCTGTAGTTTCAGAATCCAGATGCTGCTCCTTTTGGTCTCCGCATCTTCAACAGGAGTCGCAGCTGCTATGCCTCCCCCTTCCCTCTTTCTGCCCTGTCCCAGAAGCCTTTGTATTAAGTGAACTCTCACAAAATACAAAAGCTTCTCTGAATAGGCAGCAGGGAGGAGGGGTGGACTTGGCTACTCTCTGTGCCTCTGTCCCCTCTCACAGTCTTGTGTATCCTCTGCAGTGTCATAAACCTGTCAGATGTAAAGAAGAGTTCAGGAGATGTCATGCACCTCCTTGCACTTAACTCAATGTGCCTTCACTTTTTTGCAAAGTGGCTAAATTCCTGGAATTCAGCTTTAATATTGCGTTGAGATGTAGCCTGTACCTCTAGGATATGGACTTATTTGTAATGTTACAAATTTTATTTAAATGCACACCTTTTATCTGAAGTGCCGTTATTCATAGCTTTACTGGTCATTTAGACAGCATGATAAATTTGGCGCTGTCAAATATGGCACTATCATTCATACTCCACTTTAAAAAGGATACCAGCATGTCCAAGACCCAGGAGCAACATGCTTTTGTGTGGCTGTGTAATGTTTAACAATACTCCCAAGATTTCTGTTCGTGCTGGAGAAAAGATTTTAAAGCTGGCAGTAGCTCTGTTCATTGTGGTGGAATCAGGTTCATTCCAGTTATTGAGTTTAACAGTAGAAAGTTGTTGGGTAGGTTATTTGTTCAACTCTTTAGCTTAGACAAGCTTTTGTTTAAAAAAAAAAAATGCAGATGTTTAACCTGTCTGGTGCTGGACAGGGCCTTTGAACAGAACATTGTAAGCCACGTTTGCAACAAAGACGTTAAGAAGAGAGCAGTTCCTTCATCCACATCATTTTGCTCAAAACATTGGTCACTGTTCCTGCTGCTAGCCCCCCTGTAGCAGAGCTCTCCCCACTGATATTTTTGGATGCCTTAAATTGCTGCCAGAACAAATAACAGCGAAGATCTTTTTGGTATCTGAGCAGCTTCCAAAGTTTGTCAGACCAATACATTGTAGGCTCTCCTATCTAGGGAGTTGCCAAGGGGTGTGAATTTCATTTTTGCCATTCCTCCCCACACTCAGGTGCATGGAGTTATAAGTCTTTGATTTTTGTCCATTGGTTCTTTTCTCTTGCATCATGTGGCGTTCTCCTGGGGAGTTAAGTGCTGCCTTCTAGTTCAGAGCCCCACGTTTGGATTTTATTTTGCATCCAGCTGATAAAGTGAGCACAAGTAAATCATGATTTTTGCTGCAAAAAATCTATTCTTTTACAAGTACAGGCACAGCAAAATGGTTTTTGGTTTTGTTGCCACAAGTTGCAACACTTTTTTTTTTTTTTTTTCTTTTCAAAATGAGCTTTAGGATTTCCTTTATTTTTTAAATGCTATGTATTTAAAGGTGCTAATCATCCTTGCACAAGGTCCCGTGACTGGTCATGCCAACTCAAGTTCATATCAGATTTTTTTTTACTAATCCTCGATATATGCAGATGTTCTACAAGATGTTTCTTACCAGTGTAATAATGCGATGCTGATGAAATGCCAATCCTGCAGGTTTTGATAGCACAAGGTCAGCAATACTTCCCAGCATGGCTTAGGGGAGACTGAAAAACCACAAAAAGGATTTGTTTGTGTGTCCTTTTGTGTACAGCTTAGTGCAAAACTGCATTTGTCTCTTAGTAGCTGTTTAAAAATAGCATGAAGATTGTTATGCAAGCCTGTTTACAGATGGATTCATTTAACAGATAAGGTCTTTGGGGTAGGTTTTAGGTCTGTAGAGCTACAACTTAAACATGAGAATGTCTTTAAGCAGAACACCATTCTCAGACACTTCTGTTTGAAGCAGTCATTTCCTAACTCATGGACCCTTTTCTAGATCCATAGTAGAGAAGCAGAACCGATTCCACTTCTGAGAAAAAAAGGTTTGCTGGAACTAGTGTGTGGTTCCTGATTCAGTAATTGACTGTTTCCATTACTGTCAGAAACTGAATTTTCTAGGGGGAATTCTTTACAAATGTCATTTTGCTTAGAAAATGAGTTATTAAAGAGGTTGAATTGGTTTAATGTGTAATACTTTTCAATCACTTCTCTATTTTCACAGTTACGTGAGCATTTGTTTTGCAACTTATGCAGTTTTAAAGGCATTGCTCTCTACATTGCAAAATACTTGCATTTTTTGATGTGAAGTGCCAAGGTTTTCCTGCTATCACTAATCTGGAAATAATTTCTATATGCTAAGAACTTTCTTGATAAGAACCAGATTCCCACCCCTTTTTTAAAGTGCATTTACATAAAAGAAACCTGTTACTGAAAATGTTTAGTCACTGACATAAGCCTTAAACCCCAAGCTACATAAGTGTGTTTTTCCCATCTACCTGTCTGATGCCAGGGTCCAGCTATGCAATTACACCCACTGGAAAGTTAATTTTCATTCTGTTTATTTGAATTTAATAAAGGAGGTTAATGAAAATTGAACAATTTTAAATAAAACTGGGCAAATGCTTTTAGATATACACATGCAACCACCGTGTAACTCTTCATGAAATTTCGAATAACACATTTATTGGTGGCAATCTCTTAAAATGGAAAATCATTTGCATCTCAAATTTGGTCAGTTCCCCTGATAATGCATTTTTATTGAACAAAGTAAGTCTAATTGAAGGAGTTCAGAAATCACCTCTTCAGATTGAAGGGTCACCCATTTACAAAGTCCATTCTCTGGTCTGTTTGTATTTTATAGCAATATTTTAAGGCTGTCCTAAATTATTATTTTTTTTTTCATTCTAAAACCCTGTCCCAACACCACTGCAAATGAGCAATGCCTTTTTGACTACAGATATAGCATGCATTTTGCAATCCATTTTTTCTGAATTGTCGTAGGTTTCTCTGCACAAAGCATTCAATATCTAAAACTGCATTGAATGTGTACTTGACCACCTACAGCTTTGAAGTGATAATGATTTGTTTTTGGAGCTTCCTTCTATGTTTCTTTTCCAAAACTATATCTTGATTTTTAGGTGGAAGAGCATGCATTGATTTTGCAAATGTAGAGATGATGCCTTGCAAAAGCAGATGACACTATAGAAGTACTTGAAAATAATTGTCCTGAAATCATCTTTTTAGCGTTTCTCTGCTCTGGCCTTTGGTGGCCAGGAATGGGTCAAATTGCCTGGCTCACTTCACAGGGAATACATTCTCTGCTGAGATAAATATGTAATCTGCTGTTACTGGCCTCCTGAAAAATGCTGGTTCCCTGGCTGTCTCTGGTTTTAAAAATGAGTCGCTGACCTGAAACAAGTCTAAGTGAAATCTTACGTCTATCGCCATACTTGTCCTAGGTCAATGAGTCTGATTATCTAAGCCATTGGATCAGCATGACAAGCAGGTATCCAGCATTTACAGAAGTGGTCAGCCATTGCAGCCTACATACTTGCACCAGTACCAGGATTCCTTTAAGCCAGTGGTGGGCAAACTGCGGCTTTCCAGCTGTGGTGGAACTACATTTCCCATGAGGCATTGAAACATTACAAAACTGACAGTTACAGGTATGACTTGCAGAGGCATCATGGAACTTGTAGTCCTGCTGGAGAGCCGCAGTTTGCCCACCCCTGCTTTAAGCTGTTACGAATAGAGCTAAGCTTTAGTAAATGTTAGTGGCCTCCGGGGATGAGTGGAGATTAGCCAAACTTGGCTAAAATGTATAAATCTTCAAAGTTACAACAGAGCAGGAAAACCTAGCCAGTAATTTGAATAAGGGCCAGACCTCTCCTCCATGAGGCAATGTGACACATGTCTCAGGCTGTGCCCCCAAGTGGCAGGATAAAACTAGATTCTCACCTTGGCTTCTGGCCCCTCAGCTTCTTCCTGCTGCTGTGGACACTTGGATAACAAATCTAAATCACTGTAGTGTTTCCCAAGTGACTAAAAGTGGCAGGTATAGCTGCTATGCAGAGGGGCAGAGCCTTGTAAACTACAAGTGCTGCCTTAGGTGACACAAATTTACAGAATATTCTAAGTCCCGATCTAGCATGTGGGCATTGGCATGTAGAGGCAGTAATGCATCCAAAGGTAAACAAGTCTTGCTTGCATGACAGTCTCTTTCGCGTTTTCAGATGTACAGGTTTCTTAATTAACAAAAATTAATTCTGTCTGAGATAGATTTCATCTCTTGTATATGTTAGACCAAACCAAAGAAACCTCTGGCCATACTCTAATGCTGCTCCTTAAAGCCTTTCAGTTCTATCAAACAATCCTGCAGGATTCTAATGTTAAAACTTTTTTTTTTTTTTATTTTTGTACAGTTTCTAATGGATTTTTTTTCTAGTGATGTTTAAGTGAATCAAGTTTATTTTGAGGAGACTGGAAAATGCATCCTCTGTTTAAATAAACTGATGACTTTTTTCCCCATTCATGCTTTTCTGTAAGGAACCCTTCTTGTGTGCCTCTGAGTTTTAGAGGGTTCCATGTTACCTTCATTCTTAAGACCAGCAAAAGATTCTTTCTATGAGAAGTTTTCTTTTCTTTTTATATTACTGTTCTGGGGAAAAAAAGAAAAAAAATATATTAAAAAAAGAAAAAAAAAAAAGAAAAAATAAAAACACTTTGCGCTGGACCCAGTAACAAAGCTGGTTGAAAAACGCACTGAGAAAATGAACTTATGTTTGAAACTTTTGTATAAAACCTACAATGACTGTTTTTGTATATCAAAGTTGATTCTTTTTTCAGAAATTTTTTGGGATCTAGTTTCTAAGTTAGTGTTTTTATATGTTACAGAAGAATATTGCTTTGACTACATCACCAGCTTAATGGCGACGTGTTGGTGATCACCTTCAGTGCTAAAGGTCCTCGGAATACATTGCAGAGCAATGTCTTGTGGGCATCTACAGCTAGAAGGACGTCTACAAAATGGACCGTGGGTGCCTGGAGTATCTATGGCCCTTAATTATCTACTTATTAACTTGATTATGAATTACAATAACATCACAAAGTACATTGTACCTGCCTCCTTTCCATTATTACTAGATCCTTCCCTCCACATATAGTTGCTATTAGTGTGAAGAAACTGTTAAAAATGGGCATTTTATTATGATAGGTAAGGCTAAAAAAAGGTAAAAACGGAGAAAAGGCAAAAAAAAATCTATATATAGAAGGTTATTGTGGGTCTGTGAGCTATGGATGTGGAAAGATATTGTAGTAGTTTTAACACTATTGTTACCTTTTAAATTACCCAATAAAAATATGGAAAAAGACTTGATGGAAGTTTTCATTCTTTGTTATACACAAAATACATTAGTATCAATAACTATTTCCATTTGTATTTAAGCTCCTTCACAAAATGTAGTTGTACTGTCATCTCCGGATGCTTTTCATTATCACTCATATTGTACTCGATGCTGTGGAGAACCCGCCAACATTTCTACACCCTAAGGCTAGGTTCACACTACAGCAATGCAATTTTGACCCAATTTTAGTGCAACTTCGTTGCGATCGATTTTATGCAAAATCGCACTGTAAAGCACACCGAACTAGTACGGGAACATTTTCAAAAATCTCACCACACAGTTGCATTGATGTGAACAGGCACCATTGAAAATGTGATTTCCCTTATTCGATTCTGAACTGAAAATCACACTAGTGTGAACTAGGCCTAATTATTTTAAATCAATAGCAAATAGCTGAAACCAGTTGGTTTGACCTAATTTGAGTTACTTTTACAGCTGTCAATAAAATCATCGAAGGTTGCACAATTTTTGGTTCGCGCACATACCTGCAGACTTAAGTGGTCATGGGGTCCCAGATATGGTGTAATTTCATGTACAAATACTTAGTGGTACATCACTTTTACTTACCTACTGACCAGTAAGGCAGCCTAATCCTAGTGATGGACCAGAAGGTGGTGTATGAAGCATCTGGGCAGCTCATGATACAGCCAAGTTTGTATGTGCATATTAAAGTGATCTGTGACAAATTGTGTAAAGGTCACGGATGCTGCCACTACAATATGCAGAATTAGTTCCCAAGACTGAAGACGCTTTAACTGTCAATTATGGCCCTGGAATTGCTTTTCAACATTCACAGCAATACCTCACGTGTGTTGCAATTTGTTTACATGTGCTTGGCCTATGTGCACGTTTGCGTTTGAGCCTGTGTGGGGACAAGGGTGCTTATACATTTTTATAACCAATTTTATTTCTTTTTAAACTTTTTTTTTCATCTAAAGGAACTAACCAGCCCCCCTATACGGTAGTATGGGTATGTTCCTGGTCCCCAGATACCCCTGAAGATGAGATCTTTCAATGGTGGGGAGGGGGGAGATTTATTATGAGCTGCTGCACCTGTGACAGGCACTTGTCAAGGACCATCTTATGCCCACCCTTTTCACCCCCATGCTACATTCATAGAAGTTGTACTATTTGTTTTCGCAATGAAAAGAATTCTATGAATGGAGGACAGGCAGATGAATGAAAGGTCAATCCTCCATTCATGGAGCACTTTTCATTATGGGAACCAATGTTATGGCTTCACTAAATGTAGCATGTGGGCGAAAAGGGTACGTATAGTTGGTATTTGACAAGTAACTTTTGCAGGTGCAGCCACTTATATTAAAGAATGCTACCTCAACATTTCATATTTCTGATATGGGTCTGTTGTTTCCTGTACTTGTTAACCACCTCAAATCTGGACACTTTCATGCTCTTCTAGTCCAGGCCAATTTTCAGCTTTTAGCACTGTCACTTTAAATGAAAATTACTCAGGTATGTAACACTGTACCCAAATGAAATGTTTATAATTTTTTGAGAGGGCACTTTTGTTTGGTATGTTTGATGTAATGACTAATTTCTTGAGTACCCAAAATGCCAGGACAGTACAAATACCCTCCAAATTACCCCTTTTGGAAAATAGACCGTCTAAGGTATTTAGTAAGAAGCATAGTGCATTTTTTGTTTAGTTTTTTGGTAAAATTAGGAAATTTTTCTCCACAAAGTTATTTTAACAAGCTATTTCTCTCACACATAATAGGCATACTTGCAATTAGGGCCAATTCCCACAAGGACCGGTTCTAGCTGGTCTGATGTGAGGGTGCAGTAAAAAAAAGTCAGGTGGGCAGAGGATGGCTGTCAACAGGGGAGCGTACAGAGGTCATTATGACTGTACAGGGAGCAGGGCAGAGGATGTATAATCTTTTCTTAAAGGAAAATGAGTACACCCCTTTGGAAAAATACAATTTTATTCAATATCTCAATGACCACAAATTCCAAAATTTTGACAAAACTGCGTTTTTATAGAACATTTGTTTAGCTCATTACATGAAAGTAAGCTTAATATAACTTAGATTACAACATCTTCAGTTTTACGCAAATTAGTTGATGGGAAAAAAAAAACCCACAACAAAAACTACAACATCTAGTACACGATGTGCACAATTATTAGGCAAGTGAATATTTTGACCATATCTTCATTTTTATGCATATTGTCCAACTCCAAGTTGTATAAACTTGAATGCTTATTGGATTTAAGCATATCAGTTGATGTGTGTTTGTGTAATGAGGGAGGTTGTGGCCTAAGGAGATCAACACCCTATATCAAGGTGTGGATAATTATTAGGCAACTTCTTTTCCTTTAATCAAAATGGGCCAAAAAAGATAAAACTGACTCTGAAAAGTCAAAAATTGTAAAACAATCTTTTAAAAGGATGCAGCGCTCTTGAAATTGGGTGTGATCACAGAATCGGCAAACGTTTTGTTGCAAATAGTCAACAGGGTTGCAAGAAACATGTTGAGAAAAAATGCCAAAGATTTGTGAAGAATCAAACTTGAAGCTATCAGGAATCAATTATCCTCTAGTGCTGTCATATTCCAGAACTGCAACCAACCTGAAATGTCCAGAAGTACAAGGTGTTCAGTGCTCAGAGACATGGCCAAGGTAAAGACTAAAACCCAACCACCACTGAACAAGATACAAGTTGAAACGTCAATACTGGGCCAAGAGTTATCTGAAGACAGATTTTTCAAAGGTTTTATGGACTGATGAGATGAGCGACTCTTGACGTACCAGATCGATGGCCTGTGGCTGGATCAGTAAGGGCACAGAGCTCCATTTCTACTCAAGACACCAGCAAGGTGGAGGTGGGGTTCTAGTATGGGCTGGTATTATTACTGTAATTATGCCAGCCCATACCAGAACCCCAAATTCACTTTGCTGGCATCTGAGTCAAAGTGGAGCTCTCTGTCTGTTACTGATCCAGCCACTGGCCCATCCATCTGGTCTGTCAAACCTCACCACCATGGCACAAGACCAAAGAGCTGTCAAAGGACATCAGGGACAAGATTGTAGACCTGCACAAGGCTTGAATGAGCTACAAGACCATCTGCAAGAAGCTTGGTGAGAAGGAGGCAACTGTTGGAGCGATTTATTCTCAAATAGAAGAAATGCAAAATAACTATCAGTCACCCTCAGTTTGGAGCTCCATGCAAGATTTTGCCTCATGGAGGAAGGATAATCATGAGAAAAGTGAGGAATCAGCCCAGAACTACACAGGAGGAGCATGTAAATGAACATATGGCAGTTAAGACCACAGTTGCTAAACAAATGATTGGTAACACAATACGCCGCTATGGATTGAAATCCTGCACCGCCCACAAAGACCCCTCCTCAAGAAGGCACATGTACAGACCCATTTTGAAGTTTGCCATTGAACTTCTAAATGATTCCATGAAGGATTGGGAGAAAGTTCTGTTCCCAGATGAGACCAAAATTGAGCTCTTTGGCATTAAGTTGACTCGCTGTTTTTGAAGGAAGAAAAATGCTGACTATGACTAAGAACACCATTCCTACACTTAAGCATGGAGGTGGATGCTTTGGGGCTGTTTTTCTGCTAAAGGTACATGCTGACTTTGCTGCGGTCGTTGATTGATTTTCCAGCATGACAATGACCCAAAACATACCACCAAGGCAACAAAGGAGTGGCTCAAGAAGAAGCACAGTAAGGTCATGGAGTGGCCTAGCCAGTATCCAGACCTTAATCCTATAGAAAATGTGTGCAGGGAGCTGAAACTTCAAATTGCCAAGCGACAGTCAAGAAAGCTTAAGGATTTAGAGAAGTTCTGTAAAGAAGAGTGGACCATAATCCCTCCTGAGATGTGTGCAAACCTGGTAACCAACTACAAGAAACGTCTTACCTATGTACTTGCCACCAAGGGTTTCTCCACCAAGTACTAAATGTTTTGCTTGGGGATTAAATACTTATTTTACTCCCTGATCTGCAACTCAAATTTATAACATTTATATCGTGTTGTTGTTTTTTTTTCTGGATCTTTGGCTGATATTCTGTCTCTATTATTTAAAGTACACCTATGATAAAAATTATAGACCCTTCATTTCTTTGTAAATGGGTAACCGTACAAACTTTTGCAGGGGATCAAATAACTATTTTCCCCACATAATCCTAATTAAAAAGGTATGAGCTAATAACAAACTTATACAAAAGGTGTATATCATCATCCAAAAAAACATTTAGTGTTGTAAATAAATTATAGTGACCAAACATAAATTAGTGTCCAAAAAAATATATATTAGTGTCAAAAAAAAAAAAAAAAAAAAAAAAATATATATATATATATATATATATATATATATATATATATATAGATATATATATAGATATATATATATATATATATAGATAGATAGATAGATATATAGATCTTCAGTGACTTGAACCAATTGTGAAAAATCCACCACCAAAAGGAGATTAAATGAACTCACCAGAGCTAATGGCTGGTCAGATTATAAACCAGAAACAGCACTTGTGCTCTGGGAGCAATGACCCCGATGTCCACATAGATATGGTGATGTTTCAGACACTTCCGGATAGTAATAATCACAGACAAACAACTTTGCAGCCCAAGCTCTTATGATGAACTTTTCCACTCTCTCATATCTCCATGAGAGCATACAGTACACTCAGGAACAAAAAAAGGGAACATAATGGTGCAATACGTTTTTTCATTTATTTCTTTAATAAAAAAGGTATAAGGAAACTCACAAACAAGGTGTCCAACAGACACCAGCTTCAATCGCAAAAAAGGTGAGATACAATTACTGCTCACCGCGGATCTCTCCCATACAGCACAGAACAGCAAGGCTCTCTAACGTCCACATCGTGTAGGCCACGCCCAACCGGTTTCGTCACACCAACGTCAAGGGGCGGTACAAATGGGAACGTCAGACAGCTCTTATAAATACCACCCTTCATCTACATAATTTTAACACCCAGCCAATCACTGCGTTCCTAGTCTCCTTAATCACGCCAGCTTGAACAGGTCTTTCTCAATTTAATTATACATATACACTCTACTACATAAAAAAGCTAAATATATATACCCTGCAGGTTTAAGTCAACGCAATACCGTTCTCCTTCAAAGATCCCCACAAAAAAATATATAAAATTATAGAAACATAAATATATGCAGAAAAGCAATATATACTCCATCCTGTGCATGGCTCTTCAAACCACAGAAAACCCTTAAAGGGCCATGCACAGAAACTTAAAGCACAACTCCTCTCAAAATCAAATTACAAACATTTATAAAAAATATAAACCAAATTAAAATACATTATATATAACAATCTTGTATGTCAAGTCACTGAAGATCTCTATATATATATATATATATATATATATATATATATATATATATATATATAATTTATTTTTATTTTTTTTTTTGGACACTAATATATATTTTTTTGGACACTAATTTATGTTTGGTCACTATAATTTATTTAAAACACTAAATGTTTTTTTGGATGATGATATACACCTTTTGTATAAGTTTGTTATTAGCGCATACCTTTTTAATTAGGATTATTGTTGCCAAAATTTATTTTGGGTGGGATATGCTGCTGATACTTTGGGGTTTTTTTGTAAATGGCGCTTTTTTCTTTTTTAATTTGGTATTTTCCCCACGTTTTGTCTTTCATTTCTATTTTAAACTGAATGGGTTGTTTTTTTTACAAGGTAAGTGTTCACAAATACTTTAAGCCCTGCAGCATTGGAAGATCACTTTTGCAGGGGTATCTGAGGGCAGAGGACTGAGGATTTCACAAGAGCACATCATCCACCAGCACATGAAACATTCTTTATTCATGGTAAGTACTGTTCCTTTATTGTGTAATAATAAACTTCCAAGTGCCAGTACACATATATGCGGATGGGATACAGGATGAACAGCATCCAATCCGCACGACACATGAAATGTTGATTCCTATGGTGCCTGTCCACATGTCTGATGCACTGGCAGTGTGGATCCAGTGCAGATTAAAAGAGTCATGTCCAATTTCTGTGCGGTCCGCTTCAGGTGCTGATTACAGGCTATTGACTTCTATGGGAACAGTTTCTAAACCGCACATGTGTGAACAGGATAAAATCCTGACCTGTACCTGATGTGAACCACTGCACAGCTACTGTGGCTGCTGTGTCAATTAGCTGTGCAGCCTGAGCTTCAATCCGCACTGCACATGTGTGAATCAGCTCGAACAGTTGCTGAGCAGCAATGAAGGATACTGAGGTTCTTAATATGGAATTTAGGAAGTTTTTGGACATGCACTTAAACTGGGAAATGGGGGGCAGAGATGTAATTGATAAGTCATTTTTGCTCCCAGCGGGTTGAAACAAATGTGAGGGTTTGTGTTGCAAAGGACTGTGCTGATGGTGGTACATCAAGTGAAGTTTCTGGTGGTGAAAATAAAGCAGTAGATGGCAGTGTTTGTCATGTGCACTAATCCTCGTAGTTTAGGCAACAAGCTTTGTGAGCTGACAGCTATGTCTTGGGACAACCTGGACCTTGCTGCAATTACAGAGATGCGGTTAGACATGTGCACAATGAAAAGTTAATTTTGTTGCATTCGTAACAAAATTCGTTTAGTTTCATGTATTCGTTTTCAACCTGATTTGAATCCAGTGGATTTGAAGTATTTGAATCAAATTCAAATCAAAAATGTTGAATCAATCCGAAATCATTGCGAAGAATAGCTGGTTCTATTCTATTTGAGTTTTGGAAAACAATTATCCTCTTTCTAGTTTGTTCTATTCTATTTTATTTTCTATTCCTTTATTTTCTAATCTATTTTATTCTATTTTGTTTTCTATTCATTCCTATTGTGTTCTGTTTTTCTCTAGTTTTTTCTATTGTTTTATTCTATTTTCAAAATTCAAATTTCAGAAGACCGCTATATTCTTTTCTATTCCTTTTTCTATTTTATTTTATTTTCTATTCTGTTTTCTATTCCTTTACTTTCTATTCTATTCATTTCTGTTCTATTCTGCTTTATTTTTTTTAAATTAGAATTTTGGGAGACGTATATCTTCTTTCTATTCTATTTTCAGATCTATTTTTTAATGCTATTCTTTTAGAATTTCAGAAGATGGCTGTAGTCAAACACTAATACACATAGGCTTTGAAGGAAAACCGCAATATATTTTGACTGTTTTTTAATTTGATTCCATTTTCGAATTAGATTCAAATTTCGTATTAAAATGTTTTGTAATTTCAGATTCATTTTAATTTGTTACTATTGTAATTCAGAAATTTGGATACATCTAAATAACGAAAATTGTGTCCGAATTTGGTTACGAAATGAACCACACATGTCTAGACCTGGTTCAGGGATTCATATGACTGGGAAATAACTATACTGGGGTATACACTTTACAGGAACAAGATAGTATGGGGGAGGTGGAGTTGCCTTATACTGTATGTGGAAAAAAAAATAGCATAATACTAACAATTCAATAAACAAATGAAATACTCTAAACCCTCTGGGTCTGCCTTTCAACCAGAGAGGGATCTCCCCTTAGAATTGGTGTAGTTTACAGACCCTCAAGACAGACTGAAGATTATAACTTGTTGATTGACGAGATAACTCAAATGACAAAGAAGGGAGAGGTTTTGATTATGGGTGACTTCAACATGACTGATGTTAACTGCAATTCTCAAACTGCTTTTAAAAGGAGGAGCAGGGATGTAATGGATGCGATGAATGGAGTTTCTCTAAAACGGTAAAAAGCCCAATATTCTAGACCTAGTACTGACATATGGGAATCGATTGGTGTTGATGGGAGAAAATTTGGGTTCTAGTGATCACCAGTGTCTTTGTACAGTGAAGGAAATAAGTATTTGATCCCCTGTTGATTTTGAATGTTTGCCCACTCACAAAGAAATGATCAGTCTAAAAATTGAATGGTAGGTGTATTGTAACACTGAAAGATAGTATAGCAACAAAAAATTCAAAAGAAATGCATGTCTAAAACATTATGCACTGATTTGCATGAGGGGAAATAAGCATTTGATCCCCTATCATTCAGCAGGATTTCTGGCTACCAGGTGTCTTTCATACAGATGATAAGCTGAGATTAGAAGCAGTCTCTTAAAGGGAGTGCTGCTATTCTCATTTTGTTACCGATATAAAAGACACCTGTCCACAGGAGCAATCAAACAATCAGATTCCAAACTCTCCATCATGGAAAAGAGCTGTCCAAGGATGTCAGGAACAAGATTGTAGACCTACACAAGGCTGGACTGGGCTACCCAACTATCGCCAAGCAGCTTGGTGAGAAGGTGACAGCAGTTTGTGCAATCATTCGCAAATGGAAGAAACACAAAACAACTGTCAGTGTACCATGCAAGATCTCACCTCATGGAGTGTCAATGACCATAACAGTGAAGAATCATCCCAGAACTGCACGTGAGGATCTTGTCAATGATCTCCAGGCAACTGGGACCACAGTCACTAAGAAAACAATTGGTAACACACTACACCAGTGCCTGCAAGATCCCACTGCTCAAGAAAGCACATGTCCAGGCTTGTCTGAAGTTTGCTACTGAACATCTGAATGATGCAGAGGAGGAATGGTGGAAAGTGTTGTGGTCAGTTGACCTTTTTGGCCTCAACTCAACGTGTTTTGGAGGAGGAATGCTGCCTATGACCCCAAGAACACCATCCCAACTGTCAAACGTGGTGGAAAAATTCTGCTTTGGGGGGGGGGGGGTTCTGCTAAGGGAACAGGACAACTGCACTGCATCAAAGGGACGATGAACGGGGCAATGTACCGTCAAATCTTGGGAGAGAACCTTCTTCCATCGGCCAGGGCATTGATAATGGGTCGTGGATGGGTGTTCCAGCATGACAATGACCCAAAACACACGGCAAAGGCAACAAAGGAGTGGCTCAAGAAGAAGCACATTAAGGTCTTGGAGTGGCCTAGCCAGTCTCCAGACCTTAATCCGAATGAAAATCTGTGCAGGGAGCTGAAAGTTCGAATTGCCAAACATCAGCCACCAAACCTTAAAGACTTGGAGAAGATCTGCCAAGAGGAGTGAGCCAAAATCCCTCCTGAGATGTGTACAAACCTGGTGGCCAACTACAGGAAACGTCTGACCTCTGCGATTGCCAACAAGGGATTTGCCACCAAGTACTAAGTCATGTTTTGTGAAGGGGATCAAATACTTATTTCCCTCATGAACATGCAAATCAGTGTATAATTTGTTAGACATGCATTTCTTTTGAATTTTTTGTTGCTAGTCTGTCTCTGTGTTACAATACACCTACCATTTGATTTTTAGACTGATCATTTCTTTGTGAGTGGGCAAACATTCAAAATCAGCAGGGGATCAAATACTTATTTCCTTCACTGTATATGATTGTTCCATTCTTGTTTTAATATCAAACCAATAAAAGTGTTAGATTTCAAAAGAACACGTTTTGCTGAAATAGGGGAGTTTCTAAAAAAAAATCAAAGGTTGGAGTAAACCAACAGGAGTAAGTAAACAGTGGCCACGGTTTTTGTTTTAAAGTCTATTATCCTGGAGGCAACTAAGTTATATGATAGGCAAATTAGTAAGTAGTGAACCATATTGTTTTCCATTTATAAAGAGGTAAGTAGGATAGTAAAGGAAAAAACATCAGTATACAGGAGATTGAAGGACACAGGAGGTGTCACTGATACTTATGTTGAGGAAGACCTGGATGTAGCAAACCATTTCAACAACTACTTCTGTTCAGTCTTCTCAGAAATAAGTTGTAGTAGCAATAACAAGTTGGGGAATCATATTGGTTCTTGTAATGAGGGTTAATTTTTAGGATTCCTGGACACAGAGGTAGCAGAGGAACTGGCTTGGCTAAAGCGTAATAAAGCAGTGGGCCGTAAGGGTATTCATTCCAGAGTTCTAAGAGAACTTCGAGATATAGCGGTTGGACCATTAACAGATCTTTTTAATCAATCTGTTCTAACAGGAGAAGTTCCCCATGACTGGTGGACCGCTAATATTGTACCTATGCACAAGAGGGCAGCCAAGGTAAAAGCTGGCGATTTACAAGCCAGTGATTTTAACATTGGTTGTAGTAAAGTTAATGGAATCACTTTTTGAAAAGGATCATTGATCACTTAAAAAACCTACAACTTGCAAGACCTAAAGCCGCATTGCTTTGGACGAACAAAGGTCTATGCTCGAAAATGTAACAAAAAAAAAACCCATAAAACAAATTACAAAACGTGTATATAAAGAAAAAACAAAACTGCAAACTCAATGAACCACTTGGTCTTTATTCTGCCATCACTGTTCTGTATTTCTGTTTTTTCCCCATGCTGAAGCAAATTTGATAATGCTTTTCTTGGGGCTTTTTTATGCCTTTTCTGTGGATCATCTGTGGGTATAGAATTGTGTCTATGGAGGGTTTTGTTTTCCCAAGCGGACTATGTAACCTGTCAGTGCTGCGCTCTCCTTGTGCAGAGTGACTGGTCTTTTCTACGCCCCCTCCGTCAAACATTTCCACTTTCTGAACATATCTGGGTTTGTAAAGGCATTTGGTGAACACAAAGTATATTTATCTCTTTTCTGGCTATTGAGGAATATTTTTTAAAGTTTTTTTGTTCCCAGCCTTCAGCTTTAAAGCTGAACTCTGGGATATGCAAATATTGTATAAGTACAAGAGACTTTGTATTTTTTCCAGATCTGTGCAATAATCCAGTGTGAAACTTTGCCTCTGTCCAGGAGCTAATAAAGACCGGTCATTCACAGCTGCTCTCTCCCCTTGTGCAGGGTGACTGGTCTTGTCTGCACCCCCTCCTGTAGTTTTCTGCAGGCAGCCTGTAGTACAGTGGTCACTAAATGGCAGACCATGGTGTGACGATCGCGGCGTCGGACCCCAGCCCTTCTCACCAACTTGTGACCGAAGGACTAGCCAATCTAAAACCGTGCTGTCACGTGCGTAACAATGCCACACACAGCTGTACCCTGAGAGCGATTGTTATTGGGTAAGGGTAATTACGCAATTTAACCCTTCATGCCGCCACCACCGCCTTTTTGTAGCGAAAAGGAGGAAACTTGCCAATATTAGCAATAACACTATGATGTTTGAATAATCGTTTGTATACCACTGTCACCGCAGGCAGAGATATACAGAAGTTTAAAAACACACAGTAACACTCTTCAGAGACGGATTCTTAGTTTGCATTAAAGAGCTTTAGAATATTTACAGAAAAGATGTAGCACACACACACACACACACACACAACACAGCAAAGAGATAACAGAAGTTTAGGGAGGTAGAGTACTTGCCAAAAGTCCTGGGTTAAGCAGATCAACTTTCCTGAAATCATAGGGGAAAGTGGATTTTAAATGTGATGTCTGTTTTACGGCTTATCTGGAATGCGTTTGAAGCCCAGTGAAGGACTGGTTTATGGCTTTACGATACTTTCCAAGCAAGAGTCTCCCAGACATACTGGGGCCAGGCTAATTGGAGTTTATAACCATGAAGCTCTCCAGCTGGGGCCTGATGCCTTTTGAACTCAGCATGATACAAACCACATGTCACTCAACAGAGAGGGAGGGGGGATTGGAGGAGGGAGAGAGATACAAGATGGAGGGTCTTTAGCAAGATGGATGACCGCGTCCATCTCTGTGTGCACAATTGCTACACCTCCCCCCTTAGGTGGTTGCAGGGGAGGGAACTGCAATTTCCCTCCTGATGCAACCGACTCGTGCTGCTGGTTATGCTGACCAGGGCACAGATCCATTGTGCCCAGAGGTTCACCTTGGGGTGATCTGGTACAACTGCACTGTGGTAGAACCAGGTTCCTTCTGAGAATGGTGCTGTTCTCCCCAGCAACACTGTTGTGCCAAACAAGTGAGTTGTCAGGGGTGAGCACCAGTCGGCTGTGACTACCCGGATATCGTGGCAACTGCCGTGGTGCCCACCTGTTTACAAAACACTTCTTTTCAGGGGTCTCATATGCTAACATATTGAGATGTAGCTACTTGTCGAGGTAGAGAATGAGATTTCCCTCTCCAATCTCCTTCCTCAGGCCCAGGACTACATCTGACCCGAAGGTAGTAGCGCCTGTGTGCATTGAAACCGGACAGGCAAATTCTGGAACTCTCCTTCCAGATGTGTCTACAGGTACCTTCGTCCAGGATGATAAGTCCTCTTTACCTGCTAGCATCCAGGACACCATTTTCATCAGTTTCCTGTCTGCTAGGTCAGTCACAGGTTCAGCTGAGCCATGATAGTTGCACCCAGGCATCTTACCGTAGCCAGCTGTATCCAAAACTGACGTAACCTGCTTTTTGGCCTGGGGAGTAGGCCAGGCCATAACCGCCTCAGCCTCTCCATTTCCAGACCTCTGGGAGTCTCTTCCTCCCGGTGGTTCCAAGTGCTGAACCACTGACATGCCCCTCTGACAGTTACCATGTTTGACTGTCCGACTAGGCATGGGCAGTTTGGGAAGAGCAACTTGGATCCCTGTCACTAGTCAGGAACAAACAGGGCAGAAACACTGCAAGGCCCCTAAAGTGGGCGACTGCACACAGTTCTACTCCACATTGTAGGTCATTCCTGACCCCTGGGGAGGTGGTTGGTGCGTTCTCAACCCCAACTAGCTTTCCTGTGAATTCAGGCAAGCAACATGGGGTGGTGAAGGCTGACTCGTCCTGAGCGTCCTGGGTTAGAGAGGGTGGCCCATACCCTCTGTTCAGGTCCATGATGGTTAGACAGCAGGCACCTGCCGGATGCTTCATTACCTCATGGCTCCTGGGCATGGGGTAGGCCACAACCACAGGGCTGGCACTCAGTTTTCCAAGGTCCTCACAAAGCCTGGTCATCGGATCCTGTTTGGAGACCGAGAGTACCGGTGATGCCCAGACCCTGCGGGACCTCTGGATCCCTGACTGCGATATTCCCTCTGTCTCTTTGGCCCATTCAATCTGCACCTCCTGTGAGGTGAGGTGGGCATGAGGGAAGGATACACCCTGCCGTCCAACTCATGAACAGCACGGTGAGCTCTCCCAGGGTTTCCCTGGACCCAGACACCATCTCTCATAGGCCTTGCCAGCAGCTTCTGTACCTGAATGGAAAGGAAAGGTGATTGGAGCTGAAGGCCGCAGCTCCCTCTCTGAGGGCAGCAATCAACTCCAATGGGGCCCCTCACACTTCCAATCCAGGTGTGCTGTCACTGCCCATGACATACGTTTGTCTGCCTGGTTTTTGGGGAGCGAATTTAAGCCAGAAGTAGTTGGAGGGGGTTTCCTCCCTGGCTTCAGATGTTCCCCATACACTTTGACTGGCTAGATCAGATGTCAAGCCATTGTTTATCTTTCTCAGCAGGGAAGCTCACAGCTAGCCTGCTGATGAATGCAACATTTTGGTCATTCCCCAGTGCTGCCTTGCCCATGGGACTACAAGTACCAACCAGCTGTCCAGTACCATACAAGTACAATTACTGGGCGGTTATCAAGGTAGAATCCTCTGAGCCGGAGCAAGAAAAGGCCTATCCAGACCATCCCTCTGCTCAGCACTCAGAGATTGTACCTCTTCCCACTTCACAGCACTGTGGGTGACCTCCAACAATGAAAATGCATCATTATTATCATCATGACCATCATTAACATTATCAATATCATCATCATAATCGTCATTGGTATCATCATTCTCAACAGTTACGTTTGTAACATCAATGACACATGAGTTCATTACCTCCACATGCAAGGGGATTTCCTCTCCTCCCTGTAAGGGAGAATCCTGTACCCCCACTCTATTCCCAGCCCCCTCCCTCTGTCCATCCACAGGTTGCCCAGACATTACCCCAACATCTGCACACAGTACCTTAGCATGTCCAGAGAGTTTCAGGGGGGCCTCCCGGATGTTCTTGGCAGGGGCATAATAGGAAACAGGAGTGCCTAGATCAGCACCCAACAGAACAGGTGTGGGAATTTCATCCGAGACCCCCACCTCCCTTATCCCACTTCCCACACCCCAATTGATGAATACCTTTGCACAGGGTATGTGTGAACGGGTCCCCCCAACTCCAGTGAGGGTAAGGAACTTTCCTGGGATGAAGTTCCTTTGCTCAATCACCTCTGGTCAGATCAAGGTGACTTCTGCCCCGGTGTCACGGAAACCAGTTACAGACAGGTGACTGGCTGCAAGTTGGCGGGGGTTACCCGCATCTTCCTGCGGTCAAACAGCACGGAAGAAGAGTTGCTGGCCAGGTGATGTCATCTGCTTCTGCTCAGGACACTGCGTCCTGAGATGTCCGGATTTCCCACAGGTGAAACATCTGCGGTTGTTAGGCAGGGGTGGCTTGGCCGCAAGTACTGCAGGTGTTGGGTGAGGGGGAGCTTGACTCACCGGCGTAGGAGGGGTTGCTAAGGGTAATTTCCCTCCTTTCCAGCCATTCGGAGGAGCCTTGCGAGGGTCAGACACCCATTGTGTTCAAAATAATAGCAGTCAGACATCACTAACCTGATCAATCACTGTTTTTGGTAGAAATTATATTTCTACATGGCAAATAATTTACTAGCAGGTGCAGTAGAGTAATAGAAATCCAACAGACCCAACAGTCATGACATGCATGCTGCTGATTCTGTGTAATTCAATCACTAATTGAAAGGGGCATGTTCAAAATAATAGCAGTGTGGAGTTCTATTAGTGAGGTCATTCATTCTTTGAAAAACAGGTGGCAGTTATTGCCCTTATTTAAGGAAGGAAGGCAGCAAATGTTGTACATGTTGGTTACAGTGCATTTCTCTCTGAAATTCTGAGGAAAATGGGTCGTTCCAGACATTGTTCAGAAGAACAGCGTACCTTGATTAAAAAGTTGATTGGAGAGGGGAAAACATATAAAGAAGTGCAGAAAATGATAGGCTGCTCAGCTAAATTGATCGCAAATGCTTTAAAATGGCAAGCAAAACCTGAAAGACGTGAAAGAAAGCGAAAAACTACTATTCGAATGGATCGAAGAATAGCCAAAATGGCAAGGACTCAGCCAACAATCAGCTCCAGGAAGATCAAAGAAGGTCTAAAGTTACCTGTGAGTACTGTTACAATTAGAAGACGCCTATGTGAAGCCAAGTTATCTGCAAGAAGCCCCCGCAAAGTCCCACTGTTGAAAAACAGAAATGTGCTGAAGAGGTTACAATTTGCCAAAGAGCACATTGACTGGCCTAAAGAGAAATGGCGCAACATTTTGTGGACTGATGAAAGTAAGATTGTTCTTTTTGGGTCTAGTGGCTGGAGACAGTTTGTCAGACGACCCCCAAACACTGAATTCAAGCCACAGTACACTGTGAAGACAGTGAAGCATGGCTGCACAAGCATCATGATATGGGGATGTTTCTCATACTACGGTGTTGGGCCTATTTATCGCATACCAGGGATCATGGTTCAGTTTGAATACATCAGAATACTTGAAGAGGTTATGCTGAAGAGGAAATGCCCTTGAAATGGGTGTTCCGACAAGACAACAGCCCCAAACACACCAGTAAACGTGCAACATCTTGGTTCCAGACCAACAAGATTGACGTTATGGAGTGGCCAGCCCAATCCCCGGATCTTAATTCAATAGAAAACTTATGGGGTGACATCAAAAATGCAGTTTCTGAGGCAAAACCAAGAAATAGAGAAGAACTGTGGAATGTAGTCCAATCATCCTGGGCTGGAATACCTGTTCATAGGTGCCAGAAGTTGGTTGACTCCATGCAACACAGATGTACAGCAGTTCTCAGAAACAGTGGTTATACAACTAAATATTAAGTGATTCAAAGGAACGCAAAATCTTCAAACATTTTTCAGTTTATATAGTGAATGTTTGAGTTTGTACAGGTGAAACTCGAAAAATTTGAATATCGTGCAAAAGTTCATTTATTTCAGTAATGCAACCTAAAAGGTGACACTAATATATGAGATACTCATTACATGCAAAGCAAGATAGTTCAAGCCGTGATTTGTCATGATTGTGATGATTATGGCTTACAGCTCATGAAAACCCCAAATCCACAATCTCAGAAAATTAGAATATTACATGCAATTAATAAAACAAAGATTGTACATAGAACAATATCGGACTTCTAAAAAGTATAAGCATGCATATGTACTCAGTACTTGGTTTGGGCCCCCTTTTGCAGCAATTACTGCCTCAATGAGGCGTGGCATGGAAGCTATCAGCCTGTGGCAGTGCTGAGGTGTTATGGAAGACCAGGATGCTTCAATAGCGGCCTTCGGCTCTTCTGCATTCTTCGGTCTCATGTCTCTCTTCTTTCTTTTGGCAATGTCCCATAGATTCTCTATGGGGTTCAGGTCAGGCGAGTTTGCTGGCCAATCAAGCACAGTAATCCCACGGTCATTGAACCAGGTTTTGGTTCTTTTGGCAGTGTGGGCAGGTGCCAAGTCCTGCTGGAAAATGAAGTCAGCATCCCCATAAAGCTCGTCTGCGGAAGGAAGCATGAAGTGCTCCAAAATCTCCTGGTAGATGGGTGCGTTGACCCTGGACTTAATGAAGCACAGTGGTCCAACACCAGCAGATGACATGGCTCCCCAAATCAACACAGACTGTGGAAACTTCACACTGGACTTCAAGCATCTTGCAGAGTGTGCCTCTCCATCCTTCCTCCATACTCTGGGTCCTTGGTTTCCAAATGAGATGCAAAAGTTGCTCTCATCAGAAAAGAGGACTTTGGACCACTGAGCAACAGACCAGGTCTGTTTTTCTTTAGCCCAGGTAAGACGCTTCTGACGTTTGTTTGTTGTTCAGGAGCGGCTTGACAAGAGGAATACGACATTTGAAGCCCATATCCAGGATCCATCTGTGTGTGGTGGCTCTTGATGCACTGACTCCAGCCTCGGTCCACTCCTTGTGAAAGTCCCCAACGCTTTTGAATGGCCTTTTCATGACAATCCTCTCCAGGCTGCGGTCATCCCTGCTGCTTGTGCACCTTTTTTCTTCCACACTTTTCCCTTCAACATAACTTTCTATTAATGTGCTTTGATACAGCACTTTGGGAACATCCAACTTCTTTTGCAGTTACCTTTTGAGGCTTTCCCTGAGGGTGTCAATGATGGTTTTCTGCACAACTGTCAGGTCAGCAGTCTTTCCCGTGATTATGATTTCTACTGAACCAGACTAAGAGACTATTTAAAGGCTCAGGAACCCTTTGCAGGTGCTATGGCTTAATTAGCTGATTAGAGTGGGACACTTTGAGCCTAGAATATTGCACCTTTTCACAATATTCAAATTTTCTGAGATTGTGGATTTGGGGTTTTCATGAGCTGTAAGCCATAATCATCACAATTATGACAAATCACGGCTTGAACTATCTTACTTTGCATGTAATGAGTCTATCTCATATATTAGTGTCAACTTTTAAGTTGCATTACTGAAATAAATGAACTTTTGCATGATATTCTAATTTTTCGAATTTCACCTGTAAAGAAGAATACAAACACTGCTATTTTTTTGAACAGTCTAATATTCGCTTTACTGAAATTTTTTTTAGAGGAACACAAATTTGATATATTTTTCTTCATGTTTTGATTTGGAATAGAATGTGTAGTGTTCCCAATGCATTTGTGTGTATGGAAATAAAAGCTATTAGGATTTTGAGCTTTATTTAATTTTTTCAACACACACTTCTATTATTTTGAACACAACTGTATATAAAACATTTTACTGGACTTATTCTGTAATGTTGAAGACTTTGTGTCCCTCATCCAAGTCTCTTTCTCAATTCTATTGAGTTTCAAGGACATATCCCAGCATTTATAGACACACGGGTAGCTCAGTCACTTTAATCCAATCACCATGGTGATATGCAGTGTGTCAAATTAGATGCGGATTGCTCAAGAAAAAGGCATGAGATGTGAAAGTTTGTGAAACCACCCTGATCTGTTTCCATAGTCTAATAGCCACAGTGCCATGTAGTCTGTGACAGGTGTTTATTATAGGCTTTAGCACATCAAGCGTCCTTTAATTGCTTTATTAATGCACATTTGTGTTTTTTTTATTGCTTTATCAGTAAGTAAACTTGCATAGTTTCAGTGCGGTACATAAATTACTTGTTGTTCCACTTGTATACATTTTATTTGTGTTGTCTCTCTTCTAGTTTAAAGTCTGTTAAGAATGCTGAGTAATGAAGCTGATGATGTATGTTCTTAACCTTTTGCAGCGACTGCAGCTCTGTCATGTTTGTGATCAACAGTATTCTCTTCAAATAATAGACTTGGGGAGAGAGTATGTAGAACTGAAATGAAAATGCAATGTCTCAGCTGCTTGCTCTTCAGTGATGGCTACCATTAATCTACTTGATAAAAATCGGCTTCACTAAAACCATTATATGTAACAAGAAGATGCCCCAAATGCGATAAAAGTATAAACCTACATGCAACGGCTTCTCTCTCCCAACCCCCCCCTCCTTTTTTTTTTTTTTTTTTTTTTTCTCTCCTCCCCCCTCAAGGCATGGATATTGCTGTGCTCTGGTCAAGGCATTGACCCAGACGCCAGTAGCTTCCTGTTATTGCCCTCTTGGGGCCTGATTCGTTGGCCCCCTCACTGGCGTATTAACGAATCCCTGCTGACTACCCAGGCCACGTACCAACACATGCAATCCTCAATTCAAACCTATTTTGTGAATAATGTTGGCTCATTCTCCTCGGCAGTGTTCTTTTGGGAGGTCCGTAAGGCCACTGTACATGGCCAGATCATGCAGCTGGCTTCCTCATGGAAGTGTGATAGGGAACGTTGTCTTTTGGAACTTTATTCCCTCCTGGCTGATGCAGATACGCTCTGGAAGACGCACCCTACTACAGCTCACGGGAAGGCTCGTGAGGCCCTGGCTACGGAGTTGAAATTGCTTTCCACCTCTGTGCCCAAGAAGTCCTTGCACTGAACTAAACATAAATATTGTACCTGTTCAGACAAGCCTGGACCGATGTTTGCCAGGAAACTTAACTCAGCTGGGAAACCATATAGGCCTGTTCGGGTACAGTTGTTTGCAGACGCCTCTACCTCCATCCCCCAGCAGATCAGGTCAGGCTTTGTAGATTACCTATCGAAACTTTATGCTAAACCTAACCCATTTCCCCTAGAACAAGAGTAGTCCTTTTTCTGTGATCTGAATTTCCCTGCGTTGTTCAATGCAGCACGTAGCACCCTTAATGCTAGTATCAATGAAGCCAAGGTTCTTCAGACTATTAAATCCTTGAAATCCTCAACCGCCCCAGTCTCTGGAGGTTTCTCTGGCCTGTATTATAAGAAGTTCTCTGTACTTTTTGCACCTCATCTAGTTAATTACTTTAACACCCTAAAAAATGGGCCCCTACCCCCTCCTGATGTGCTCAGGGTTCATATTTTCTATGATTCCCAACAAGGCGGAGGATGCAATGGAACCACAAGCCAATGTCCTCCTGAACGAATACCTGAAGATCTTGGGAAAGATTTTAAGCCTTCATATTAATATCTGAGCTGCTTGATCCATAGAAACCAGGTAGGCTTTGTCCCAGGGCAGCAGGCTGGTAACAACGTCTGCAAAGTCCACCTTATACACCTTTTGCACCAGCGGAAAATCCCTGGGTCCCTGCTCTCTTTAGATATCTACAAAGTGTTTGATTCTCTTTCTTGGGAATACCTACGATTTGTGATGTCCCCCTGGAGCTTTGGAGAGGTAATCTTAGCCTGGATTCAGGCCTTATACTCTGCCCCCTCTGCTTAAGTCAAATACACAGGGTTCTTTTTAACCTCCTTGATATTCAGGGGCACAAGATAAGGGTGCCCTCTGTCCTTAGCTCTCCATTTTAGCACCATAACCCCTGGCGATGGCCCTATGGGCTGTCCAGAGTGTAATGGGAATTCCTTACATGGGCCAGTAATATAAGCTTAATCTTTGTGGATGATGCTCTATTGGCCTTAACCAATCCCCTTACCACCCTCCCCAATCCAGAGTTTTATCACGATTCTCATCAATATCGGTCCTGTGCATCAACTTGGCATTGAATCTGGTCACCTGTTTACAGTCCCACTTCCCCTTTCAGTGGGCATCACCTTCTATCGACTACCTCGGCATTTAGGTAACCTCTTCCTGGTGGGTCGCTAATGGGTTTACACATGTTCTACATTTCCTAGCTGCCAGGTCATCCCCACGTGGACCTCGCTCTGAGAGACTAATGATATCTTGCAGTCTGAGTTTTTTTGTTACCTTCAACTTCAGCATTGGCCCACCTTGCTATGTACCCGTTCCAGAAAACTGCATTTGAGCATACCTGCCAGCACTACCCAGGTGCGACGATCGTGGAATCAGACCCCCGCCCTTCTCACCAAACTCGTGACCGAAAGACTAGCCAATCTTAAACCACGCTGTCACGTGCGTAAGAATGCCACGCCCAGCTGCACCCTGCACAAAGATTTTCCAGCTAATGGACCACAATCTGTGTGCCAGCATCCTGGGAGCGATTTTTACTGGGTCAGGTTAATTACGCAATAAACCCTTCACACTGCCACCACCTCCTTTTTGTACGGAGAAAGAGGAAACTCAGCAATATCAGCAATAACACTATGATGTTTGCATAAGCATTGGCATACCACTGTCACCGCAGGCAGCGATATACTGAACTTTAAAACACACACACAGGAGCACTTTTCAGAGGCAGGGGTTCTTTAGTTTGCATTAAAGAGCTTTAGAAACAGTTCAACACTTCCAGAAAGTAAGATTTATTACTAAAAGGTCAAAAGGGTGCAATAAAAATATTTACAGAAAAAGATGTAGCCAATATATACAGTTGTGTTCAAAATAATAGCAGTGTTCCACAGTTCTTCTCTATTTCTTGGTTTTGCCTCAGAAACTGCATTTCTGATGTCACCCCACAAGTTTTCTATTGGATTAAGATCTGGGGATTGGGCTGGCCACTCCATAACATCAATCTTGTTGGTCTGGAACCAAGATGTTGCACGTTTACTGGTGTGTTTGGGGCCGTTGTCTTGTCGGAACACCCATTTCAAGGGCATTTCTTCTTCAGCATAAGGCAGCATGACCTCTTCAAGTATTCTGATGTATTCAAACTGATCCATGATCCCTGGTATGCGATAAATAGGCCCAACACCGTAGTATGAGAAACATCCCCATATCATGATGCATGCGCAGCCATGCTTCACTGTCTTCACAGTGTACTGTGTCAGACGACCCCCAAACACTGAATTCAAGCCAAACTGTCTCCGGTCACTAGACCCAAAAAGAACAATCTTACTTTCATCAGTCCACAAAATGTTGCACCATTTCTCTTTAGGCCATTCAATGTGCTCTTTGGCAAATTGTAACCTCTTCAGCACGTCTTTTTTTTCAACAGTGGGACTTTGCGGGGGCTTCTTGCAGATAGCTTGGCTTCACATAGGCATCTTCTAATTGTAACAGTACTCACAGGTAACTTTTGATCTTCCTGGAGCTGATTGTTGGCTGAGTCCTTGCCATTTTGGCTATTCTTCTATCCATTCGAATGGTAGTTTTTTGCTTTCTTCTATGTCTTTCAGGTTTAGGTTGCCATTTTAAAGCATTTGCGATCATTTTAGCTGAGCAGCCTATCATTTTCTGCACTTCTTTATATGTTTTCCCCTCTCCAATCAACTTTTTAATCAAGGTACGCTGTTCTTCTGAACAATGTCTGGATCGACCCATTTTCCTCAGAATTTCAGAGAGAAATGCACTGTAACCAGCATGTACAACATTTGCTGCATTCCTTCCTTAAATAAGGGCAATAATTGCCACCTGTTTTTCAAAGAATGAATGTCCTCACTAATAGAACTCCACACTATTATTTTGAACATGCCCCTTTCAATTAGTGATTCAATTACACGGAATCCGCAGCATGCATGTCATGAATGTTGGGTCTGTTGGATTTCTATTACTCTACTACACCTGCTAGTAAATTATTTGCCATGTAGAAATATCATTTCTACGAAAAACAGTGATTGATCAGGTTAGTGATATCTGACTGCTATTATTTTGAACACAACTGTATGTATGTGTATATGTATGTATGTATGTGTGTATATATATATATATATATATATATATATATATATATATATATATATATATATATATATATATATATATGTGTGTGTGTGTGTGTGTGTGTGTGTGTGTGTGTGTATGTATGTATGTGTGTGTATGTGTATATATATATATATATATATATATATATATATATATATATTTATTTATTTACACAGAGAGCAATAACACAGCAAGGAGATAACAAAGGAATGTAGATAAAGTACTTGCCAAAATCCTTGGGGTAAGCAGTTTTCAAGTTCAGAGCAAAAGGGCCGTCTCCCAGAGTTGGTTCCGATGTTACAAGGGAGAATCTTCAACTTAGCTTACTTTCAAGCATCACAGCCTTAATCTAGGAACTCAGCAGGGTGTCTCCCTGAAGCAAAGAACCAATCGCCTTATTTGGGCGGGTGTGGCAGGCGGAGACCCAAGCTATGACCAAAAATCCCTCGTAGCTTATATTATGGTTCATAACTTACCCTGGATACATATAACATTCTATCCACGAGTAGATTAATACGCAGAATCTTCTTCTGAAGGTCTACATATGAAATACCTGCTGGGATGGTTAAGGAGATATTATTTTCTGCTCTCCTGTTGATCTCAGCAAGGGCATGTAATATACCAAACAATTTGTATTAAAGTGAGCCGTCCGAATATGTGCTCCATGTTTTTGTAGTTATGTCCTATTTGAAGATATAAAATTATATGGAAAAGTGAGTTTTTAAATGTACGTCTGCTTTTACGACTACCTGGAATGTCTTTGAGGCTCTGTGAGGGCTTGGTTTATAGTTATACGATCCCTTCTCCTGCAAGAGTCTCCCAGACATAGGGGCACCAGCTAGTGTGGTTCTGTCATCATCCAGATCACATGTCACTCAACAGAGAGGGAGGGAGGATATCGGAGGAATCTGATTTGGGAGAGATACAAGATTGAGGGGTTTGGAGCAAAAATGGATGACTGCGTCTATCTCTGTGTGCATGATTGCTACACCAGGATCTCCTGGCCTCATTTCAGCCTTTTATACTTCTCTAAATAGTAGCCCTTCTTCCACTCCTCTCTATGTCACTCAGTGGGAGTGAGACTTGGCAACTGAGATGGACTTGGTGGACTGAAACATAACCTGATCTTTTGTAGCTAAATGCTCATTCAACACAGCCACCTGGGAGGCGGCATCTAAGGTGCTTCTGCATTGGTATTTGGGTCCCTGCCCTTATAGTTCATGCAAATCCATGCTACAGTGATTGCTGTTTCCTGGATTGTGGCAATCGGAGGGATGTTATGCACACATGGTGGATGTGTCCTATTTTAACTAGTTTTTGGTCCCGTGTATTTGGCCTCCTATTTACCCTGTTTCATCTGCTCATATGTAGGGAGACAAGTTTGCCTTATCACACTGCCCCATTCCAGGTCTGTTTGGTCATCAGCGCAAGCTCACCCTCCTACCTTTCTCTGTCAGCCTGGAAAAAAAAATCTGTCCCCTTCCAGGGGGTGAGAAGCCATATGACCACGTTGATGCACAATGAACAGATATCCAGCATCCACAACATCTCTCATACTAAGTTCCTTAAGATCTTGGAACCACGGATGACGTATACCTTCTCTACCCTCCCTCAAGCCAGCTCGGGCCTATTCTAACAGGCAGTCCTGATGCTCCCCAGGTAGTCCCCCGATACTCTATTTTACAGGTGTGCAATTCTTTTCCCTGCAGCTTCACCTTCTTGTCTAACCACTCTATTCGCCTACTCTTCTGTAGTTACATAGGTTGCATATTGTGACTCTGCATGGGTATTGGTGGGCCCAGGGGATGCCCTGATGTTGTAGGGAGCTTCTCCAGTGCCCTTTGACCTTTAAGGCTTACCAGTTATGCTTAGGGTGCTGTCAGCTTTTGGTTATCTTTTACTGCCACATTTTTGTCTCTGTTATTGTGTAAGCCAACCTGTTACAAATATCAAAGCTAGCCCCTGCGTGGGTGAAACTGCTGCATGTTCCTTGAAAAAAACAAATAAAAACTATTGAAACAGAAAATAAAGAAAATTAACTTACTTGTAGCCACAATCGTGTCAGGCCAGGCCCCAATTGTTTTTTCTCCTGGTGGGAGTGTTCTTGCAGTGCATTCTTTGCTGTATACTGATGTAGACACTTTCTATTGGCTGGCTGCTAAAAGTGTCAATCACATGGTTGAGGATTCTCCCAGGTAATGTTATAATGTGAGGGTTGGCAAGATCATCTGGACTGGCGTGCAACGTTCACTTAATTTTTGGAGGGTGGCTCTGTGATCCTCCTATCTATCTCAGTGCACTTTTGTTGTTAGCCCTTTCTCCTCTTCCATTTTCCATTGGGGTCCCCCAGAGCTCTGTTCTTAGACCCCTTCTGTTCTCTCTAAACTTCTTCTCAAGGCAAGTTAATATTCTATTTACATTCTATTGCTCTCTGCTTCCTCCAAATCAAAATTTTCCTGCTTTGATCCAACTTCCTGTTGGAGGTGGCTATGTTTGTTCTTAATGGTCAACTCAAAAAAAGTGCCTTCTATTGCTCTATCCTTCTACAAGTTCTTTCTTTTGTTGCTGTGATCTGACTTCCCGTTAGAGGGCGACTGCATTCATTCTCCATAGTTCCACAGTATGTAGGAACGTAGCCACATAAAGTTAGTTATTTAACTTTGTAGGTCCATTTTTACACTATGTAAGCTATTTACCTACCTTTATAATTTTAGACTATTTCCTGTAGAAAAGCTGCTTTTTAATCCAGTTTTAATAGCTTCTGGATGTTAGAAGAAAACACCCATAGGCAGCAGCTGGTGAGAGCATTTATTTATATTGTAGGGGGTATAGGCGTACATATTTTTTCACCCTCTTTTGCTTACTCGAGATGGACTAGGAACTAAGGGATTTGTAGTATGCATAGAACAGTGCACATGACCATACCTAATATGTACCACTCACTACAAACAAGTGGAAGTTAGGAGAAAAAATAGAAATTCAGGAGCTCACAAATGACATTACTGGGTTTTTCTGCCTCCTTGTAAGAACAAATTTCATGAAAAATCAATTACCGGGCCACTGAGTAGTAAATACGAATGGATAATTTTTGAAGAACAAGGATATCGTTTAGTGTAATTTTAGGGATGAAAAAAAACTTGGATGATATCAAGTATGGGTATGCCCCAAGACTAACTTCAGTAAGTTTGTTGGGGCCTGAAACGAGTAAAAGGTAATGGTTTAAATCACTATAAGGATTTGTTGGGAGAGGGCTCTGTGGCTTTCCTGTTCTGACCAGTTCCCTGAAAGATACTCATGAAAGATTCAACAAAACATTGTCTTATTGGATTGAATACTCCTACATGGAGGAATTTAAGATTTGATGTGATTATTATAACCTAATGGGCACTCGCCATGCCTTAGAATTGGTTGAGGAGCTACATAAATTCCTTTATCCTTCTGGCAGAGTCAGTCATTCAAGATGATTCTGAAATCCAGGTGCTCGGTGTTCCTCCCTCCTTAGGCCATGTTTTATTAGTTTACCCTCCTCCTAATCTTTTTTTTTTTTTTTCCCCCTTTCCTTATATTTATGTATTTTGTTTCCCCCGACTCTGCTTATTCTCCTCCCTCCCCCTCCCCCCTCTGAAATGACTCTTAATACTTCTTCTCCACTCTAGCCTATAACTTGGCAGGATGACAGACTGGATACAATCAGAGGATAGGTCAATTTCCATTAAGTTCTCTGGGCTAACAGTTCTAAGTGTGCCCAACTTTGCTCACAATCCGAGATGGATATTTACATAAGGTCCAGCTTCTTTATAACAACCCCAAAGACAGAGAATGAAAACTCCTCCAAGATTAACCAGTGCTCGGCTGGACACTGATAGAAGGCACAAGACTGCTCTAACTGCTGATATGAAAAGGTATTTAGCAGTTTATATTTACTAAAATAATTGCATTTCCATGCTCTGTGTACTGTGGGAGACCGGATATAGTGAATGCAGGGTCCTGGGTTTAGTAACGCTTTAAGGTTAGTGTGATTTCAGCATCCGTTTTGTATTGTACACAGGCCCTAGGCGCTTCGGTGTATAAAGACCAGCAAAATTAACTTCTTTTCAGACATAGGAAACTATACAATCAAAAAAGAGAAACAAAGTTTATATTAGAAGGCAGATTTTAGGGGTTAATAATGGTGTGAACCTCCTGCGCTCACTAGTGTTCAACTATATATAAAGAAGAGAAGCTGCTAACATTAAATCATATACCAATGATTACCATAGACATATAAATAATAATGTAGCTCTACTCACATAATAAACAAGTGCATATAAATATATGTACCAAGTGTATCAATTAGTGAAAAATACCAAATCAACTATTGACCAAGTGATTTCATGCAAAAATCCAAACAATTGTATGTGAACACAAAATGTGATGGTGATAATTGAAAACAATTAATCCTGATCAAATACAATCTTCAAAAATAATTATAATGACCTAAATCATATGGAAAACATATATATATCTCTTTATACAAATCCATTCAGTGTAAATAATAGATAAAATCACACGTGCATATAGTGAACATACTATAGTGGAACCACAATACAAAAACAACAAAATCAGTGCTCTTAAAGTCCAAATTATGCCGATGGTAACACTTAGATGACACATTCGTGCTGATATTTGTGTGCAAGTGGATATGACAATCCGACCACCGTCTGGATAAGCCTCTCACCTTATAGCTTCGACCCTTGCGGGTCAAAGCGCTTTACTGGATCCTTCTCACGGATCCTCCAAGCCTGCTATCCCTCCAAATGGTCGCTCCTTGTCACACCCAAATCCCTCAAGGGGTCAGCACTCCACTAATGGCTCCTCTCCAGGTAAGATCAAGTGTCTCTCGTGTGAGAGATAAAATAGATCCTCCCATAGTGTAGTAAGTTTATTTGTAAAGTAGGGACAATAACAAAAATGATAAACTCACATAGCAGCAGTATCCAGCTCAAACCTCATGCTTTCGGATGAGGAAACGAATGTATGGGTGTACAGGTGTACCAAGATGGCCACTTCACCGGAAGTGCGTCACTACGTCAGGCCAATAAATATGGAACGCTTCACGAATTTGCGTGTCATCCTTGCGCAGGGGCCATGCTAATCTGACGTAGTGACGCACTTCCGGCGTAGCGGCCATCTTGGTACACCTGTACACTTGTTGTACACCCATACATTCGTTTCCTCATCCGAAAGCATGAGGTTTGAACTGTTTGAGCTGGATACTGCTGCTATGTGAGTTTATCATTTTTGTTATTGTCCCTACTTTACAAATAAACTTACTACACTATGGGAGGATCTATTTTATGTCTCACATGAGAGATTGGTGCTACACTTGATCTTACCTGGAGAGGAGCCATTAGTGGAGTGCTGACCCCTTGAGGGATTTGGGTGCGACAAGGAGCGACCATTTGGAGGGATAGCAGGCTTGGAGGATCCGTGAGAAGGATCCAGTAAAGCGCTTTGACCCGCAAGGGTCGAAGCTATAAGGTGAGAGGCTTATCCAGACGGTGGTCGGATTGTCATATCCACTTGCACACAAATATCAGCACGAATGTGTCATCTAAGTGTTACCATCGGCATAATTTGGACTTTAAGAGCACTGATTTTGTTGTTTTTGTATTGTGGTTCCACTATAGTATGTTCACTATATGCACGTGTGATTTTATCTATTATTTACACTGAATGGATTTGTATAAAGAGATATATGTTTTCCATATGATTTAGGTCATTATAATTATTTTTGAAGATTGTATTTGATCAGGATTAATTGTTTTCAATTATCACCATCACATTTTGTGTTCACATATAATTGTTTGGATTTTTGCATGAAATCACTTGGTCAATAGTTGATTTGGTATTTTTTACTAATTGATACACTTGGTACATATATTTATATGCACTTGTTTATTATGTGAGTAGCGCTACATTATAATTTATAGATTTTAGGGGTTGATTTACAAAAACTGGAGAGTGCAAAAATCTGGTGCAGCTCTGCATAGAAACCAATCAGTTTCTAGGTGTTTTTTTTTCCAAGCTTAATTGAACAAGCTGAAGTTAGAAGCTGATTTACTACCATGCACAGCTACACCAGATTTTTGTTTATATAAGGGCAGTTACAGGACATTCATAAACTATGCCTATGATTGACAAGTTTAACTGAGGAATAAAAAACCACCACACTTTCTATCCACAATATTTTATTTCCAAATATTACCAAAACTTATTTGCACATTTTAGTAAAAAACAAGTTACAAAATACCCCATACACATACAGCCATTACACAACACACTAATCACACAGACTGAGTTGTAGTTTTTCAGAAGAATCTTAAGTAATGGAAGCTGTTCTATTAAATATATGCAAGCAAACAGCAGAAAACACAACAACCAATACTAGTTCTATATTATTTAAATAATAGATTTTATTTTACGAAATTAAAACAAATGGGAATGAGATTTGTTTAAGTGGAAATAATAAAGTGAAATACTAGGCCTAAGTGCATTCCTTTTCCTGGGTTACTTTCTTCCAAATAAAGCTCCATTCAAAGAGGAATTTTGGTTATTGTAGAAAGCCATCATTAAATGTACATAGTTGGCATCAAACACTCTGCCGAGGACATACAATGTTTCTCCACAAATGTGTCATAATTTGGATGTTTACAGTAATGGTTTTTTATGCCAATACAGTGATCAAAAATGTTTTACACATCAAAGGATGAAAGGCTTAAAGCGGAGCTCCAACGCAAAGGGGAAGTTCCGGTTTAAGCCTTTGTCCCCTGCTCTCCATTAAGGATTAGCACCTTGGGGGTGCAGGTAACCAAATTTGACAGGTTCCCACTTCCGCTGTGATCGCCTAGGCAATCGGAAGCGGAAGTCCCCCCCTGCCATAGCCTTCTGGGACACATGACAGGTCCCAGAAGACTACGGGACCATTCACAAAGTGCAGCACTTTTTTGCGCATGTGCAATGGGCACCCAGCTGTGAAGCCACAAGCTGTCAAAGTCTGGTGCCCACACTAAAGAATGCGGCACCAGGGAGAAAAGACAGCTGGTGAAACTAGCGGTGGTGAGGAGGACACCGCTGGACCAAGGAACAGGTATGTGTCTATTTTAAAAGTCAGCAGCTACAGTTTTTGTAGTTGCTGACTTTTTTTTTTTCTCAGGTGGATACTTCTTTCCATTAATATTTATTTTATGCAGAACCCCAGACAAACCATTAACTTTATAAGTGTAGCGAAGGGGTTAGAGCTTCTGTCAGATTTTTTTTTATAATCTTCCTATCAAGAAGTACTTTTCCTCACTTCCTGTCTTACTGACAAGATCTCTCTAGGGGGGGCACATAAAACCTAACACGAGGAACTAACCTTTTCATTGAAAACTTTAAGGACCCCATTATACTTCTATCTTCTGTTCTGATACATTACAACTTGTGCATTAAATTAAAGTGATTGTAAAGGTAAAAAAAAAACCTACAACAATATGTTATACTTACCTGCTTTGCACAGAGCAGCCCCAATCCTCCTCTTCTTAGCTCTGCCACCAGCATGCCTGGCCCCTCACCCCCGGCGGATGACCCCAGAGCAAGCAGCTTGCTCTGGAGGCACTCATGTGTTTTTGCGCCTGCGTTGGCCCTGTATGTCCATAAGACACACAAGGTGTAGCTCAGTCCCACCCCACTGGCTATAATTGAGAGTAACGGGAGCCAATGCCTCATGCTGCTGTGTCCGAGCCAATGAGCAGGGAGAAATCCAGGACAGCCAATGCTCTTCTGCACATTGCTGGATCGAGATTGTGCTCAGGTAAGTAGTAGGTGGGGCTGAGGGGTGTACAACCAGCACACTGAAGGTTTTATATTCATAGAATGCATGAAGGTAAAAAAAAAAGGCTTCAGCCTTTAGAACCACTTTAAGGGCAGCCCATACATTTTGAATGGGCCAGAAACACGCACGATGAAAATAAAACTGGGCCTACATTTTTTTTTTTTATTATTAAACAGGTGCCCTGGCTATTGTCAAATTTGAATCTGTTGACACCTTCTGTAGTTGTGTGTTGGGGTGGCATTTTAAATGAATGGCACTTAAAAGTCCTCACATAGAGGGATGCCCAATCACACTTTATGATGATGTAATTGTGGAAAACCAGCATAAAAGAAAATATGGCTGGACTTCTAGATGAAATATCAAACAAAAAGTCTGGAGTTATAACAAACCTCACTGACATTAAGGGGACATGTGTTACAAAAAAAAAGTGACATGGCACAATAAATGCACAACATTATGTCCACTTAGCCATTCCACAGATAAAGAGTTGGGTTCTTATTGAAATCACTTTAAATATCTAGTGGTGTAGTATCTTGGGTCAGACAGCGGGCTAAGTTCAGAAAAAACATTTCCCTTCAAAAACACTGGTAAAAAGTGATTCTGTCTATAAATTGTCCCCATTGTGGATAAAACACTTGTGCAGGCACTGGATGCAGACACACAACCAGCTCTTTTCTGAAAAAAAAAACCCAGCATCAGACTAGTTGTTCAATGTCAGGTCAAAGGAAAAAAAACATTTTGGTATGTAAAATTATATTTCCATTTCAATCTGAAGGCTGCTAAGATTTTGTAAACAGTTCAACACTTTTTCTCTATGTTTGACTGTCAAGTGGGAGAGTTTGATTGTAATACAACTGTGCAGTTTCAGACAGGACACTAAATATCAGTGTAGACATTTTAGAGGACAGAAGTAAGGTTTGCTAAATACTTTCAATAAATTCACCTAGAGAGGTGTATGCTGCTCAACAAAACGTGAATTTCACCTAAAGAAGCATTATAAAGTAGCAAAGGATTTGCGTATTAAAAGGTTATTGGAAGAAAAGTTTATGCTCTAGGCATTCTGGACATTGCTGGATTTTGGTAAAGTTTTGTTAAGATAATATGCAACTTAACTTACAATTGCCCTTATAAAAATGAACTGGGAGTTTAAAACTGACTCTAGAGAACCAACAGAGTGTGATAAAAAATCTCCTGTAACAATGCGCAAAAAATCCTGTTCAGAAAAGTGATCAGCTTTTTAAAATTGATCTTTACTCAGATGTTAATAAACTGCAATGTTACAGTCTGGCTGAGAAAGATTAGCTTAAACTATTTTTTACCCCAACCTTTCATATTCCTGATATGTGCCTGTTGTAAAATATACTTGTGTTACAAAGTATCCTGTTCTCTTTGCATTGCTTCCTTTGTGTGAAATACCTGGTCATCATGACAGTTCACCTGCTTTCTTATTTCAAAACACAGTAGGCATGAGAGCACATCCATCTCAGTTTGGTCAGTTTATTTTTGCTGGGCTGGGAGAACAGCCTGCTTGTCTTCCACTGGCCAAGACTTGTGCTGACATGCTCTCCTCCGCACAGTCATTCGCTGGGAGAATCCGTGTACTGCTCTCTCTCGCGCTCTCTCTTGCTGGCACCCCCCCTGCAGTCTCTACCTCCACCTCTGCAAGCCTCTTATGCAGCTGCTAATGTAAGTTATGTGATCACTTATAAAAAGGTATTTGTTTTTTTTAATAATTATACACAAACATTTTGCCTTGCATTTCTATTTTAAACTGAATGAGTTGTTTTAACAGATAAGGGTCCACAACAAACTAAAAACGAGAGAGTGCAAAGGCCCACTGTATTACCCAACAGACACTTTATTAGAAACAAATTGCATACTCACTTGGAGCATGCTCTGAAGAAAGGGGGTATGTGCCTCGACCTGCAACAGCATGTATGTTGGAGTGATTCCTCGGCCTTGACATGCATCCACTTTCTTCTGTCATTTGGGTTCCATTGTTTCTACACATTAACCTTTGGCTCCCTGTGAGCATGCATTAGGCACTTTTTTGTTTCTAATAAAGGTTTTATTGGGTAATGCATTGGGCCTTTGCTACCTTGTTTTTCCTTTTACTGTTTGTCAGTTGGACTCCTTAGTCTGAAGAGGGCTGCATTGGTGAAGCATGTTTGCTGATGTAAAGAACCTGGTGAAAACCCTGCACTGACATTTTTACCAGCTCCTTAGCGCTTTTTGGTGACATGATCGCCATTTCACTTGTTTTAGGTAAGAGCCCACATACTGTATACTTTAAACATGGATAATTCCTAAACAAACAGCTGCTTCAAGTGCCCTACAGTGCTGGTCATAGGAGGGCATTTGGTCACGTGGACAGCAATGGCAAGAGCCTGGATCAACAGTTTCCCTAGGAAAGGTATTTTTGCCATTCTATTACTTTTTACCCATTTCAACTGGTCCATTACCATGCCAATAATCTAAGTATAGACTCTGTATAAATATATTTAATTTTCTTTTAACCACTTCCTGTCCGGACACTTTTACCCCCTTCCTGTCCAGGGCAATTTTCAACGCTATCATACTTTGAATGTCAATTGCACGGTCATGCAACACTGTACCCATATGAATTTTTTACTATTTTTTTTTTGAGACCGATAAAGCTTTATTTTGGTGGTATTTATTCACCGCTATGATTTTTATTTTTTTTGCTATGTAAATGTCCAAAAATTTTGAAAAAAGTGGTTTTCTTATAAAATTTTGCAAATAAATAATATTTCATCATAAATCTTGGCCAAAATATATTCCGTTATCTTTTTAGTAAAAAAAAAAAATACACCAAACTAGTTTATAACCAAAAATTATAATTTTTATAATTTTTTTTATATTTGTTTTTTTTTTTACATACTGTCACCCTAGCAGTACAGTGTCACCATGGTGACACTGTACTACTTGTGGGGGCGATGATTTTTTTTTTTCTTACAGTGATTGCTTTTACATCCTTATAGGATGTAAAAGCAATCATTTCTCTTTCTCTCTGTCTGCATTCTTGCAGCCATTGACAAATACTGTGTGAGCTGTGATTGGTCAGAGCTTGTCCGATGGTACAAGGCTGTTGTGAATAGCCTTGTACCATGTGACCTCTGTGATCATTCACAGATTTCACACGTAGTAAGAAATGATGACACAAGTGGCATCTTGCTTACTACTTTGCATGTGCTCACTGATTGGCCAATCAGTGATCACATGATCGGGACCTCATACAGAGGTCCCGTCCGACGATCGGTGTTTCACTGTGGCCGGAGGACACAACGGGCACCAGATCGCGGTGCTGCGCGCTCCCAGGGAGTGTGCACAACTAGAAATAGCAGGTGCTGTTTATGAACAGCAACCTGCCCCTGGAGTGCCACTGTCCTGCCATTTAAAAACAGCAGGCGGATGGCAAGTGGTTAAAAGGAAACTAGAAAATCTAGTTACAACCTACATAAATTAAGGGACCTACTTACAGCCGAGAATGGATATCTCAACACTGCCTCTACATTTTGAGAAAATAATAAAATATAGGCGATGGTAAGCGATAGTGTATAGTGTCTCTCCCCCCCCCCCCCAGTTCTCTCTGCACAACACTACAGAGCGAACCTTGTAAATGGAGGAGACCTAGGTCCCTGTATTTTAACAGGCCAAGTGACCACGCTCTTCTCTCAACTTTTTTTCTTACAATATTCATTAGAATGAATGGCACGCCATTTGCTTCAGAGTTCTGAAACAAGAATAGCATAATGCACATTTGTAAAGCATGGCACTGAGGAAAACAAAGGATCTATCGATCTCTATAAATGTATATATTATTGCATTTACAAAGCTGCAGTATGGCTGTGGCAAGGCCATACTGCTGTTTTATACAGAAGGCCCTAAGTCACTAAACTTTCCTAACAGTACAATCATTCTAGTCAGTTCAAGAATTATAGTTATGCAAACAATACAGCCTATAGAGATGAACAAGACAATATTTCAATGGTCAGTCAACATTATACGACATATGGTTATCTGTTCCCTCGTAATCCTCCTGCAGTACCTTGAGGTGAATTAAAGTGGTTGCAAGTCCTTACATACACCCAGTGAAGCGAGTGGTCTCAGATGATACATATAGATGCAATCATCTATTCTCTACATCCATTCAAAGTGTTGAATTTATAATTCTTGTCAGAGTTAAAAATAAAAAATTAAAAAGGGGGGGGGGGGGGGCAGAGAGCTGAAATGGCACTCTGCATTACACTCTAGAGAGCCCCTCCCTTCCACAAAGCTCACAGGAACAGAGCCGTTCCTCCTCTGTCACCATTTTTCTCTTGGTGTCAAGAAAACTTGTCAGAAGTGATTCATGCTGACAGAAGAACAAGGCAGCACACATAAATAACACTTGGTGCTCTAACGAGAGACAAATACATACTGCAGAGGGATATGCTTTGTCTATATTTCATGTCTGAGATTTACAACCACTTTAACTCCGCAGCATACTAAAATATGGGTTTTAGGTGGAATGACCCATCAACACAAAATCTCTCAGCATAATAAGTGGCCTATGAGAATTGTAGTACTAAGCACAAAACCTTTCTAATCCTTAATATCATTATATAAAACATACAAAATGTATAGAAATTTTAACCCACAATAACATACAAACACAGATCAAACAGAGCTTACAAGAAGGTATAAAATGGATTAAAAGACTGACAACAGTTATACAAGTACTTTTGAAATGTAATATAAAATATATAGAATATCTGCAAATTCACACTCTATTCAGTAGACTGAGGGAAATAAACAAAATAATAACAATTATATAAAAACCAAATGACTGGAAGTGGTTCCAGATCTCTACCTCAGGTAAACACAGCTAAAGTTGACTGTACAAGTGCACGGTAAAAGGAGATGACTTATGACCTGAAGCAACGTATTCCATAATAAGAGCCAAGCAACGTATTCCATGTTTAGAGCTGAAGCCATGTATGCCCTGATTAGAGCTGAAGCCATGTACTCCGTGTCTAGAGCTGAAGCCATGTACTCCGTGTCTAGAGCTGAAGCCATGTACTCCATGTTTAGAGCTGAAGCCATGTATGCCCTGATTAGAGCTGAAGCCACGTACTCCATGTTTAGAGCTGAAGCAATGTACGCCATTTTATAGACATAGCAGTTTTCCTTGTTTACATTCATCTGTGACATACGGAGAAGTCGCTACATAAAATAGGAAAGCCTAGAACTACTTCTCGGGGGTCCTGGAAAAGGTGTGAGGGCACTATAATCTTATGTAGCCATTTTGGATACAAATAGTGCTTAGTCTTCCTTAATATATGTGGCCTATGGCATTTTGGTTGGCAGAATTTATAAAAAAAAAAAGGGGGTGGGGGATTGTTGTATGGCACTTCACAGACCTGAGATACTTATCAAACAAGATTTCTCTGGTTTTGATCTTGAAAGGTGAAGAAAGAATTCATGACATATTCTATATGTACAATAGAGAAAGGCGAGGTATCAAATACTCTCTGTAAACACACAGAGGAGGAGTGCCAAGTACACCATTTTATAAACATCTGGAGGGTATATGGGGGGGGGGGGGTTTGGACATGTTCGCAGCAAATAATTCTGATGGAGTGTGGATGCATCTGTACTGCAAAACAGATTTTGATGAGTTCCGGTATAACGTAAGCATCAATCATAACAAAACAAACCAGCAGTCCCGTGGCATCCTTTGGGAAAAATTTAGCAAGTTAGTAGAAGACAAAACTGCCTGCTGTTAACAACTATTGCCATTGATATTAGCTCCAGTAGCAGCAGTTGTAAATCAGCCTGACTGGATTTGGCTCCAAATCACAAAGCCCAAAACAACAGTGCTGCTAGTGAAGCCAAAGACAAAACTATAGAAGATGGTAAAAGAGTTATAAACGAGCGCCCCTATAGGAAAATGAATAGCCGCTGAACATAAGGTAACCAAACACCCTAGAAAACCAGTATATCATAAAAATGCAGCGCTATGAGTAAATGAGGAACTGATACATATATCAATACAGTAAGTAAAGAAGTTAGTCCATGCAGCAGTTAATAATGTGACTTCAAGTGCTTTCCTTTAATTCGTATTATCCTGATATTCAGGCGTTGTGCGGAATGGTGCAGAAGAAATGTGCACTCACCAGAACGCACAGATAAATGAGCGTTTGTTAAACATAGGTTCCCCTCTGGAACGTTAGGAAAAGGTCTGTAAGGCGATAACCTCCCTTCAGGATTCCTGGGTGCTCCTGTTTGTTCCCTCAGTAGGTGGCTTGCGGACTTCTCCTTATAGCACGCCCCTTGTCCAGTAGATGGATGAGTGGCTGAAAATTGATGCTCCCCACCAAAGAACATCCCAAAATAAATTCTCCTCCTCTTGACGATCACAGTGATACCACATATGTGTATGTTAGTTGTGGTTTGTACCTCTTGCCCCTCCTCTCTACACCACTCCACTCAAGCTGCAAGAAAATGGTGGCGCATGCGCAATTCGCTTTGCGCCACCATTTTCTTGCAGCTTGAGTGGAGTGGTGTAGAGAGGAGGGGCAAGAGGTACAAACCACAACTAACATACACATATGTGGTATCACTGTGATCGTCAAGAGGAGGAGAATTTATTTTGGGATGTTCTTTGGTGGGGAGCATCAATTTTCAGCCACTCATCCATCTACTGGACAAGGGGCGTGCTATAAGGAGAAGTCCGCAAGCCACCTACTGAGGGAACAAACAGGAGCACCCAGGAATCCTGAAGGGAGGTTATCGCCTTACAGACCTTTTCCTAACGTTCCAGAGGGGAACCTATGTTTAACAAACGCTCATTTATCTGTGCGTTCTGGTGAGTGCACATTTCTTCTGCACCATTCCGCACAACGCCTGAATATCAGGATAATACGAATTAAAGGAAAGCACTTGAAGTCACATTATTAACTGCTGCATGGACTAACTTCTTTACTTACTGTATTGATATATGTATCAGTTCCTCATTTACTCATAGCGCTGCATTTTTATGATATACTAAAACTATAGAAGAAACTAGCATTTTTAGAGGGAGAGGTTAACAATGGGGCAATGCCAGCCTGTCATGTTACTGAACTTTAAACTGGGTCTCAAAGTTTTATTACTGTACCTCCAGGGAGAGACCTACTCCTGCCACATTCATAGAAGGCACCCAACGGGATTCCAACTATCACCATGACATTTTGACATGCCAAATATATTTTTCAGTAGAACTCAATTGGACTTTTTTTCCCAACACCCTGTGGGCCCCAGATATGTCTTGTGGGATTCCCACCAGCAGATTGTAAAGCTAGGTCTGGATAGTGACCACTGACAGCACGCTGCTGTTGGATCAGAATAGGGAGACTCATTGCATCATGGGAATGTATTTCCAGTGAGTGGGTCTAAGCCAAGAAGAAAAGGGACCAAAGACAAAATTTAAAACTGGCAGGTCAAAACTGGCCAAACATAGGATCTAAAATTCCTGGCCAAAAAAAAAAAATAAGTTTTTACAGAAAACATTGCATTTTTAAAAACATTGTACTGGGCTATCTTATGTAAATGTTTAATTTATGAATAATGCTTAGTATATGTACTCTTTAGTTGAAAACAGCAGAGAATGCTTTGCTTTACTAATGCTGTACAAGCACTACTTGGCCAAGGCGTCAGTACTTTGTTAGAAAGTTTTATGTTAACTGCCCAGGAACTGCATGTCCCCATTGTCACTGGCTAGTAAGGCAAGACAAACACTGAGGTGGATAGTGATGACCTCTAGAAAATGCAAGCAGCCTGATTATTTTGCTAACTCTCTGGCTTCAATACTTTGAGTCACTGAACTGAAACAAATAAGATCAGCAAATCAGTCACAACCACTTAGCTGCATTCTTGTTTTGAATGAGAGATCGTATTATAATCCTCTTGGTCGGAGATCAACTTTAAAATCAAATAAAAGGTACCTGCCTTCCTTTTCAAAAACGATCATCCATTTCTTCCTACAGTCCATTTTATGCCCTTATTCAGTCTTTGTTCCTGGTCTTCCTGTATGTGTGGCTGGGCATCACAGTTGCATTTCCTCCCAGAAGTAGTTTTCAGAACGGCAAGGGTGCTTGGTTACATAAAGCTTTCTGCTGTGGGCAGGTATGATTGGCACAGCACTTGATCATGACCCATCTACATTTCTTGATTGGCAAGAGAAGCGAATAACATGGCTGCCAGTCAAAAAGATGGGTGCTGTGCTGATTGCACCCACCCACATCCTTTAAATTGGCAGCTAGGCTGAAGCGGCTCTTATTACGGAGCTGCCCCTCACAGTCCCAGATAGAAGCAGTCTTTGAGGGACTGGTAAGCAAGCTTCAGAAATTTTCATGTTTTTATTGTCTATTTAAATGTAAAAATCCTGTTAAAATATCCATCTAGGACTGCGATGCATGTAATCCAGAGTCAGTTCTCAGAGCCACAACAAAAATGCCCACCGTTTCCTGAATTTCACATTGAAACATGGGAAAAAAAGTACTGCTTAATTGTTCCCTGTGCAGATGTGACATGTGGTGCCTGCCCATGTCCAACCCCCACCTAGGAAAGGTGCAGAAACATACATTTACGGTATTATTTTCATAAATTTCTTAATGTTTAACTGCACATTAGGACAGTGATCTATAAAGACTAGGTGGTCAGGATCCTGTTTTGCTTTAAAGTGGATGGAAACCTTTACATATACCCAATGAAGTGACTGACCTCAGGAGATACACAGAGGTTAAACAAATCCTCCTATATAAACGTTGTACCTGTCGGTCTATCTGCAATACTCTCTTCTCTACATCCATTCAAAGAGCTGAATTTATAAATCTTGTCAGGGTTTAAAAAAAAAAACACACACACACTATAGAGAGATATGCTTTTTTTCAGATTTCTTGTCTGAGGTTTACAGCCTCTTTAAAGTATTGAAGCCAGAGGGTCACTACGACAAGCAAGCAACTAGCATTGGCAGAATGCAATATCAGCTATGGCACCATTCAAGGTTTCTTTAAAGAAACTCTGTACCTCAAGGTGCCTGCTCATATTTTCAGTGACTCTCATTCACATCTGAATACCAGAAATTCTGAATGGCCAAAGCTCTAACCCTTCCTTGTAGTAATAAAGCCTGCCTGTTTCTCCCTCCATCCCCATTCCCAATAATGGGCTAGGCAGCTTTGTCCATTCAAAGCAGCTGATATTCTCTGCAGCAACTCTTATTTACATTTGCCGATATAGTTATCGCTGAACCTATTAGCAGTTCCTCCCTTTTCTTAATGAGAGATTCATTTGAAACATTAATATGACATAAAATTCCTTGATCTTTCCCCCATTATATCAGTAATGGAAAAAGATCAGCTGCAATGAAAACTGAGGCAATACTGGTGATTGGTCCCTTAAGCACAGCTTGTCTTCTTTGGACATGGCGTTCACAGTTCAGTTCCTCTTTAAGACAGCAGTAGTTGACGATAAAAGCACTCAATATAAGAAGTGATGTGGTCATTATCTTGTGGTCATTATCTTCTACAAGCATAAAGTGCAACAAGCTGCTGCTCAACAAGCTTTCTATGACAAATCATTACTCTTCCTTACAATACTCAGACAACATTTACCAGAGAACACAGAACCAATAACATGTAGTAGAAGAACAGGTCATAATGACATAATGATGGCACATAGTGGCAGAGAACATTCTGTAACTGGGGTTGGATATAACTATGGCAGTATCCCATAAGAATTACATTTGACAAGGAGGTACAGATTAAAATATAATAATGCAGGCAAATATTAAAATAAAAAATATGTTGGCATTTTAAACTACACAGAAGGAAATAAAAAGAGTAAACAGCCAGACTCTAGTAACCATTTCCTAGCACTGGCAAACAATAGAAGAAACACCTTAGTCTCATCGGACAATAGAAACATTTTCGTTTCCTGAAGTCAGTCTCAAGTTGCCCCACTGTAAGTGATAAAACACATATCCAGAGATGTGTCCTCTAGTTGGGTCCAAGAGCAATACACTTTGAATATAAGTGCCCTTAGTTCTAGGTGTGTGTATGCCTTTAAAATGTATGGAAAATGGATCCCTTAGCGCATTAGTCATTCAGACAACCTTTAAAATCAGAATAGATTTAACAATAGCATTAACACTGCAGGCCCACAGTCTAGACAGAGAAAAATGACTTGCTATGGGCTGTGCTGAACTCCCCAATAATCATCATAAATAAAAGCATCAGTTCTTGTAACAGACTGCACTGCCAAGCTAGAAACCAAGTCAGAAGGATCTCTGTGCGAAGATGAATGGCCACCTTAGCCCTCATAAAATGTTCACCTAATGCTGCCTAGTGTACAGTTTGGCTCATAATGCAGCAAAATTGTTAGAAATAGTTACAAATGAAAAGCATATTTGACACCCTGGCCCTTTCTGTAAGGTCACTTGTTTAGGCACCTGGAAGTCCTTAACACTGGTTAATAATGAAAGGGTTGGTAGCCCTGTTAACTTCTGAATGCCAGTTGTGTACAAGTTTTGGCTGAGAAAAAGTTGAAGCTGGGCCACTCCTGTAGTGGCTTATCAATCCACTTTCTTGCCTGAAAAAGGAAACCGCTCCACCAAGAACTTAAAGCGTGGAGAGCCAGAGGAGAACAAAGCAACAATCAACTTCCCATGGATCATGGTCATGATGGTTTGGTGTCCTGATGCCCATATACGATACCATGGTCCATAGAAGGGGTCAGACACAGCTGGGCACAACATGTTGTTTAGATTTACTTCTGTCATCTAAGTAAAAACAGAGAGCCAACAAAAATTAGATACAGCGGGAAAGTTATTTCTATTATTTAATCACAGGTGTCTTTTAAGTGTTACATTTCAGGGTTTGGTTAAAAGTTTGGGGGTTGGGGTTGAAGGCAAGGGCTCTATAGGGGACAGCAGTAAAGCCTCTCTTTGGGCAAAAATCTATCTCATCACCTCTCACATCCAGCCCCTCCAAGCTATCCTGCTAAGCTTTTCTTTACCTTAGGAAGCCATCTATACTTACCCAAGTCCCTCACCCAGGTTTCACATCGCTGCCATTTCTGTAGGGTGGGGGGGGGACCATTTATCCAGTGCTGTAAAGGCCCCCTGAGAATGTCGGCCCCCTCAACTCCCCTCCACTGACATCACTCTTCTCTGTCCTGGGGGGACTCTGCTGGCCATTCAGTAGGAAGTGTCCATATTAGGCTGGCAGTAATGTGGACACCTGAAGAAGGACCCGTGGAAGTAGTAAGCAAAAAAGCTACAGATAAGTTAAAAATAAATAAATAAAAAGCTTTTTGATAGGGTTGGTAATTTTTTTTTATTATTATTTATTTTTTTAGTAAAGGAATTAAGAGGCCGGTGAATTGGATGGAGGATGATTATATCCCGACGTGGGGCTCATACAGAGGAAAGCAATGGGCTCACTTTAATGCCCACCTTCTGTGTGTAAAAAGTGGATATACATGGGAGAAGCTGGGGATAGGTCAGGGAAACCGCATAATAAATGTGACTAAAAAAAAATATCTCACAAATGGTCAAGAGACCAGTAACAAGAAGTTTCACTTAAAACATGAATTATGTTTATACATACTGTACAGTGATAGTTCAACGCCACACTTACCAAGCCTAGTATCTGGAGAAGGCTGAAGTGGTAGAAAAACATGAGACCGGTTGCCAGAATTGCCCACCAGAAGTTACAGAGTGGCTCTGGTGTATACGCCCCTAGGATAAAATAGCAGAAAACTGTTCAGATTCATCATTTTTTACATTTTTAAAAAAATGTTTTCACATAGCGTTCACGTTTGGGCTAAGGGTGTTGGGTTTAGGTCATGGATAATAATATACCATGCATTCTACTGAGTTTCTCTAGCATGACTCTCTCATCACCGACTTCAGACTGGAGTTCAATGTGAGCAGAAGAAACCTCTGGGAGAAATTCCTTGTGCAAGATATAAAAGAGCAATTCCAGGGAACATGATAAACCAATAGGTGAGCTGCTAATACTTTACAGACATCACTACCGCTGATACAGTCTAGAGCAGCGGTTCTCAACCTGGGGGTCGAACGACCATTTCCCAGGGGTCGCCTAAGACCATCGGAAAACATATTTCCGATGGTTTTAGGAACCGAGACACCGCTGCTCTGTCTCACGATCTGTGGGCGGGATGATATGCTGCCCCTGTAACCTGGCCACACCTCCGGGATCACTCAACAGCTCCGCCTCCTCGCCGCTGATTGGCCACCGGAACTGTAGCTCAGGAGAGGCACACAGGCGGCCAATCACCGGCGAGGAGGTGGAGCTTGGAGAGGAGGAGCCGAGCGGCAGAGCACGCAGATCGAAGAAGATTGAGGGAGCTGCAGGACCGAGTGAAGAGGAGGGAGGCCAGAGAAGGAAGACAGCTGACAGGTAAGTGCAAATTTTGCTTCTGCAGGCTGTAGATGGGAGAGGGAGAGAGCGAGCCCAGGCTGGAGCAGGGGTCAGCAAGGTAAGTATCATTGGTGTCAGTGGGAGGAATAGTGCCCCATCATTTGTGTCACTAATACCAACGATGGGGCACTATTCCTCCCCCCACTGACACCAACGATGGGGCACTATTCCTCCCCCCACTGACACCAACGATGGGGCACTATTCCTCCCCCCACTGACACCAACGATGCGGCACTATTCCTCCCACTGGCACCAACGATGGGGCACTATTCCTCCCACTGGCACCAACGATGGGGCACTATTCCTCCCCCCACTGACACCAACGATGGGGCACTATTCCTCCCCCCACTGACACCAACGATGGGGCACTATTCCTCCCCCCACTGACACCAACGATGGGGCACTATTCCTCCCCCCACTGACACCAACGATGGGGCACTATTCCTCCCCCCACTGACACCAACGATGGGGCACTATTCCTCCCACTGACACCAACGATGGGACACTATTCCTCCCACTGATACCAACGATGGGGCACTATTTCTCCCACTGACACCAACGATGGGACACTATTTCTCCCACTGACACCAACGATGGGACACTATTCCTCCCACTGACACCAACGATGGGGCACTATTCCTCCCACTGACACCAACGATGGGGCACTATTCCTCCCACTGACACCAACGATGGGGCACTATTCCTCCCACTGACACCAACGATGGGGCACTATTCCTCCCACTGACATCAGTGATGGGGCGCTAGTCCTCCCACTGATACCAACGATGGGACACTATTCCTCCCACTGATACCAACGATGGGGCACTATTCCTCCCACTGACACCAATGGCGGGACACTATTCCTCCCACTGATACCAACGATGGGTCACTATTCCTCCCACTGACATCAGTGATGGGGCACTATTCCTCCCACTGATACCAACGATGGGACACTATTCCTCCCACTGATACCAACGATGGGACACTATTCCTCCCACTGATACCAATGATGGGGCACTATTCCTCCCACTGCAAAATTACAGTTCTGAAGTAGCAACGAAAATAATTTTATGGTTGGGGGTCACCACAACATGAGGAACTGTATTAAGGGGTCGCGGCGTTAGAAAGGTTAAGAACCACTGGTCTAGAGAGTTTTGTGTAATCCACTGCAGTGAAAATTCAAATACCTTACAGGTTCACTGGAAGTGTTCTTTCTGAAGCCGGTGCTTTTCTTTCTGCTTATTCCATCAACAACCACGTTTATGTTTTCAAGACAGGCCTGAACTGATGGCTGTATATTGATACAAGCTACCATCAATTACATATTTGTTGTTTAATTCATTAAGCTTCATGTTATTATAACACTGATGTAATCACCAAATTTAGAAGTCAAAAAATCGTTTAAAAAAAATAAATAAATAAAACTATAAAAACAGATAAATGGCCCAACTACCCAGAGCTTGTGTTTTATCATCATGCTTTACCTGCGGTGTATTGAGTGAGCCTTCTTCAGTCCCCACACCACCCCCACCCACTCCTGAAATCTGCTTGGTTCCCGTGGACCCCTGGCACTTTTTATAGCCTTCTTCCTCCAGCTCTTAACAGAACTTTTCAGACCAATCACTTGGGAGGATGGGTGAGGTCTCCAAAGTGATCCAAGAGCCACATGGGCTGACATTTAGCGTATCTGTCTAATCTCCAAAAGCTATGATAATCACCATGTTTGCTGGATTTTGACTTTAGAACAGCTGTATTGTTTCCATGATGACACCAATGGTCTACTGACTGAATACACTCGCTGCCTGCATTTTCAACTCCCCTGCCCTTCAGTGCCACTTACACCACTACCTGTATGGGGACTCAGATCCACTGTATAGTACTGTACCCCAAGACTCCTCAAATCAGTGGTCCATTCATAGTATAGAAGTATAACATAGCTGCTGCTTTATTTGTGTTTTGAGGTAAGACTCCTCCTCTTCCTTAGGGAAACAAACTTTTATAATCCAACTTGTTTTGAGGTATTACTCAGAAATATGCATAATCATACTTGGAATATACTGTGATCACTGCAGCGTACATTTTATTGCCATATATGCTGAGAACACAGTAAAATGGTTGTCTAACAAGGATTTAACTCAAACCCAGAAATAAACACCACAACCAGGACATCCAGTGCACAGTGCAAGGAGGATTTATTTAGCAAGTGCCATAGCTGAGATGCCCAAAATACTGCTAACCCCATCAGTCCATCACATGAGCAGTTTTGTATTGAGTTAGATTGCTCTGTTTGTTTTGGTTTACTTTAAGAAGTATCTTCCTTTGTGTGTTTTTCTAGACAAGACAATTGAATGACCAACCAAGTCCCTTAATTTGTCCTCTACTGAATGAGATTGGTTGGTGGCTATATATATTTATATTCCAAACTTCGTTTAAAGTTAGGGACCACAATTTCATAGGTCCCTTTGACAATATGACATCCAATATACACAACAAAAATCCTGTTTCTAAATCTAAACATTAGAAACACTGCATAGTTGGGTTTTCTGTGCTTGCAAGCTAGACTTGGTGCTGGAGAAACCTTTGCAATGTTGCAATGTTCACTGAAAAAAAAAATGCTTGGCTTCAGCATGTACTCAATTACAAAGCTATAGAATTTCCAATTCTGCCAGTGTACGTATGATTTTTTGAACATTCTTTTAAATGAACACTAGATGTCAGCAGTACACTGCTTTTTGCATTACATACAGTACTGTGTAAAAGACTTTGATAGATGTGAAAAAATGCTGTAGATTAGGAATTCTTTCAGAAATAATAGTGTTAATTATAATTTTATCAATTACCAAAATGGAAAGTAAATTAACAGAAGAGAAATCCAAATCAAAATTTGGTGCGACCACCCTTTGCATTCAAAACGGTATCAATTCTTTTATTTATTTCTTTCAGGTACTTATATAGCACTGTCAAATTACACAGCGCTATACCTATATATAGTACATTCACATCAGTCCCTAACCCTCAAGGGGCGTACAATCTAAGGTCCCTAACTTACATTAATTCTAGGTACACTTACACACACTTTTTGAAGGAATTCAGCAGGTATGTTGTTCCAAGCATCTTGGAGAACTAACCACAGACCCCCTGTGGATGTAGGCTGCCTCAAATCCTTCAGTCTCTGCATGTAATCCCAGACAGACAGACTTTATGTTGCAATCAGGGATCTGGGGGGCCAGACCATCACTTCTAGGACTCCTTGTTCTTTACACTGAAGATAGTTCCTAATGACATTGGCTCTATGTTTGGGGTCGTTGTCCTGCTGCAGAATAAATTTGGGGCTAATCACATGGCTCCCTGATGGTATGGTATTATGGATAAGTATTTGCCTGTATCTCAGCATTGAGGACACCGTTGATCCTGACCAAATCTCCAACTCGATTTGCAGAAATGCAGCACCAAACTTGCAACAAGGAACCTCCACCATGCTTCATGGTTGCCTGCAGAAACTTATTATTGTATTGCTCTTCAGCCCTTCATGAACAAACTGCCTCCTGCTACAGCCAAATATTTCAAGTTTTGACTAATCAGTCCAAAGCACCTGCTGCCATTTTGCTGCACCAACTCCTATGTTTTCATGTATAGTTGAGTCACTTAGCCTTGTTTCCATTTCCTATGCATGTTTGCAAAGGGCTGGAAAGCAGTAATGAGTGTCTGCAAGCAACAGTGAAGCATGGTGGAGGTTCCTTGTTGCAAGTTTGGGGAGGAATTTCTGCAAATGGAATTGGAGATTTTGTCAGGCTCAATTGTGTCCTCAATGCTGAGAAATAGGCACATCCGGCTTCCACATTCAAGATGCTGGCAAGAATCAACTGAAGGGAGGACAGCACTAGACTTCATGGGCTGGTAAGTGCTGCAGACTTTTACATTTTCTTAAGCAAGAGTTAAATTCTTCTTTAAAGGAAGTTGTATGGATAATAATAGTTTTTAGCTAAATGTAAGCTTTTCCACTATATTGGGGGGAGTTAAGCAGCAGTTTTTACAGTATTTGTTTTAAAAGTGCTTTTTAGATGCTTAAACGTGCTACCCAAGTGGCATTAAAAGTTTGGGGTTTTTTTTAATAACAAACATGTTAAACTTACTTTTTTTATTCAGTGGTTTCTTGAGTCCCCGCCAGTGCTCCAGGCCCCTCCCTCCTGCCTAGTGGCCCCATAGCATGCAGCTTGCTATGGGAGCACCTAAGCAGGCTAGCTCCCGCGCCATTACTCTGTGTCCATTCATACACAGAGAATGGCACAGCCCCCACCTTATCCTCATTGGCTCACTGCCTGTGATTGACAATAGCGGGGAAACAATAGCTACCACTGGCCAATGAGAAGGGAGAGACCCGGGACACCCGAGACTCTCACACACATCGTTGGATCGGGCTCAGGTATATTCTAGGGGGGAGGGGGGGGGCTGGGGAACCTGCTGTACACAGAAGATTTTTTACCTTCATGCATAGAAAGCATGAAGGTAAAAATGCTTGAGCCTTTTAACCACTTTAAGCTATGCTATGTGAACAAGAAGATGTAATATGCAGTAGGTGTTCCACATGGACTACAAAAGTGGATATACACTTTAATGTTTAACCTTTTCACTTCCATTAACACATGGCATATGTTGGTGGCAGCGGGGGGGGGTATTTTATTTTTGTGTATATCGGTCAAGCTGACTGTCAGCTTTTTATATGAAAGCAATCAGGTGGCTCTACAGCACATCCGGGACACCTACATATGAAAGCATTGCTTACAGTGAATGTTACGGTGAGAGCAAGAATTCTTGGCCCATTATTCACGGTTAACTCTAAACTGGTGACTTGCAGGGTCTTTTAACGTAACACCTATGGAAACCATAGGGTGCCAAAGTTTACTGCTGTTTCGTGGGTGCACACAATTTTAAGGCTTGACATGTTTTGTAATTGTTTACTTGGAGCAACGTCATCTTTTATATCTTACTGGTAAAACTAATAATATATTGCATTTTTGTGCCTTAAAATTAACTTTAGTGTATGTTTTTAAAGAAATTGGCACTTGGTAAACCATTGCTCCAATATTTTGTGACAAAATTGGAATTTCCACTATATTTATCTCCAGGGTTGCTTCTGCTTTGAGGGTAGGGGGGTTACCTAATCTTCAGACCTAAAATTATTTTTGAAACATGCTCTGCAAGTGAAAAGGGTTACACTGCTGACTGACAGCACTAAGCAGAATAGAGCTCTGACTGGCTATCCCACTAAGAGCGCTGAAGAGGAAAATGAATATGGATTAAAATGGAGTTTTTATATCTGGAGTTCAGCTTTAAAGAAAACCCAATATTTATCTATACGTATATTATTTTGCAATATTTTTATTCTCTCAGGAATGACAGAATAAAAAGAAGAGAAAGGAAGTAATTAAATATTGGATTAATTCAAATAAATATATATGCAAAATGAAAATATACAAGCACTGGGTGAGTGACAATGTGTGGACAGCTGCTAGCATACCAAGGTAAACATCAAGGACCTATAAATCAGAATGTGTATACAAGAAAATATATGCAGCGCTGAAAGGATATAAATGGTCATGAAATCCATAACTGACAAACACATAAAATCAGCGTCTCAATCTCATTAAAAGATGCTGAACGACAATGGATAAACAACAGTCTCGGGTAGCACAGCAGGTGCATATAGTGACCTGATAACATCAATGAATTTGGTGATGGAAAAATTTGTGACTGCTGTGGTGATATAAGTGGATATAGATGTGCACTAACCAGATAGCACAATCTCTTGTGCATGGAGTATATAAGACCTACTCCTGGTACTCTGGATCTGGAACACTGCAAACGGGTGAAGTCATCAGGGCAGCAACCACCAGGTGTCATACATCCGAGTAAGGTAACCAGCCTCCAGTTATGCAGATGTCAGACACCAGGGGGAACACACACATCAGCATGCGTCAGGTCACAGGAATCACCTTCAAAGAGGGGGGCTCGCAGGAACAAACAAGCCCAAGAAGAAAGCTTCCAATGGTGTAGTATTTTATTAGCCAAAGTGGAGCAGAATAAATGATAACTTACATAAAAATCACAGATGGTCGCCGGCCATCCATGCAGGCCGTGTGGTGTGTACACAACGCTTAAGGGCACCTTCCTAACGCGTTTTGTGTTCATACACTTTGTCAAAGGGGCCCTGGTTTGTTCCTGCGAGCCCCCCTCTTTGAAGGTGATACCTGTGACCCGACGCATGCTGATGTGTGTGTTCCCCCTGGTGGCTGACATCTGCATATCTGGAGGCTGGTTACCTTACCCGGATGTATGACACCTGGTGGTTGCTGCCCTGATGACTTCACCCGTTTGCAGTGTTCCAGATCCAGAGTACCAGGAGTAGGTCTTATATACTCCATGCACAAGAGATTGTGCTATCTGGTTAGTGCACATCTATATCCACTTTCATCACCACAGGAGGCACAAATTTTTCCATCACCAAATTCACTGATGTTATCACATATGTCACTATATGCACCTGCTGTGCTACTCGAGACTGTTGTTCATCCGTTGTCATTCAGCATCTTTTAATGACATTGAGACGCTGATTTTATGTTTTTGTCAATTATAGATTTTATGACCATTTATATCCTTTCAGCGCTGCATATATTTTCTTGTATACACAAATAAATATATATATTTAGAATGGTACAGTTTATTTTTTTGGTTCTTTTTTAACCACTTGCCCTCCTGAGGATTTACCCCCCTTCTTGACCAGGCCATTTTTTGTGTTACGGTGCTGCAGTACTTTAACTGACAATTGCGCGGTCATGCAACGCTACACCCAAATTAAAGTTACGCCGTTTTTTTCCCACTAATTGAGCTTTCTTTTGGTGGTATTTGGTATAAAAAGCACTGAAACTGTACTAACAACACTGGGCAGGAAGGGGTTAACATGAGGGGTGATCAAAGGGTTAACTGCGTGCTGTTTCACTGTAATTTGTGTGTGTGTGTGTGCTTCACTGTAATCACACTGCTTTGGATGACTGTGCACAGCCAACAAGGAGGAGAACTGTATTGTTTACATACAGTTCTCCTCCCCGGAGAAACTCGTCAATCACCGGTGCCGGTAGGGCGCATGCGTGCCCCCTACCCGGAAATTCAAAATCACGTATATATACACACGTGATTTTGTGCACCCGTGCCGCCCTGTAGCAGTATATCTGCTATAGGGCGGTTGGGAAGCGGTTAAAGGGTGACTGGACATGTTTGTTTATTAAATCAATACTGTCACGTGTAAAAGCTTGATAACAGTGTTGTATAAAATGAAACAATGTAGAAAGGACTTTTATCATTTTTACAAACGTTGCCAAAGTTTTGCTTTTTTTGTCTAGTAACATCCAGGCAATACCAACTCACAGATACTTCATGTCTAGCTGTCCCAAATAGAAGCACACTGCTTAGTATCACAGGCTGGAGGAAATATTTTGTTATGTACAATTCAACACCAACAGGATAGTGGCAAACATAAGTTTATGTAGATGACCTGCAGCTGAGGCCTGGACAGGCTCTGTTGTAACATTCATTTTACAGAAGCAACCAAAGTAAAACATTTTGAATCATAAAATGGGGATTTAACATTGGAACTTCATGTGCATGTTCAACAGTGAAGTTCACACAGGAACTTCCTTTTTGTGTTGTGCTTTGGGAGGGGGGGCTACATCAGTAATAGTGAAATAAGCTGAATCAAGATGACCAATATCTGGATGGCATTGCTCAGACTGAATTCTAATGAACAGAACTGAACAATGAATACGCTGGGGACAATGACAGGAACAAATCCTGCAACCCTGGAAGTAGTCTGCTAGGAAGTGTATACAGAAAACTATGCATTTTGAACCCGTATTAGAATGTCAAAATGGTGCCTTAAGCTAGCCATATTGAAATTTGGCACCTTCAGCAGGGACCATCTGAATTTGATCCATGGGTGGCTGCTAACAATCAACTTTTGTTGAATGGACTTATTGGAAAAATCTTCTCGATCAGTAGCTGCAGATGCTGATCAGTGTATCCTGACTGCGGAGGATCCTCTATCCACCTCGCTTGTATGAATGTAACCTGCTCCCTGATCGAAAAAATATTGAAGACCATTTTAAAAATCAGCTTATGCACAGTCTAATCCCTGTCACCTAGACTCTGCTCTATAATGCTGATCATTAACTTCAGGGAGGGTAGTAGGACATACATATGCAATCGAATCATTTTCTGCCTATCTGATCACAAATACCTCTGTAAGGCGTTGGATGGCTGTGACTGCAGGCACCTACAAACAGCCAGCACCTTCACAGTCACCCTATGTCAGCCAGTACCTCTACATATAGGGATTATCTGTTTCCAGCTTTGTACAGTTTTCTAGGCCAGTTTCCAGTTGCAGTATGGCGACAACACAGTCTGAGTGCTGGCATGGGATCCAACCAACATGCATACATGTCCCTGGGCTTGCTCTATTAGGCTGCATGCACTTAAAATACTCTCATTTATGCTGAAATACAGTGAAAGAAATGCTAATTTTGGTGCATAAATTATGCAAGTTTACAGGTGTATGGCACTTACAGCCACATGCATGTAAACTCAGTCTATTGATAAATATTTATCCCCCAGAACTCTGAATGGACACATGGGGGAGATTTATTAAAACTGGTGCACTTTGGATCTGGTGCAGCTGTGCATGGTTATCAATCAACTTCTAACCTCAGCTTGTTCAATTATGCTTTGGCAATAAAACCTGGAAGCGAATTGGTTTCTATGCAGATGTGAGCACTCTCCAGCTTTAGTAAGAAATTAACTGTTGGCACTCTTCTCCCCTGTAGCAGCTGCTCACTGGTACAGGGGAACCGGCGCTGCAGGATCATGTGACCAGACCACAGCAGATTGAAATTAGGCAAGTACACAAATTATTTATTTATATACACATGGTATGCAGTGAAGATAGGAAGGTTTTTAAATATAGTTAAGTTACGCTTTTCTTTGACTTTAAATCAAACATTTTTGTGTTGAACATGAATTATGCCATCACACATTCCTTCTTACAAATAAAACAGTCCAGTTAGACAGAGGTGCCTACTTATCTGGCTGGATGACAATAAATGGTAGGATTGGCAGACCCACCATGTGGATGTAATGGACTGATAATAGGCTCATTTTCTTTCAGAAAGAGAATGGAGTACCTGGACAGAACTGAGTTACCCAACCATAGTCCCCTTTATGTATTGGATCAAATATATACTATAACTTATATACTTGCCAAAAGTATTGGGACGCCTGCCTTTACACGCACATGAACTTTAATGGCATCCCAGTCTTAGTCCGTAGGGTTCAATATTGAGTTGGCCCACCCTTTGTAGCTATAACAGCTTCAACTGTCCTGAGAAGGCTGTCCACAAGGATTAGGAGTGTCTATGGGAATGTTTGATCATTCTTCCAGAAGCGCATTTGTGAGGTCAGGCACTGATGTCAGATGAGAAGGCCTGGCTCGCAGTCTCTGCTCCAATTCATCCCAAAGGTGTTCTATTGGCTTGAAGTCAGGACTCTGTGCAGGCCAGTCAAGTTCCTCCACCCCAAACTCACTCATCCATGTCTTTATGGAGCTTGCTCTGTGCACTGGTGTGCAGTCATGTTGGAACAGGAAGGAGCCATCCCCAAACTGTTCACACAAAGTTGGGAGCATGAAATTGTCCAAAATGTCTTGGTATGCTGATGCCTTAAGTGTTCCCTTCACTGGAACTAGGGGGCCAAGCCCAACCCCTGAAAAACAACCCCACACCATAATCCCCCCTCCACCAAACTTTACACTTGGAAAAATGCAGTCAGGCAAATACCGTTCTCCTAGCACCTGCCAAACCCAGATACATCCATCGGATTGCCAGACAGAAGCGTGATTCGTCATACCAGAGAACACCTCTCCACTGCTCTAGAGTCCAGTGGCGGCATGCTTTATACCACTGCATCTGACACTTTGCATTGCACTTGGTGATGTAAGGCTTGGATGCAGCTGCTGTGCCATGGAAACCCAATCCATGAAGCCCTCTAAGCACTGTTGTTGTGCTAATCTGAAGACCACACAAAGTTTGGAGGTCTTTAGCTATTGACTCTGCAGACAGTTGGCGATTTCTTCGCACTGTGCACTTCAGCATGCACTGACCCCGCTATGTCATTTTACATGGCCTACCACTTCATGGCTGAGTTGCTGTTGTTCCCAGTTGCTTTCACTTTGTTATAATACCACTAACAGTTAACAGTGGAATATTTAGTAGCAAGGAAATTTCACAGATGGACTTATTGCACAGGTGGTAACCTATCACGGAGAGTGACCCATTCTTTCACAAAATGTTTGAAGAAGCAGTCTGCATGCCTAGGTGCTTGATTTTATACACCTGTGACCATGGAGGTGATTGGAACACCTGAATCCAATGATTTGGAGAGGTGTCCCAATACTGTTGGAAATATAGTGCATATGTTATATAAAATGCATGTACAAAGAGCTAAAAATGAGAATATAAAAGTCATACAAGAGCCATATATCATACCTACACAGACTAAAGGGGTTTGTTCAATGAGCCCCAAATAGCAAACAACTGGAAAAAAAAAACAAAAAAAAACAAAAAAAACTTTCATTTAGTAAAGGGAATTCTGATTGTTTGCTATGAGTTGCTGCATTGCATGCCGTTTTTAAATATAGTTTGAAAATTTTCAGGAATAGAAATTAAATAAAAAGGCACAAAATGTAAAAATATCAGACAAATAAGAAAACAAATATAGCAAGTCTTACCTCCTTTTCGCATTAGATAGATGGGCACTACGTAGAGCAGGATGTGTTGAATGTAATACACCTCCACTTCAAATGGGAGCTGTGTGTACAAAAAAAAAAAAATAATAATTTTATACTATATGCAAAGGGAAGGACTTTTTAGTACATTAACCTTAAAATCATTTGTTCCATCCACATTACTGAACTTTCCCAAACTATCTATAGATCTACATATGGTGCACCCTCCAAAGAAATACTGAATTTCTAGGAATAAGAAAGATGTGTTAGTGTTTTAAAGATCTAAATTCATTGAAGACCAACAAAACATCTCAGATTTGTTTGACCTCTAACAGTCAGACAGGCAAAAGCCCACAATAGGTCTGGGTCTTGTGGCAGTCCATGCCTATGTTTACACAGGATCTCTAACTATTCCAAAGTGGGGCTCAGGTTTTTTGTTTTTTTAAATCAACAAATCATTGCATATGTCCAACAAAACCCTTGCCACATATGTGAAAAACCTTTTTTATTTAAGTTTTTTGGATTCTTCTACAAAATCCTAGGACAGATGTGTTTTATATAATGGGTATAGTTTTAATCTGAGATAACAGATGACTGGAGGCAGAGTTACCTGTCAAAGCTTTCCTCAATGGCATTAGGTGCAGATTCTCACCATGTAAAGATCTAATGTGCAGAAAATGTAGAAAGTAATTTTTACCAAACTCTTCTACAACTCTCTAAAAATGGAACCTTAGCTAAAAGCTCAAAACTAGTTTTGAGAGAGTTTGCAAAGCCTGGCAGGTTTTTATTACTTTATATGTTTACATGGAGAAGAATCACCCTTAGTATCTGTCCTTGTGACTATTGTCCCCAGGACAAAAAGTGAATACCCAAACTGCTATGAAGGTCTTCAGCAGATATCCTTAAATGCGGACACATGTTACAGTGGCAATTGTCTAACTGGTATTTCCACTCTTTTTGGAGATATTTCTACTCGCTTCCTGTTCTGTTTCTAAAAGCAGTGTTAGCTGCATTATTCATAGCATGGTGGTCAATAACGGCTTCTGTGAGGCACACAAGGATTGTGTATTACTAGAAGGTTGGCCATACACATACAGCCTTTTTTCCTATCAGATCCCTCCATCCATGCTTTACAGAGTGGATGGATGAATCTCACTGCGGCTTTTGTATTCAACAGCCTCAACTATCTGCCTGGCTCCTTCAAATTTTTCAAATGAGGGATATGAAGCAGGAGAGGGCCAACAAAAGCACCCACTTATTTAACTTCGTAATTTCATCATGAACCCAACAATATTTGCTCCATGTATGGCCAAATTTAAGGTCTGTGGATGTACAGTTGTGTTCAAAATAATAGCAGTGTGTTGAAAAAAGTGAATAAAGCTCAAAATCCTTCTAATAGCTTTTATTTCCATACACACAAATGCATTGGGAACACTACACATTCTATTCCAAATCAAAACATGAAGAAAAATATATCAAATTTGTGTTGTTTCTCTAAAAAAAATTGGTGAATATTAGACTGTTCAAAAAAATAGCAGTGTTTGTATTCTTCTTTACAAACTCAAACATTCACTATATAAACTGAAAAATGTTTGGAGATTTTGCTTTCCTTTGAATCACTTAATTAATATTTAGTTGTATAAGCACTGTTTCTGAGAACTGCTGTACATCTGTGTTGCATGGAGTCAACCAACTTCTGGCACCTGTGAACAGGTATTCCAGCCCAGGATGATTGGACTACATTCCACAGTTCTTCTCTATTTCTTGGTTTTGCCTCAGAAACTGCATTTTTGATGTCACCCCACAAGTTTTCTATTGGATTAAGATCCGGGGATTGGGCTGGCCACTCCATAACGTCAATCTTGTTGGTCTGGAACCAAGATGTTGCACGTTTACTGGGGTGTTTGGGGTCGTCGTCTTGTTGAAACACCCATTTCAAGGGCATTTCCTCTTCAGCATAACCTCTTCAAGTATTCTGATGTATTCAAACTGATCCATGATCCCTGGTATGCGATAGACCCAACACTGTAGTATGAGAAACATCCCCATATCATGATGCTTGCGCAGCCATGCTTCACTGTCTTCACAGTGTTCTTTGGCTTGAATTCAGTGTTTGGGGGTCGTCTGACAAACTGTCTCTGGCCACTAGAACAATCTTACTTTCATCAGTCCACAAAATGTTGCGCCATTTCTCTTTAGGCCAGTCATTGTGCTCTTTGGCAAATTGTAACCTCTTCAGCACGTCTTTTTTTCAACAGTGGGACTTTGCGGGGCCTTCCTGCAGATAGCTTGGCTTCACTTAGGTGTCTTCAAATTGTAACAGTACTCACAGGTAACTTTAGACCTTCTTTGATCTTCCTGGAGCGGATTCTTGGCTGAGTCCTTGCCATTTTGGCTATTTTTCTATCCATTCGTATGGTAGTTTTTCACTTTCTTCCACGTCTTTCAGGTTTTGCTTGCCATTTTAAAGCATTTGCGATCATTTTAGCTGAGCAGCCTATCATTTTCTGCACTTCTTTATATGTTTTAACCTCTCCAATCAACTTTTTAATCAAGGTACGCTGTTCTTCTGAACAATGTCTGGAACAACCCATTTTCCTCAGAATTTCAGAGAGAAATGCACTGTAACCAGCATGTACAACATTTGCTGCCTTCATTCCTTAAATAAGGGCAATAATTGCCACCTGTTTTTCAAAGAATGAATGACCTCACTAAAAGAACTCCACACTGCTATTATTTTGAACATGCCCCTTTCAATTAGTGATTCAATTACACAGAATCAGCAGCATGCATGTCATGAATGTTGGGTCTGTTGGATTTCTTTTACACCTGGTAGTAAATTATTTGCCATGTAGAAATATCATTTCTACCAAAAACAGTGATTGATCAAGTTAGTGATGTCTGACTGCTATTATTTTGAACACAACTGTACCTTTGATAACTATAATGAGAACCTCTGATTTTGGATTGTGTAACTCTGTGTACTCATGTACACTGCACTGAAATAGAAACATAAAAACTAGTTTTATGTTCCAAGGAACTGGATAATTCCACTTTGCCACACAAATCACATATTGCAATTTATCTTATTTTACAACTGTATTATTTTTCTTTAGAATGAAATTCTTAATTTAACAAAAAAATAAAAAAAAGAACACAAATAAAAGTATGTTTAGTCAGATCTATTGCCGAGCAAAGACCAATATACCACCTATTGCCCCAAAAAGATGCAATATGTAAGCTACAAAGATGGTAAATACATACAAACACTCAAAAAATACATTCTATTCCTATAAGCAAGAAGATGTGGTTAAATAATTTCTATATTTATGTCAGCATATGCTAGTACAACTTCATAACTAAGCATTCAAATTACAAGGTTTGCCTATGAACAAATCAACTGCACAATTACTAGTCAGCCTTTAAAGGAATGAAGGAAAAGTAATAGGAACCCATACTAGTAAATTATTTACCAATTCTCAAGCATGTGCTCTAGCCCAATGGATAAATGAAAGTATGTAACTCCAACAATTTACAGTACATTTGTATTTCTTAAAGCAGAACATTTGCATTGACCACGCAGCTCAAAGCAACAGGTTCATGTAACTGGTGCCTCCCCTTTGCTCTAAGCCATTCCATGAGCCCAAGAAAGGGAAGACGTCCTATGTAAACATCAAATGGCTCCAACTTGGAATTTACAGTCCCCTCTAAAGCTTATAACCAACTCCCCCACAACTTAACCAAAAAACCATGTTGACTGAGCGCATGAATGCACTCCTTTTCCACTTAAAACAAGACCTCCAAAAATCACTACCATTCTTATTTATACACACCCTGCTGGATGACCTCCAGATTGCCTATGGCATCCTCCAGGAAGGTTTACAATGAACATTAATCTCAACACCCGCATAGATCCAAGTAGGTCTCCCTCTTGGCACAGGGGACCCTCGCATCTCTCCACAGCACCTCCTTCTATATGTTCCCCTCACTGAAGCAATGAAAAAGAAACCATCTAAAACGCTCTGTATAACTTTATTAAACTTAGCAAAAGAAACATCCTCACAAAAGTTAAAAACATCAGCGCTTTATTAGTTAAAATTAATTCAAATTAATCCAAGTGCTCTCTTTCTAGAGCGCGGAACAGCAAAACAGCATCTCCCGGGCTTCCAACAGCTTGCCTGAGCAGACTGTGTAAATGTGATGACATCAGACCTAGGCTCCACGTTACGTTCCCAAACAGACTTTGTCAACAGGTTGAACCTCTGATTAAATCCGTTCAAGGTTGTCCTACTGAACCTCTTGGTTTCAATACTTTGTCAATTACCTAGGTCAAGTATGCAGATCAGGACCCCAACTTCACACTTCATTAGCTTCAGACCTGTACTTGGTCAGCAGTAGAAAGCGTTGAAGCCAGAGAGAGCAATGCAACAAGCATCGTGAAAAGAAAAACACTTCTCTGAAGCAGAGAGCCAAATTGGAGTCTGGTGCTCCCCAGTGGAATGGGAGAGCCTGAGAAAGGTGCAGGAGGAGGGGGCCCCTGTAAAAGTAATTGGGTGGCTGTAAAGCCACTCGGATGACTTTTACATAAAAGAGAATCACCGGGTGTACAAATCAGATGGCTTCATCAGGAATGGTTACATTAGGATTATAGCTGCAAGATGTAGAGCAGTACATGGTCACTTCTCCTAATCAAAATCCATCACTTTCAGTGAGAGCTGCCTAAGAACCTGATCATGCAATGGTCACCACTAACAAACTGATGTCAGTACATTAGGACTGTATCTCTTACTGTTCTCTATCCAAGAATAAGGCCTGCATTAAACTCTGGAAGATTCAAAAAAAGAGAGGAAGCAGACTGATGTACCTTAATATTATCAGCACAAGAACCCAAACCCTCCCAACCTGTCCTAAAACACTTGACTGCGGTTTGTCTGAAGAAAAATCAATAGCTATTCCCTTTAGAAAAAAAACAAATAAGCCAGTAATAATCGCAATTTACGTACCATTCGTGTATTCAGCACTGGAAATAACAATGCAAGAAGCGCGCCATTCAACATATGCATTTGCAACCTAAAAAAAAGAAGTGACATTTTACAGTAAAATCTGTACTTTGGAAAATGTAATTTTTTCAGAATCATTTGAATAGAAAGCTTGGCTATTAAACGAAGATATAAAGTTGAAACGAGCATGTACTAGGCCTAGAACTTCTCATTTCATGTTCTTCACTCAATGCAGGCTACCAATGTTAAAATCTCATTCTGTATATGCTACAGTAAGTGTCTGGATGTCATGTTGCATCACTTAAAGTCGATAACCCTTAACAAGCATGCAGATAAGAACTTTACTTTGAGTCAATGATGCAGAACAACCATACATATCATAAAACTGAATGTATGATAGCTGAAAGCCAGAGGATCAGCATAACAACCAAGCAACTGGTAATTTCAGATTCAAATGGCAGCTTCTGCATTGCTCTTAGAAAAGTTTATTGTAAACTAGGTCTAAAATAAAATCAGAAGTCCAGCATAGACAGTATATAGCATACACGAGTAGGAAGGTAGGGATGGGGTTCTGAAATAGTACAGTGTAGCACTGTATTAAAATGCCCCCAGATAATCACATCAACAATCTTTGAACACTATTGTCTTTATGAAATCTGCCTCTGTAATAAAACCTTTAGCAATACCGTTTGTAAATGATGAATTATCGTCCCCTAATTTCATAATTACTCACCTGAATACTACTGTGGCAACTTTACATGGTGGACAGGCCAGAAGAAATATCTACAACACAAAAGAAGGAAGTTAAACCAGTGGTTTGGAAAATATATCACTTTTATTCCTCAAATTTCTGTAACGTTGTTTCAGTGAACACAGTTAAAAAAAAGTTAAAGGTTTCAGAAGTGCCCATTATGTCAAAGTACCCCCCATTGCTGTCACAGTACCCTACGGCAACCAGCTGCAGCTCATAACTGGATTTCCATCAGTCTATGGTGGCCAGCTTTAGTTCTATAGATAGATGCTGGGGGATTGAATGGCTCACTGTCTGAGATTGCAGTGGAAAGCTCTCCCCATTGATATTTCTAGCTCCACCATCTCCCTCACTCATGTAATCTCACTTTACTTACTACAGCAACAGGTGTCCCATTCATCCCCTGTAATCTTCATAATAAAACACATAAAAACACTGGCGTAACCCTCTTTGCAATGACCACAGCAAGTAACTGTAAATGGGATCTCAGAAGCAGAGATTCTTCCATTATTGCCAAGAGATAAAAGAAGCTAGTGTGTGATTCAACTCATTAAGGAGTATCCAAAACTATTATAACAGTTTTACTTGGATTGACTCTTTACAATTTCCAAAAATTAACAGAAAGCTTCAATAGGCTGAAAAATAAGTCACATTTTTATCATTTACATGTATTGGGATTTTTTTTTTTTTTTTTAGCAAAGACGTAGTAGAATACATTTTGGCCTAATTTTATAACATTTTATTTTTAATTTTTTTACTGGACAAGTTTAATAGCAAAAAGTTAAAAATAGTTTTCTTCTCAAAATTGTCACTTTTTTTTTTATAGCGCAAACATTTTTAAAAATGGTACAGATATAAAAAGGTGGGTAAGTGAGCGCAAACAGATCAGGTGAGCAGCTAACATACAGGGTAAACCTCAAAACCTTGGAATAAAACTTATAAATGGGGTATGTAGCGCTAGAGAACAGATGACAAGCACAGGGACTGTTGCAATATGAAGTAATCACATAGAAGTTCATATAATAACTCATATATATCAGTCAGAAGCAAAACAGAGATGATCCAATGCTGCTCCAGATCACATTCGGTGAGATATAGGAAGATAGTGAGGTTGTGCGCTTACCACAAGTACACACAATATGAGCATTGTATGCAATTCAACAGCAACCGGGCATCATGGTCTGGTCAATAGCCTGGGCACCCTCTGGTCATATCCGAACATCCAGGACACAGGTACACCGCTAACCAAGCTCCCTCTGGCTTTCCAATCCAAAACGTCACCTTACATAAGCTCATTAAAAAAACAAGCCGGGAGGCAAGAAAGCGCTTATAGTGAAGTACGTTTATTAAAAACACAAGATGTAAGCAGAACGACCAGAACTTACATCGACAAACTATACATCCAGGCCCAAATGGTTAGGCTCCCTGGTGGTTAGTGGTTAATACAACATGCACTGCATACAGATCCAGGTCCAATAAATGAAACCCTGGTGGCTAGTGGTATCATAAGTACATAGTCATATAATGTAAGGGTAATGCAGATATACTCATCCAGGTCTGGTAAGGCAGTTCCCTGGTGGCTAGTGGATCCTCAATAGCAAAGGCGTCAGTAGGGTGGATCCCCTAACATGTTTCGAGCTACAGCTCGTTTTCAAAGCCCTTTGAAAACGAGCTGTAGCTCGAAACATGTTAGGGGATCCACCCTACTGACGCCTTTGCTATTGAGGATCCACTAGCCACCAGGGAACTGCCTTACCAGACCTGGATGAGTATATCTGCATTACCCTTACATTATATGACTATGTACTTATGATACCACTAGCCACCAGGGTTTCATTTATTGGACCTGGATCTGTATGCAGTGCATGTTGTATTAACCACTAACCACCAGGGAGCCTAACCATTTGGGCCTGGATGTATAGTTTGTCGATGTAAGTTCTGGTCGTTCTGCTTACATCTTGTGTTTTTAATAAACGTACTTCACTATAAGCGCTTTCTTGCCTCCCGGCTCGTTTTTTTAATGAGCTTATGTAAGGTGACGTTTTGGATTGGAAAGCCAGAGGGAGCTTGGTTAGCGGTGTACCTGTGTCCTGGATGTTCGGATATGACCAGAGGGTGCCCAGGCTATTGACCAGACCATGATGCCCGGTTGCTGTTGAATTGCATACAATGCTCATATTGTGTGTACTTGTGGTAAGCGCACAACCTCACTATCTTCCTATATCTCACCGAATGTGATCTGGAGCAGCATTGGATTATCTCTGTTTTGCTTCTGACTGATATATATGAGTTATTATATGAACTTCTATGTGATTATTTCATATTGCAACAGTCCCTGTGCTTGTCATCTGTTCTCTAGCGCTACATACCCCATTTATAAATTTTTAAAAATGCATACGATCAAATAACACAAAAAGAAAGCTCCATTTGTTGGAAAAAAAAAAAAAAAGGACAAAATTTCATTTGGGTGCAGTGTTGCATGATAGTGCAATTGTAAGTTAAAGTAAAGCAGCGCTGTATCACGAAAAATGGCCTGGTCAGGAAGGGGGGTAAATCCTCTGTAGGGCAAGGGACTCCCTACCATTTCTCTCCATCATGTGGAAAGCAGTATTTATTGCTAGAAAATTACTTCGAACCCCCAAACATTTTTATATAATTATTACTACTACAGGTACTTATATAAAACTGTCAACTTATATATTGTACATTGACATCAGTCCCTAACCCTCAAGGGGCGTACAATCTAAAGTCCCTAACTTACATTCATACATACACATACTAGGGCCAGTTTAGACAGGATCCAAATAACCTACCTGCATGCCTTTGGAGTGTGGGAGGAAACTGGGAGTACCCAGAGGAAACCCATGCAGGCACAAATTCCTGGCAGGTGGTACCGTGGTTGGGATTCGAACCAATGACCTAGTACTACCAGGCGGAAGTGCCAGCCATTTAGCCACTGTGCTGCCCAGATATATATATTTTATTTATTTTTTTGCACGGGCCCTAGAGAATAAAATGGTGGGCGTTGCAATTTTTTATGTCACACAGTATTTGCACAGTGGTTTTTCAAACGCAATTTAAAAAAAAAATTAATGAATTTTATTTCAAAACACTATATAATACCTACTTTTTCGCTAAAATATAAATTATGAGATAAAAAAGATGTTATGCTAAGTAAATAGATACCCAACATGTCATGCTTTAAAATTGCATACGTCTGTGGAATGTTGCTAAGCTACAGTACCTAAAAATCTCCATAGGTGACGCTTTAAAAGCTTTCACAGGTTACCAGAGTTACACAGTAGGTCTGGAACTAAAATTATTGCTTTCATTCTGATGTTCGTGGGGATACCTCACAAGTGTGGTGCGATCACAGTTTACATATGCATGTGGGAAAGCATGGGGGGGGGGGCCCTAATTTTTTTTTATTTGAAACTTTTTTTTTCACACTGTCTTTAATTTTTAGCTACTTTAATGAATATCCCTTGTGACTGCATGGGCTATGACAGATCCTCTTTAAAGGAGAGATCTGGGGTCTGTTAGACGCCAAATATCTCCTCCAGCCTCAAATTCAGGCGATCAGACACAGATTAGTCTGTTTGGCTGCTTACATGGCCACTAACAGCCAGGCCGAACCAGGAAGTGACTAAATCCACGGCACTTCCAGTTTCCGGGGTCAAAGAGAGGGAGGAACACCATCAGTTCCTCTCTCTCTGTGTAGTACCGCTGTCGCTGGCATTCACAGCAATCCCAGGCTCCGCAATCAGACAGGAGAGCCCAGGAAAAGCGGCGGTGGGAGGGGGAAGGGCAGCTCAAATCACTTCTGCGGAAGAGGGAATCACCGGCTGCAAATTTTGATACTGTCATAATGTCCTACAGGCGGGAAGTGGTGAAGCTATGGCTGATCCCCATTCAAAGATCTCATGGTGTTAGCATCATTGAATACATTGTTCTTCAGATTTATGCTGTTGGAAATACTTTGTAAGTTGTTTTAAAAAACTTTGATTTAAATGTCTGAGTTATTTTATTGGTTAATTAACCAAACGGATTATGAAAGTGAGATAGGAAGGGCAGTGTGGACTGAGCATGTCAGTTATTGAGGTGAAAGCAAAAGTAGTCTATGGAAGGCAGATGACATTTTGTATTTTAGTGCTCTCATAATCCCATCTTGGTCATACTGGGAAGGAAAATGTGGCCTTAAAGTAAATGTGTAACCTCACCTGTAAAAACAACCTAATTAGTTTAAAGAGGAAATGCGAGGCAAAGCATTTGTGTATTTACACTATTGGTCAAAATTTTTAGAACATTTTCCAGTTTTTATTAAAATGTATGCAGTTTAATGTCACAATGTGTTCTGAAAATAAAGCATAGTTCAAATAAGCAACTGGACATAAAGAAATCATGGAATGGTTTTCTTCAACAAAATGTAATCTAAAATGTTTGACTCAAAGTAGCCACCTTTTGCAGATAAAACAGCCGAACATATTCTTGACATTATTTCTACAAGGGAAATCAAATATTGTCCAAAAAGGTTCTTCCCTCACTGTTGTGGAAGTTCCCATAAATGTTTTCCACTTGCAGGTTGCTTTCCTTTCACCCTTCTGTCCAGTTCATCCCAAATCAGCTTGATAGGGTTTAGGTCTGGAGTCTATGCTGGCCATTCCATGATTTAAACCCACTGTCTTGTTCTTTTCTTCTAAAGTAGTTCTAACACAGCCTGGAGGTATGTTTTGGGTAATTATCTTGCTGCAGGATGAACCCCAGTATCCAACAAAAGAGCCCCAGACCATCATGCTTTCTTCTCCATACAGCTGGTGACACACACACACACGGACCTTCCTTTCACCTACTCGACAGTGTACAAATACCCTGCATGAGGAACCAAAAGCCCAAAATTTTGATTCATTGGTGCATAGGACATTCTACCAGTCTTCAGTTATCCACTTGCGGTGCAAGCCTTTGCCATCTTAGTAGGGGCTCTCTTACAGCCACTTGACCTGTCAAACCGGCAACACAAAATCTTCTCTTCAAGGTTGACTCTCAGAATCTTGACTTCTGATTCTGTTGTGGGTTTGAGTCTGCCAGACCTCCTCCTAATCAGCCTTTACTCCAGTTTCCAAGTGCCTTTTGACAGTGTAGGAAACTGTACTCATTGACACCCTAGCTTTCTCTGCAACTTCTCTAAAGGAAATACCTACACTTTTAAGGGTTACAATGATCTGTCTTCCTTTGTTAATTCCATTCTTCATGTCTTCGAAATGATTTTTTGGCTAGTGCATAGTTAGCATAAAACTCTACTTTATGCAATGTTATTTCTGCAAAAAATCTCTCTCTCTCTCCCTCCCCCTTTCTCTCCCTCTCTCTATACACACACACACAGACACACACACACACACACACACACACATATAAATTTGGTGTTATCGCTCTCGCTCTCTCATACTGGTCACTGGAAGTTCAACATGGCACCTCATGACAAAGAACTCTCTGAGAATCTGAAAAAAAGAATTGTTGCTCTACATAAAGATGGCCTAGGGTTAGGTCAGGGTGTCATATCCAGAGGTTGTCTTTAGGAAATAGACGTATGAGTGCTGCCAGCATTGCTGCAGAGGTTGAAGGGGTGAGGGGTCAGCCAAACTGGTCTGCATGGCTGTCATCCCAGAAGGAAGCCTCTTTTAAAGATGATGCACAAAAAAGACTGCAAACCATTTGATAAAGACAAGTAGACTAAGGACATGGATTACTGGAACCATGTCCTGTGGCCTGATGAAACCAAGAAAAATGTATTTGGTTCAGATGGTGTCAAGCGTGTGTGGTGGCAGCCAGGTGAGGAGTACAAAGACAAGTGTGTCTTGCCTACAGTCAAGCATGGTGGTGGGAGTATCATGGTCTGGGGCTGCATGAGTGCTCCCGGCACTGGGGATCTACAGTTAATTGAGGGAAGCGTGAATGCCAACATGTACTGTGACATACTGAAGCAGAGCATGAACCCCTCCCTTTGGAGACTGGGCCGTAGGGCATTATCCAACATGATAACAACCCCAAACATACCTCCAAAGATGACCACTGGCTGCTAAAGAAGCTGAGGATAAAGGACATGGACTGGCCAAGCATGTCTCCAGACCTAACCCTATTGAGCATCTGTGGGGCATCCTCAAACAGAAGGCGGAGGAGCAAAAGGTCTCTAACATCCACCAGCTCTGTGATGTCATCATGGAGGCATGGAAGATGACTCCAGTGGTAACCTGTGAAGCTCTGGTGAACTCCATGCCCAAGAGGGTTAAAGCGGTGCTGGAAAATAATGGTGGCCACCCAAAATATTGACACTTTGGGCCCAATTTGGACATTTTCACTTAGGGGTGTACTCACTTTTGTTGCCAGTGGTTTAGACATGAATGGCTGTGTGTTGAGTTATTTTGAGGGACAGGAAATTTACATGTTATACAAGCTGTACACTCACTACTTTACATTGTAGCAAAGTGTCATTTCTTCAGTGTTGTCACATGAAAAGAATAAAATATTTACAAAAATGTGAGGAGTGTACTCACTTCTGTGAGATACTGTATATAATAATACTGTAGTAGGTATTTATATGCAATGCAGTATGAAAAGAAAAGCAAAACCGGTTTGCACAAAAATGCAAGGAATTCCCATCTGCATTTTATCCTAGACAAGGCCATTAAGTATAAAAATGATTAATACAAATTGCGCCCTATGAAACCAGACCACTGACAGCAGCAAATGTTACGCATTTAACTGGTAATTTTTGAGTTGAGGAGAGGGAGAAGGAGAAGAATGAAGACCTCCTACTACTGTCACCAACAGAGAAAGTCTGGAAGTGCTGGAGAAATACAGTGCCACATGGGCACTACCTATCAACTCAATGAAAACAAAAATCATGGTGTTCCAAAAGGAAAACAAAAACAGCCCTTCCTTTACATTAAAAAAAACTACACTCTTGATCCCACCATTTTTTCATTTATAATGCAAAAAAATAAAAAACCCCGTGGTGATCAAATACCACCAAAAAACAGCTATATTTGTGTAAAAAAAAAACTAAATAAGTTTTATTTATGTACAGTGTTGCATGACCGCGCATTTGTCAGTTAATGTAGAACAGCGCTGTATAGCATAAAATGACCTTGTCATGAAGGGGGGTAAATCTTCCAGAGGCCAAGTGGCTAAGACTGTTGTGGTGTGTTAAGGCTGTGTTTTATTTTTAAAATGGTTTGGCAATGTATATTTTAATAGGCATGAATTATTGTGACATGGTGCATTGTGGTGCGCCAATAATATAAATGAATGGCATTGCAGTTCCATGCACTAGAACAAAATGCATATATCTGAATGGGCCCTAAGTCCTCATGCACACTAGACATTTTTACAGCTGCTGTTTTTGGCTTTTGACGGTTTTTTTCTACAGCCAATAAACTCCCCAGCATGTATCCTGTGTCCGTGCACATAGACTGTAATCAATGTTTTTTGGCAGGGACGTTTTTTGGCTGGAAAAAAAAACCCCAGGACTAGTGGGTTTCTAGAGGAGTTTTTTTAGCTGCCAAAAATGCTCTAACACTGAAAAACGCCGCAAATCGGTGTTTTTGGACTTTTTTTGACCGAAAATAATTTTTTGGGGGGTAAAAAAAATAAACGCTAAAAACCGCAAACGCGGAAAAATTCCACAAAATGCGGCAAAACGCTAATGCAAAAACACTACAAAACTCACGTTTTTAAATGTGATTTTACACTGCTAACGTTACCAGCGTTATCAAAACTCCCGGTGTGCATGGAGGCTAAAATTTTTTGTCTTGACATAGGCATAAGCCTTTCAGGGGGGAAAATAAACAAAACAACACAAGATGTATTACAAGCTCACTGCACACTGTTTTACTATGGAGGAATAGTAAATATGCAAGGCTCATTACAGATACTGTATACAGGATTTATTTGATATATTCAGTTACTAAAGTGTCACATACAGTATAACAGGAATCAGGGTGCTTCTGGGTTACCTGGAGATCTCTTCAGAATACAGATCAGAAAACCTGAATAAATTATCCGTCCAGTTGCCATAACAACGCTTCCTGTTGCTTTAATGCAGAATAAATCAACAAGTAATTCCTCTATCCATTTACAGGAGGCAAAGGAAATAATTACCCAGACAACGTACAGTAAATGTTATGCTGTGACAAGTGAGTCTGTTGGTGCTCAGACCTGATTTCACTGGTGTTGTGTGAATTGCCATTTAATCAGCTCAAATGTTACATACACAAGCCAAGTGTAGTCTGATTATACATTTATTTTTATCCATCTCAGGGGTGTGGAAATTTTTTTAAAAAACTACTCGTCAGGGACTAAATTGGTGTCCCAATCTACTTGTCGCTCATGACAATCTATTTCTCCAGAAAAAAAAAAAAAAAATACATATTAACCAAAACCGTATTTAAAACTGCTTTAAATCATTTTTGGGGCTTTTAAGAACAAAAGGGGATTTATGGCAACTTAAATGTTTAATATTTTTAACATTGCGCCATTTATCTCCTCACCTCCCTGCCTGTCTCCAGCACCGCACCCAGGGACTAGCAGGGAGGGGAGACACCTTGCAGTGCAATGTGTACCGATGCTTGTCAGGAAGGGGAGTGTCCGACGGCTTATGCTTTATGCCTTTCGCTGCCAGAGCCATTTTTTGCACACGTTTAAAAAAAATCATTTAAGGTCTGAAGATTAAACAAAACTCCAAAATATATATTTCCGGAAATCAGAGACCCTAGAGAATAAAATAGAGGTAGCTCCAATTTTTTATGTCACAAGATACTTAGTTACATAGTTAGTCTGGCTGAAAAAAAAAAAAAGACTAAAGTCCAACCAGTTCCACAATAAAAAAAAAAAAAAAAAAAAAAAAAAAAAAAGGGAGGTTATAATCCTATACCCACAGTTGATCCAGAGGAAGGCAAAAAACCCAGCAAAGCATGACCCAATTTGCTTCTGCAGGGAAAAAAAAAATCCTTCCTGATCCCCCAAGAGGCAATCGGATATTCCCCGAAACAAATTTACCTATGAATGTTAGTATCCGGTTATATTCTGTGTATCAAAGAAAGAATCCAGGCCTTTTTAAAAGCAATCTACTGAGCTGGGCAGCACCAACTCTTGAGGGAGTCTATTCCACATTTTCACAGCTCTTACTGTGAAGAAACCTTTCCGTGTTTGGAGAGTACATTTCTTTTCCTCCAGATATAAAGAGTGCCCCCTTGTCCTCTGTGATGACCTCAGGGTGAAGAACTCTACACCGGGTTAACTATATGAACCACTGATGTATTTATACATGTTGATCATATCCCACCTTAATCTCCTCTTCTCAAGAGAATAAATTCAGTTCCCCTAATCTTTCCTCATAGCTGAGCTCTTCCATGTCTCTTATCAGTTTGGTTGCCCTTCTCTGATATAACAAAAATTTCAGTAAAAAATACAAAAATTTATTTTTAGGGCACAAAAACCAATAAATTATCCATTTTTTTGTAAAATATAAAAGTTAAGTTTGCATCGAGTAAATAGCTATCCAACAAGTCAAACCTTAAATTTGTGTGTGCTCGTGAAATGGAAACAAACTTTAGTACCCTATATTTTCTATAGGTGATGCTTTCAAAAGCCCCTTATAGGTCATCAGTTGAGCACTAGGGAGGAGGCCTGGTGCTTGAATTATTGCTCTCATTCTGGCGTGTGCGGCGATATGTATGTTTTCATGCGTAGGCGCCCCAGCGTGTGCTTTTACATTTGTACGTACGAACATATGTGGGGGGGGGGGGATTATATGCTTGGGTGTAACTTTACATTTTATAAAAATAAAATTGTTTTTAAATTAACTTTTTTTTTTAATCACACAGGGGACAAAAGTCCCTTATGTGATAATTTTTTGGTGACAAGTGCTCAGGGACGGAGGCTGACAACATAGTAGGCTGTGTGGAAGCAATCAGGCGGTAATGCTTCCACCTGACAGGTGAGCCCTGCTGCTTTCCCGTAGCAGGGCTAAAGGTAAAAGAAAAAAAAAAAAAAAACCTGCCCGGGACATTTGAATTGAACATCCCTATATAATATATACATACACACATACACACTTCAACTCTACTGGTAAGGCCATCCACAAGGTTTAGGAGTGTGTCTATGGGAATGTTTGACCAATCCTCCAGAAGTGCATTTGTGAGGTCAGGCACTGATGTCGGTCGAGAAGGCCTGGCTCACAGTCTCCAATTCATCCTAAAGGTGTTCTCTCCGGTTGATGTCAGGACTCTGTGCAGGCCTGTGAAGTTCCTCCACCCCAAACTTGCTCATCCATGTCTTTATGGACCTTGCTTTGTGCACTGATGTGCAGTCATGTTGGAACAGGAAGGTACCATCCCCAAACTGTTCCCACAAAGTTGAGAGCATGAAATTGTCCAAAATGTCTTGGTATGCTGACACCTTAAGAGTTCCCTTCACTAGAACTAAGGGGCCAAGCCCAACCCTTGAAAAACAACCCCACACCATAATCCCCCCTCCACCAAACTTTACACTTGGCACAATGCAGTCAGGCAACCACCAAACCCAGACACGTCCATTGGATTGCCAGACAGAGAAGCGTGATTCGTTACTCCAGGGAACACATCTCCACAGCTCTAGAGTCCAGTGGCGGCGTGCTTTACACCACTGCATCCGAAGCTTTGCATTGCACTTGGTGACGCAAGACTTGGATGCAGCTTCTCAGCCAAGGAAATACATTTTTTTAAGCGCTCTATGCACTGTTGTGCTAGTCTGAAGGTCACACGAAGTTTGGAAGTCTTTAGCTATTGACTCTGACGGTGACTTCTGTGCGCTGACCCCGCTCTGTCATTTTACGAGGCCTACCACTTCATGGCAAAGTTGCAGTTCCCAGTTGCTTCCACTTTGTTATAGTATCATGAATAGTTGACCGTAAAACATTTATTAGCAAGGAAGTTTCTTATTGCACAGGTGGCAACCCATCACGGTACCATGCTTGAATTCACTGAGCTCCTGAGAGCGACCCATTCTTTCACAAATGTTTGTAGAAGCAGTCTGCATGTCTTGGTGCTTGATATTATACACCTGTGACCATGGAGGTGATTGGAACTCCTGAGTCCAATGATTCAGCGATGAGAGAAAGACACATATACAGAAGAGTGCAGCAGATGAAAAATCAGGGTGCCGAACTTGATAGCTTGTGCAAAGATCAGGATGAGAACGTTGGCCAGTTAAACAACTATACACTATTATTTTTTCTTACACTGATCCATCGGTCAGTACAGAACTGTTAAAGCAGTAATGTGTTAAGCGCTGATGTTCACTATAGTTACACATATTTTGGCAAATAGTCTATACTTCTAGACTGCACCATATAAAAAACAATGAAAGGTGTGTGAATCGAATCCTAACGTAGATTGTTGGCTGGTGGGCTAAAATAGTCTGATAAAGAATTCCAGGAGTAAAATGCAATATGAACAAAAAGGTCTTCTGCTTCATCACTTAACCACTTTCCCTCCAGAGGATTTACCCCCCTTCCTGACCAGGCCATTTTTTGTGATACGGCGCTACTTTAACTGACAATTGCATGGTCATGCAGCACTGTACATAAATTAAATGTATGTAATTTTTTCCCCACAAATAGAGCTTTCTTACGGTGGACTTTGATCACCTCGTTTTTTATTTTTTGAGCTATGAACAAAAAAAGACCGACGATTTTGAAAAAAAAAAAAAAAAACACAAACACATACACATACACACACACACATATATATTGTATTTTTGTTTTTTTTTTTTGCTTTAAAAAGTATCCAATAAAAAAAAAATCTAATTTCTTCATAAATTTAGGCCAAAATGTATTCTGCTACGTCTTTGCTAAAAAAAAAAAAAAAAAAAAAATCCCAGTAACTGTATATGGATTGGTTAATGTGAAAGGTATAGCTTCTACAAATGGCGGTATATATACTGGAATTTTTTCTTTTTATACTAGTACTGGCAGCGATCAGCGACTTATAGCAGGACTGCAAGACTGTGGCAAGCATTCTGAAACTGGGTGGGAACTGACTGCCAGTGACATCCCCAGTGACACTAATACAGTGCTCAGTGATCACTGGCCAGTGATCACTGGCCAGTTAAAGTCTGGGGCAATCGAAGGGTTAACTGCTTGCTGTGTGTATTTTACATTGTGTGCCGTTTTACCTTGGAAACAAGCTGCTTTGTATCTCTGCTGTGCAGAGAGATACAAAGCAGCATATCCATGCTGAGAGCAGAGAGACCTGTGTTGTTTACACACAGGTCTCTCCACTATCAGCTTTGCTGACAATCACCGAGGCCAGGACCCGGTGATTGACATCTCCAGCCGCCAAATAGCTCCCTACCCGGAAATGCAAACCGCGTTTATATACACACGCGTGATTTTGCACTGCCGTGCCGCCCTGTAGCAGTACTTCTGCTATAGGGCGGATGGCAAGTGGTCAAAATGTAAGTCTAAACTTTTTTTCTAGTGCTGTAAGGATGTGGAAGGGTGAGGATTTTTAAGAATAAAGTTTAATACATTTTCAACATAAGTACCTGCTGTATGCAAGGATATTGTTGTACCTCACAGGAAGGAGGGGTCAGGAGCGCCGGCGGGGGACCCCAGAAGAGGTGGATCAAGACTGCTCTGTGCAAAACCACTGCAGATAATGCATTAAGGTAACAAATCTTTTTACTTTTAGGGCTCGTTCACACTTGACTGTTTTTCCAACTCTTGCCAAATGCCCCTATAGCGTTTGACAAGCGTTGGTCCGGCGTTTGCGGAGCATTTTTAACGCGCCGCATGCGCGGTTTAGTAGCGTTTGCCAAGCATTAAAAATGCCCCACAAACGCCTATAATGAAGTTTGAATGGTGTTAACGCTCCGCAAACGCCGGCCGGGCGTTTGAGGAGCGGCACCATAGACTTGAATAGGAGGCTTCAACTCCTCCTGACTCGACCAGAGGCGTCCGTTTTTGCCACGACGCTAACGCTCCCGTTTGAACAGCACCATGTGCTGCAATGTGCAGAATTTTCCCAGGCGTTTGGGAAACGGTAAAAACGCTTCCCAAACGCCTGTCTGCCACTTGCTAACAAGGCTAGTGTGAACGTAGCCGAAGTCATAAGACAGACTGGAGGGGGTGAGAAAGTGAAGAAATCAATCCAGGTGCTCCAATTACCTCTGGAATGGTAATTGTTTCTGGAAAAAAAAGAGAAAATTGGAAAAGGCATTTCTTTGTTGCCTTAACCACTTGGCAACCAACCGCAGTACATATACTGCTGCATTTATACCATATTTTCATGCAAACCAATCAATATACGCTTGTTTGCTTCACCAAAGACAAGTAGCAAAATACATTTTTCCTAAATTTATTAAGGAATTTGCTTTTTATTGGATATGTTTTATAGCAATAAAAACTGTGGCGCAAAGCAGCAGGTATGATATGTTTGTTATTAAAAAAAAAACCTTTACAATCACTTTAACAGGCTCTGGGATAATTAAGAGCAAAGCCTGATCCACAGTCTCTGGCCAATCCATAATTATTTGGTTGCATATTCTACAGATGGTTGTCCAGTAGGGTAGAATACAATGACAAGCCCACCAAACATGGGAGCATTGTGCCCTCTTTCACACTTCCAACAACTGGAGGTTGACAGAAACAATGCATGCAGAATATCTATATCATCTAGTAAATTGTTTGTAATTTCCCTCCTTTGCCTGACTTACTAAAAGGAAAAAAAGAAAGGATCTCATTCAATAGACATTTGGGATGGAGTGTCCCAGTTTCGTAGTATATAGAGTTCATTTGGCAAAGTATAAGTCAGTAGGATATTGCAGAGCAGAAGGGTCAGATTTGTATCATAATGTAAATTCACCCGATTTGTCCTGGTTGCCAGCTCAACGCCATACGCATCACTAGTTTTGGCAGAAAAAAAATTCAGCATATTTAGAGCATAAATTCATTCACCCATGTGGATGAGGCCTTATACTTCCAACTGTCATCACCCCATATAGAAACATCAACAATTAAACTGGGATTGAGAGAAAAGTTATAACACATGCATTTATAAAAACTGACAACACTGAAGAAATGACACTTTGCTACAATGTAAAGTAGTGAGTGTACAGCTTGTATAACAGTGTAAATTTGCTGTCCCCTCAAAACAACTCAACACACAGGCATTAAATGTCTAAACCGCTGGCAACAAAAGTGAATACACCCCTAAGTGAAAATGTCCAAATTGGGCCCAAAGTGTCAATATTTTGGGTGGCCACCATTATTTTCCAGCACCGCTTTAACCCTCTTGGGCCAATTACCCATTTTCCCTCCCCGGTGTCATGTGGCTGATTAGTGTTTCAAGGTCTCAGGTGTGAATGGGGAGCAGTGTGTTAAATTTGGTGTTATCGGTCTCACTCTCATACTGGTCACTGGAAGTTCAACATGGCAGCTCATGGCAAAGAACTCTCTGAGGATCTGAAAAAAAGAATTGTTGCTCTACATAAAGATGGCCTTGGCTATAAGAAGATCACCAAGACCCTGAAACTGAGCTGCAGCACGGTGGCCAAGACCATACAGCGGTTTAACAGGACAGGTTCCACTCAGAACAGGCCTCTCCATGGTTGACCAAAGAAGCTGAGTGCACTTGCTCAGAGTCATAGCCAGAGGTTGTCTTTGGGAAATAGATGTATGAGTGCTGCCAGCATTGCTGAAGAGGTTGAAGGGGTGGGGGGGGTTAGCCTGTCAGTGCTCAGACCATACGCCACACACTGCATCAAATTGGTCTGCATGGCTGTCATCCCAGAAGGAAGCCTCTTCTAAAGATGATGCACAAGAAATCCCGCAAACAGTTTGCTGAAGACAAGCAGACTAAGGACATGGATTACTGGAACCTGTGGTCTGATGAGACCAAGATAATTTGGTTCAGATGGTGTCAAGTATGTGTGGCAGCAACCAGGTGAGGAGTACAAAGACAAGTGTGTCTTGCCTACAGTCAAGCATAGTGGTGGTGGGAGTGTCACGGTCTGGGGCTGCATGAGTGCTGCCAGCACTGAGGAGCTACAGTTCATTGAGGGAACCATGAATGCCAACATGTACTGTGACATACTGAAGCAGAGCATGATCCCCTCCCTTTGGAGACCGGGCCGTAGGAAGTATTCCAACATAACAACCCCAAACTCACCTCCAACACGAACACTGCTAAAGAAGAAGGCCAAGCATGCCTCCAGACCTAAACCCTATTGAGCATCTGTGGGGCATCCTCAAACCGAAGGTGGAGGAGCAAGGGCTCTAACATCCACCAACTCTGTGATGTCATCATGGAGGAATGGAAGAGGACTCCAGTGGCAACCTGTGAAGCTCTGGTGAACTCCATGCCCAAGAGGGTTAAGGCAGTGCTGGAAAATAATGGTGACCACACAAAATATTGACACTTTGGGCGCAATTTGGACATTTTCACTTAGGAGTGTACTTACTGTTGTTGCCAGCGGTTTAGACATTAATGGCTGTGTGATGAGTTATTTTGAGGGGACAGCAAATTTACACTTATACAGGCTGTGCACTCACTATACATTGTAGCAAAGTGTCAGTTCTTTTGTGTTGTCACATGAAAAGATAATAAAATATTTACAAAAATGTGAGGGATAAGATCTTTATATTTGATATGCTGCCAGTGTAGATGATCCAAGTAAGCAGAATATTCTAAGGCACACATTGTTAGAATGATACTGATAAACAGTCCTTCTGGGGAATACATAATTAGGACCAGAATCTGTCAGCAATTAGTTCTGGCAAATTATTCAATAGCGCAAAATAAATGGTTATCCTCAGAGAAATCTCAAGTCGCTGAAAAAGCAGGAACTGTGCCAATATAGATTTAACAAATTTTAAAATTTTGGGTCGTTTAGCCTCTGAAGCAACAAAAACCTGTTACATAAGATCAAATGCAGATCAAGCTGTACAAAAACATAAGATTATATGTGTACAAAATTTACAGTACTAGCCAGTCTTCCATGAAAAACTCCAGCCTAATGGATCTATGGGCAAATCTATACCATTTACTTTACTTTTACCATGTTAAAAAAAATTTCAACTTTTTTCCCCCTACGATCTTCACGACCCAGCTGTTGTAGCTGGCTTCTTCCTTAATCCAGCATTGGCGATATTCTTTGGACACAACATCACTGGGCATCATTTTGCCCATTTCCAGTCTGTTGCTTACACACCACCTCTAGAAGGCATGTCATCAAGCAGGCTGGGCTAATAGTACTCCAACTCACATTTTAGTACATGAATGCCTTTCAGTTCAGGAAGAATGCCTACTGACCCCATTGACTCCAGAAGAAGATAAACCTCCTGTGTCAGCACCAGACCGGCAGGTGGTGGAAAAATTAGTACTGCTTTAATAAAACAAAACACACACACCCAAAAAGCAAAAAAAGGCGCACTCTCCTCGTGCATTACCGTGATAAAAAAAGAATTTATTGAAAATGACAAAAAGTGTATACTCACAAACCAAGAGTCATAAATAAAAACAAACAAGGAACCAATGTGACAGTCCCAGCAAATGGTGGTCTTGCAACAGGGTGTGGTAATGTGTTTCTGAAGACAAGCTCCCTTCCTTTTGTCATTTTCAATAAATTCTTTTTTATCACGGTAATGCACGAGGAGAGTGCACCCTTTTTTGCTTTTTTCCGTTATTATCAAGATTCCCCAATCTTTATAGAGGGCTGCACCTCAGCGATTGACTGGTACCGTGTTCCTAGGACGTGTATGGACCTGAGAGCTGGTTTTGCTTTTCTTTCATGTGTTATCTCACACACAAACCCAAGTACAATCTGATCAAGTTATAATGAGGTGAACTAAAAGAAAAAAAAAACAAAACAAAAAAAAAAAAAAACACCTGTCACAGAAAAATAAAGCTATCTATAGGTTTTAAGCTGGTCATAGCAGAGGTGTACAAGCACACAAGCAGAGGCATACAAAAGGCTAACACAACACTACAATACAACAGGGAGTCACAGATTTACAAGAGCACCAGTAGGACACTAATTGGAATGATTATCTCCCAGTGCTAATACTGTTTTAGCTCCAGAGGCATAGGAGACATATTCCCAGCTCTATCTCAGCTGATTACATATGTAAACACATGCATGTGCCTCTGAGTAAAACGTGAGATGTGCTACTTTCCCCGTAAAGAATATTCAAGCAATATCAAATAGGGATTGCATCAGGACTGGCCAACTGAAGTACCCCGGTACTAGATTCTTCCAGTACTTGAGGGGAGATCTGAGAAGGGTTTACATATTGCAATGTAAGTGAAGTGTACATGTACCCAGATTATGGATATTAAAATCATTACATATTCAGAACAAGCAGTAAAAAAGCATTACAAGGACAAGTTCACTTTTTGGAGCATATTACATCTGTATCTAGAGGCCTAAAAGATGCTGGTGCATTGAATCACATTCTTCAGGACCTCTGGAGCTGCTACTGTACCATGTGATTCAATGCACCAGCATTTTGGGTGTTAGCATTGCACTGCCACCTGCTGCAGATCACAGGTACGGGAAACGCATAACATTTTCCGTGCCATGTTCTGGTGTAAACTGGCCCTTATTTAAAGCCTTTAATTAAAAAAAAAACACAAAAAACAAAAAGAAACTGTTGTGGCAACTGCTTGTGTAACTGCAGTGTGCGCTGGAGTTTGGCTTCAACTTGTTAGTGTATCTAAATCTACTAGTACATCTAACTCCCCCAGTTTACCAATGCTGCTTTCCAAAGGTGCCCCCTGTGCTTTTTCATCCACAGTGGTGGCATGCCAATACAGGAGGTGTGTTAATCGGCCAGATCACCAGGTGAGAATAAAGGGGGAAAAAACCCTAAAAAAAGAAAAATGAATGCAGCTACCACATATAATGAATGGTAAGTTACAATATATTGCATTTTTGGTTTTGGGTTTAATACCACTTTAAATTCTTTCCTAAAGATCCCCAAAGATCATAAAAAAAGTGAAAAACAACAAAGGGAAATACTGTATGTCAGTTTTGTATTATAAAGATTCACACATTTTCCATGCACCAAATTAACCATGTTATAAGGTAGGCAACACAACAATTTCTAGAAATGTCTAGAATTACCGCAGATTTGTACCAAAGTGTTGACACATGGCAGAGTAAATGCACTCAAATCTGGCGCACCACCAAGGGACAAATGAACAAATCTGCATACAACACTTTTATTAACTTGTTACAGGAAGCATTAGTTAAGTAGACATATAGAAACTGGTGCATTCTTCACCATGTGCTAGTCTTTGTTAATCTCCCCCAAGGACTCTAAAATAAAGATCAGTTGGTTTCCAACAACTTAGGACCAATTCACACCATTGTGTTGCAATAATATGCAGCAACACACATTACATGCATTTGTGCATTGAGGTGCTAGTCACAGTGAATGGCACCCAAAACATACCTCCAATATGCTTGTTCGTAAAATGCAGTCTGCCCTGTTTTTGTGTGCGCTGCTCAGCGTCTCAGCCTATTCAAGTATATGGTGAGAGCGGTTTTGAGCTTCTTCTCTCACTGCCAATTTGAAGCAATATTAAACCCAAAAGTAAAACATTATATTACAGCTTACGGAATATTTTCTTTTCTTTTTTTTTCAAACTGAGTGCTTTATTAACCAAACATACAATACAGCATATATACAAAGAATAACATGGTACAACATGAAACACAATCTTCAGAGGAAACAAAGAGCAATGAACAAAGACTGTTCATCCATGTAGTACAGCACTGAAATAAGCAATGACAAAACCAGGTATAAATGAGTCACATGAACAGACTATAGCTACCAGTAGGACAAACCACTAGCAATTCTAGACTCCCAGGAGTGGACACCAGGGATACAGAGTGAGAGGAGGGATGGGACAAAGTAATAGAAATGGGGAGGAGAGGAAGGGTGGGGGGAGATCCCTACAAAAAGGGGGACATTGGGGGGGGGGGGGGAAGGAATCACTGCTCAGACAACCACAGAGCCGCCCACACTTTATCATACTTCCAAGGACAACCCCAATCAATGTAAGTAGGTTTATACATTGGTAGAGCAGCATCCACCCGTGCCTTCCAGGCCGACGAATCTGGAGGGGCTGGGGAGGTCCATTTTAAGCAATATCTCTTTTTTTAGCAAAAATCGTAGGTAGGAGATTAGAAGTTTAGCATGGTGTGATCATTTGTCATCCTCATGAATACCCAATAGGGCCAACTCTGTCGAGAGGGGTAGTGACAAATGCAACCAGAGGTTGATCTCAGCGAAAACCTCAGACCAAAAGGCCATAATCACGGGGCATAACCAAAACATTTGAAAAAAAGACCCTGGGTGTACACAACAACGGGGACAAACAGGGTCCCGTTCACGGTAAATTGTGTGAAGTCTCAGGGGGGTGTAATAAATTCTATGGAGGAATTTGACCTGAATCAGCTTATCTCTAGAGGAGATGACCAGTTTAGGAACCCGTTCCAGACAATCATCCAGTCACCATTCCCACATACGCTCATGTTACATTGTTAGTCTGGCTGAAAAAAAAAGACAAAAGTCCACCCAGTTCAACCATTTAATAAAAAAATTAAAAAAAAAAAAAAGTTATAATCCTACACCCACAGCTGATCCAGAGGAAGGCAAAAAATCCCAGCAAAGAATGATCTAATTTGCTCCTGCAGGAGAAGAAAAAATTCCTTCCTGATCCCCCAAGAGGCAATCGGATATTCCCTGGATCAACTTTACCTATAAAAAGGTTAGTATCCAGTTATATTCTGTGTAAATAAGAAATAATCCAGGCCTTTTTGTAAAGCAATCCACTGAGCTGACCAGAAGCAACTCTTGAGGGAGTCTATTTCACAGCTCTTACTGTGAAGAAACCTTTCCGTTTTTTGAGATTAAATTTATTTTCCTCCAGACAAGAGTGCACCCTTGTCATCTGTGATGATCTCAGGGTGAAGAACTCTACACCGAGTTTGCTATATGAATCACTGATGTATTTATACATGTTGATTATATTCCCCCTTAATCTCCTCTTCTCAAGAGAAAAAATTAAATTCCTCTAATCTTTCCTCATAGCTGAGCTCCTCCATGCTTTGTCAGTTTGGTTGCCCATCTCTGTACTTTCTCCAGTTCCCCAATGTGCTTTTTGTGAATTGGTGCCCAAAATTGAACTGCATATTCCAGATGAGGCAATACTAATGATTTGTACCGGGGTAAAATGATATCTCTCTCTCTCTGGAGTCTATACCTCTTAATACAAGAGAGGATTCTGCTTGCTTTAGAAACCACAGCTTGGCATTGCATGCCATTATTAAGCTTGTGATCTACCAGAACCCTCAGATCCTTCTCCACCATTGATTTACCCAATTGTACCCCCCCCTAGTATGTATGATGCATGCATATTCTCAGCCCCCATGTGCATAACCTTACATTTATCAAAATTAAACCTCATTTGCCACATAGTTGCCCAATTAAACAGTGCATTGAGGTTGGCCTGTAAATTAGAGACATCCTGTAAGGACGTTATTCCACTGCACAGCTTGGTGTCATCTGCAAAGACACAAAATGTTATTTTTAATCCCAGACCCTATATAGTTTATAAATATATTAAAAAGGTAAGGGTCCCAACACTGAACCTTGCGGTGCACCACTGACAACCCTAGACCATTCAGAGTATGAATCATTTACCACTACTCTCTGAATACAATATTTTAGCCAGTTTTCTATCCATTTACATACAGATTTTTCGAAGCCCGTAGACTTTACCTTACACATTAGCAGTGCGTGGGGAACGGTGTTAAACGCTTTTTCAAAATCCAAGTATACCACGTCCACCGCCACCCCTCTGTCCAAGGTTTTGCTCATCTCCTCATAAAAAGAAATCAGATTTGTTTGACAACTTCTGTCGGTCTTTCATGAATCCATGCTGTCTGTAGCTTAAAATATTTATTTTCCAGCAAGAACTCATCTATGTGGTCAGAGAATTAACATTAAGAAGCCCCCCATACAGAGCGGAGAGAGGTTTCACCAAATCTTCTGAAGTCACCAGTTCTTCAACAAGGTCAGTCTGGAGGAGAGGTGCCGGGCTGAACTGGACTCCCGAAGCGTGTCTTATTTGGTGATATCTAAAAAACATATGCGGTGGTAGTCCTAAAATGGAGAGCTAGGAGAAGGGCAAAAGGGCCCCCTGGGGCATAATATCACAAGGTTTTAATACCATATCACACCCAAATTTGGGGGTCAGGAATGGCACGCAACTGAAAAAGAGAACGGTTACCCCAGAGCGGTTGAGCTGGAGACCACTGGCCCGAGATCACAAAGACACGGAGCACCCACCCACACCCTCCATGCGGCACACGTAGGTTCCGGCACCCCCTCATATGTCCTTGGCCCTCAATACATGAAATTACGCAAGTCTGACAGGAAGCCTAGGGAGGCTGCCTCCAAAACACACCACTGCATTGGATCTGGAACCCACAAACCACCAATAAACGGAGGCTAGTACCGCCTCCTAGAAATACACTCGAAAGTTGGGAAGTGCCAGCCCGCCCAGTCTGGGAGGAAGCCAGAGGGTAGTCTTCACCAGCCTGGTCACCTGGACTCAAGAGGTACCTGAATTCATCAACCCAAACGCAATGGTGGGGGGCTTGCAGATTCATTGACACAGGCATCAAGGGGGAAGAGAAGTGATTTAGACCAATTGATCCTGATAGCAGAGAAGGACCCGTACATATCAAATATACAAAGTGCTGCCAAAAGTGATGGGCTAGCATCGTAAAAGGTATAACAGGGCATCATCAGCATATAGGAATATTTTCTCCTCCAAAGCCCCCACCGCTAACCCCCGAACCTCCGAGGACCCCCTAAACAGCATTGCCAGGGCAAACAGGCCAGGAGATAGCGGACAGCCCTGACGCGTGCCCCGGTGAAGCAAGAAGGGTTCCAAAAGTCTGTCACTGGTACGGACTCAAGCCCTGAGTGATCAATACAACTGAAGCCAATGCAGGAATTTAAGGAAAAAAACTGACATGTTTAAGGACTCTACAAAGGTAGGTCCACTCTACTGAGTCAAAACGCCTTTTCGGCAGCAAGGGATGCAACGACCCTAGTACCAGAATCAGCATGGAATATAGAAAGGTTCAAAAGAAGGTGTCTAACATTGATCTCCATTCTCTTGCCCAGCATGAACCCCATCTGATCCACATCAACTAGAGCTTCAATTACTCTGGATAGAGGAGTAGCGAGGATCTTTGCAAACATTTTTTTTATCCACATTTAATAGGAAAATAGGACGATATGAAACACAGTCCTGAAGGTCCCAGTCAGGCTTAGCAATCAAAACAATGATAGCCTCTTCCATAGATGCAGGAAGTGACTTAAGGGACAAAAAAAAAAAAAAAAAAAAAAAAGAAAACAGAAAACAGAGCTAACAATTGAGGGGTGAACAGTTCTGAAAATTGGGAATAGAACTCTACTGGGAAACAGTTAGCCCCAGGGGTCTTGCCACCTTGAAACTGCCCAATCACCTCCTCAAGCGAAATATAAACCTCCAAAGCCTCCCTATTCAAAACAGCCAAATGGGGAAGGGGAATAGTGTCTAGAAAGGCATAAAGGGCCCGTAAGGGCAAAAGGTAGAGGCCCAACATGGTAAATCAGGAGGAGTCTGAGTCACTGTGTGTAATCTATCCGGGCAAGGGACCATGTTAAAATCACCCAATATCAGAACATTATTCGTGTCATAGCGTACCAACACTTGCATAATAGTATTCAAAACCTGAGCAGAGGCTGCGGGGGTAGATATGGTTTCACAAGCACCATCTCCATATCATATATTCGGGCATGCACTATGACAAACCTGCCATCCGGGTCAGTCAAGGGCCTGAAACGGAAGAGATTTAGGTTGCATGGTAGTGTACACTCACCCAGGGTCTCTTGAGACTCATAATTTTAGAAGCTAATAATAGGTGGGTTTCTTTTAAAATGCAGACGTGGGGGTTAAACTTCTGTAGGAACCTAAAAACTAATGACCTCTTAATGGCAGAGATAATCCCCGAACATTCTAGGAGACAATCGTCATTTCAGACATTTATAGGGCCGTGAGTAATAAGAAGTAGGAGTAAAGCGAAGTGGGACATCCACCTCCATGCTGCTGGATCCGGATGGCAGGCTGTACAAAAGGAGAAACACGGGTCAAAAAAGTATACCGTAAACAAAAAGAAAACAGGGAGGAAGGAAAAACCAATACATCCCCCATTGTAAACTCCCCTGACCAAAAAACAGAGGTTGAATAAACCACACCCCACCCCGCATCACCAACCCCAACACTGGGACGCCGAAGTCTCCAACAATCAACCGAAAACAGAAGGGAGATGTGAGCCAGAGGGATCAGCTCAGAAAAGAGGGCTGCTGGAAAAACATGCAAGATGCTTAAACAGTCATTGGAAAAAACAGAGGACTTGTATTGAGAGGAATCCCTTTCTGCATCAATACTGGGGAGGAGTTGACACAAACCGGCACAAACGTAATTTGGCGTATAGTGTAGAACAATGAGGCCTTTACACAGCCAATGGAGGCCGATGATACAGGTGTAGATCATTAACGGCCCCAGTGTATTGTTCCAGGATAACAGGGATAGAGATGTAGCAGCAAAGTACAGGGCGAGGAACGAAGTGATGTATAGCAGCAGATAGCATAAACAGTTCCTGAACACAGAGCCATATAGTTCAAAACTGAAAGTAGCAGAGTTCTCCTGGGAAATCAGGGGCACATCCTTAAGTTGTAGTTCCAACAGGAGTCAGGCACAACGTGAGCAAAGGGGATTTAAAAAGGAACAACTCGTGGTAAAATAGAAGGATACAGCTTACCAATTCTTAGATGTGATGTCTGCATTAGTTTTCTTTTACAGGCTCTCTTATTTTCATCTGACCAGCAAGTCTTTATTTCAACAGAACAAGCTGTCCTGCAGATGTAGCAGTAAGGCTGCACTCACACTGGAGCAATTTGGAGCTTGAAGTGCAAAGCTCCAAAAATGCTCAAACTTAAAAAACCAACTGTTCTCTATGGTGCTTGTTTACGCAATCAAGTGTGAACAGGCACCATAGAGAACGATTTTTTTTTTTTTTTTTTTTTTTTTTTTTAAGTTTGAGCATTTTTGGAGCTTCAAGCTACAAATTGCTCAAGAGTGAACACAGCCTTAGAGGGCTGCAACAAGCCATTTAACACTGACAGAGGTGCTTACAACAATCAGCTTTTATATGAAAACTTTATCTCAAAAAATAAAATAAAATAAACAAAAACACTGTTAGCTGTAACTGATTATAATGTGTTAGCCGGAGAAAACTGATGCAGGCACCACATCTAATGACTGGCAATCTGCAGCATATTACATTTTTGGTTTGGTCTTTAATGCAGCTTTAAAAACAACAACATTTCTGCAGTAAGATTGGCAGCCTGGATTTTGTTTAGACATTTGAACACTTTACATTTTCCAATTACTTAGATAAGCTCCCAACTGTGATTGACACTCAATTTCTTTTAATTATGTTGATAATGTCACACAGTGAGACTAGGGGTCACAGCAAACTTATTACATCTTATCTCCTAAACCTAGCCTGGAAGCAGTATTCTCCAAAGTATACCATATTACACTCCATGCACACTGGCTTTTTTTTTTTTTTAAGCTCCTAGAAGCTACTTATGAGCGTTTTTTTTTCTGCCACTAGAAGCAAATAGTGTTATCCTGTGTGTCCATTCACACTATTGTAGGCTAAAAGAGTTCGTCAAGCTTCAGCTTCTAGAAGAAAACAAAATTAATTTTTATTTGCCTTTTTTGGGTGTGATTTGCCAGCAGATAAAAATGCTGAACGCTCTTAAACGCCACTAAAACGCTCCTAATAGCTCCCCCTTACAAACATACTATAAAAATGCTAATAAAATGCCAATGCTCCTAAAAAAAAAAACACTATTATCTGCATTTTTTATTGAGGGTTTTTTAGTTTTAAAAAAACAAATACTAGTGTGCATGGAGCCATAATATGACCCAGAGTTAAAGTGATTGAAAAGACTGAAGGTTTTTACCTTCATTAATTCTATGCACGAAGGTAAAAAAACTAAACACCTTCTGTGCGCTGGGCCTTTTAATAACACACTGCACACTGGGCCTTTTAATAATGCTGGTAACGTCAGCTGTGTAATGTCACATTAAAAACAGGAGTTTTTCAGTGTTTTTTGTATTAGCATTTAGCGTCGCTTTGCCGCGTTTTTTAGAGGTTTCTTTTTACCGAAAAAAATTTTTTTTTGTCAAAAAAAGGACTAAAAATGCTGGTTTGCTGCAATTTACTGCATATTTCAGCATTAGAGCATTTTTACAGCTTAAAAAACTCCTCTAGAAACCCATTAGTTTCCAGCCAAAAACATTGATTACAGTCTGTGTGTGTATGGACACATAGGATAACATGCTGGGGAGTTTACTGGCTGTAGAAGAAGAAAAAAAAAAAAAAAATGTCAAAAGCCAAAAATCAGATCTAATTTATACATACATTTTTCAAATTTAGACTTCTACACATAGTTCATGATAACAATTTACACTAAAGTGTACAAAAATAGTGAAGCATGTTTTATTTGTTTTGATAAAAGTATGGAAGTGTTTAAGGGCGAATTCCTGTGCAATTCCAGGGCAGTGCATTTTCAGTCAATTAATTTCAATGGGCTGATACTGCACTGCATCGCACCCAAAGTAGCGCATGCACTACTTTTAAAACGTACGGTACTTTGGTACCATGCAATCTGATGCAGGTAAACGCAAGGAGTTTACCAACTGCGTTTGGAGTTTCCTTAACTTGCACTGACACCAGCTGTAGATCACAGACAGTACATTTTAAATGCAGTACAGGAAATGTACACAGAATGTGACCTTCACGCACCGCGTTCCTGTGTGGACCGGCACTTAACCCCTGCCGGCTTAGATCTGCCTTCACTTTAGAAACATGAAGGGAGAGGAACCAGAAAGGTAAGTGGAGCTCTTTTAAGACAGCTGTCACCTGAAAGATGTCCCCAGGAGATTTCTTCTCACCACCTTCTCTGGCGACAACTGTAACATTTTGGATTTGCCATGACTTTCTGTCCCAGTGATAATGGTATTGAACTGTACAGTCACAAGTCAACCAGGTCTATTGTCAATTTTTATAAGGTGACTAAATATTAACAGAAACAGACTTTATGTATAAATGAGTAGAGTGCCGACAACAGGAACCAGATTCAAACTTTTAGACATCAAGGGGACCTTAATATATAATATAAAATATAAAAACACAACACACACCTCTGGAAAAGGTGAAAGTAACCCCCTTAGTCATTAGGGCCAACTCTTTAGTTCCTGCAGATTGGACAGATCAGATCTGACATACATAATGTGAAGTGTCTGCTGGTAACCTGACAAACACATGCCTCTCTACCCACGCCCTGAACACACTACACAGGCATACAGGTAGGGAAACATCCAGGATGTCCAGTTCAGGACATCAAAGACTCAAGTGGGCATTCGTGGACCTATTCTGTTTAAGTGATTATAAAGTCTAATCATTTTTTACCTGAAGACCCACCCCCCACCTAAATACTTACCCTCACTTGACCCAGCGCTGTGCCTGTCTGTAGCAGCGCTCTCCTCACTCCCTTCAATCACAGGACAGAGAGGCAGCAGCGGGATCCACTGGCCCCTGCTGCTGTCAATTAAATCCTGTGAGCAGGGCCGAGCCACACTGTCTATTCGGAAGCGAGTCCACAGTGTGTCCCCATAGGAAGTGTCTTCCTTTGGTGGCACATGGAATAGAGGAAGAACCAAGAGCAGTGGACTCCAGAAAAGGGGTTTCAGGCCATTCTTTGCAATACCATTGCATACAGCAAGTTTAAAATGTGTATTGTTTCAACAGCCTTTACAAACTTTTTAATTTTCTGGATTACAGTTTGAGCCCACAGGGGGTTGACATATTGTTGTCATCTAAGCTTTTAACCTTTTATGGGCTTATGTATTTATTTTGCATGTTTACTTCCTTCTCGTATGTTTTCCAACTCCAGGGGACAAGTCATAGCCAATGCACTTAGTATATCCGTGTTATGCTTATAGTGAAATCTACAGATTGCAGGCAGGGAGTTTTATGTCCCACCTATTATTTTACCTTACTGCTGTTGTGTTGTACTGGACAGTTTCCCCTCCCCCATTTAGTACTGGTAAGTACAGTCCTAGGTAGACTCTCAATATTCTCTCATGCTTTCTTACATAGTTTTAGTTCATCGCATCGCAGAAACAGGGATGAAAAACTGATTGCTTTAAAAGACTGGAAAAAACGCCCTCTCTGCTGTTCTTTGTGAAGTTAAATTGTGTTGTATTCTACTTCTGAGTCTTAGTGAACAGTTAAACTGCCTGTTGATTCTGCCAAATCAGCAGAGGCCATACTGCCCATACAGACTGAGATTTATGGAGCTGTGTCATTGCATAAAGCAGCATTTGAAACAGAACAATGTCAAATATAATAATGCGTAATAATATTAGCAGCATATTAACAAATGATTCAAATAATTGGAACAGCATTATAACAAATCATTAATACTCTGTACAACTGTCAAATGTTCTCAGCTAAAGACCGCTCTCTCACTTCTATGACTGACTATCTTTAAAGAAATACGCAATGTATGCATCAGTCAGCCATGGTAAAATGTACTGTACTGAATTTACACTATGAAGCCATCTCCTGTTTACACATTTTATATCTTGGGAAATAACTCAGATAAAACCACATTACATTGTGCAATCTGTCAACTACAGAACAGCCTTAATAAAAGCCATATACATAGTGTTGACAGAATACAAACAAACTACACAATGCAAATGGCAGTATGGAAATTGTAAACATACTTTTATGAAAATGGAAAAAAAGACTACAGAAACATTTGTCAATATGTAGGTCATGCCAAAACAAACTTCCCTTTTCTACTCTGGGACACATCTTACAAATCCAGTCAATAAACTGAGAGCACACTATTTAAAAGAGAAGCATAGCCAAAGCTTTTTTGGCCATGCTTCGCTTGTGGGTCATAGGAGAACATTTACTTTTGTATTCCTGTGACCCAGAGTCAGCTTATAGTAGGCTATTTCTTGCCATCAGCTGACGGGACAGAGCTGTGCCCGACTTGGGAATGATCCCAACAATATTGATGCAATCCACCCCGCTGCCTGGATGAAAGCGGGATCTTTTAGGCTAGGTTCACATCTCCGCGTTCCTGCGGTCTGCGTTTTGCGCGGGCATGAGAGCCCAATTATTTGAATGGACTTCGGTGCCCCGGGACACGTAGGGAAGAAGTCCCTGCACTTCTTCGGAAAACGCAGCCCGCACGGGAACCTTGGTTCCCAGTATGGTTGTGATTTCCAATGCGGGCGGCGTTCCATTAGAATTAATGGCACCCACCCGAACGTACACATTCCTCTGTGCGGGTGGTATGACTGCACAGATTTTTGTGCGGATCCGCAGGGGCACCACACGCACAGATGTGAACTAGGGGTTAGTGTGTGGCTGAGAGCTGAAGACGGCCTCCCCAGCTTGGCACTCTACTAAGTGTTAGAGGATAAGAGTGGACACTGACAGAAACCGACAGTCACTACTCTTCACTTGAAACCAACCAAGAACTAGGTGATCGCATAGTCCTTGGTGTCACAGCTGGCATAAGACAGATCATCACACAGATCCAGCATCATGGAGATGAAAATGGATGTTCAGTTTAAAGAGGATCTCTGAAGAACAGAGTACAGAGTTAAGATCTAAAGCTGATCCAGGAGGTCAAACTGGAGCATTTACATGCGCAACTTCCCAAAGAAAACAGGTTTCTGGAATAGAAGGGATACAGCATAAACCTGTCCCTTAAGTGTACTCAGGGCAGATGCTGGTCAAAAACAGACTAAAGATAGGCCCAAACACCAGAGATAGTGTATTTCCTGGAACTCAGATGTCCTCACACCAGGAACACCTTCCATGTTGCATGGTAAACCTTTGAGGAGTTATATTTTCTTGCCCTGAGTAAAATGGAAATAACCGAGCCAACAACTAAAAAGCAGGATGGAATAGGGGCCTTGGACCAGCAAGTCTGCTCTCTTTGGAAGAGGCAAAGGCTTGTCCACCAGAAGGCTGAGTAAGTAAGTGCATCACATTCTTCTGGGTCATTTTGGCATGGTGAAAATCAATTAAACCCTTTCCTCTTTCCTTCGACTGCTATGCAAGGTAAAGCTCTTCATCAGAGGGAAGGCATAAACCAGCTCAAATTGAGTCCAGGAGTCAGCAGAGAGTAAACTACTGATTCTAACATTAATTTGTTTATCTCGTTGTTTAACCTGGAGGCCAGGATGCCCACATCTGGTTTTCCCCACCTTTGAGTGAGATTTAAATAGTTTCCTGGGTGCAAAGAACAATCCCCCCAGGGTTTAGGCGTTCATTGCATGCCTGCTCCACTCTAGGGATGTGAAAGGCTAAGAGAACTGGCAAGAGTCTCTGCCTAGGAGAACATTAGACTTGTCTCTTTTAGGGAAGCTTAAATTCTGGTACCCCCTTAATGGCTTACAGTTGTGTTCAAAAGTTTGCATACCCTGGCAGAAATCATGAAATTTTGGCATCGATATTGAAAATATGCCTGATAATGCCAAAAAACCTGTCTGAATAGTCATGACATTTAGTTAGAAAATCAGTTAATGAAGCCATTTATCACCACATAGTGGTTTGGCTCCTTTTAAAATCATAACAGAAACCACCCAAATGGCCCTGATCAAAATTTTACATACCTTGGAATATTTGTCTTGAAACACACTGGTTAAAATGGCAATTGAAAAGGTTAAATTTCCCACATCTGTGGCTTTTTAAAATTGCAGTTAATGTCTGTACATACTGTAAATAGTCAATGAGTTTCTTAGCTCTCACATGGATGCACTGAGCAAGTTAGACACTAAGCCATGGGGAGCAGAAAAGAACTGTCAAAACACTCGAGTAACAAGGCAATGGAACTTCAGAAAAATGGAATATAAATGAATATAAAGATATCCAAAACCTTGAACATGACAGTCAGTACTGTAACAAGTCGAAAATTCAGGGATCTCTTGAAACCAAGCCACGGTCAGTTAGACCAAGAAAGACTGCAGCTACAACTGCCAGAACTGTTTGGGATACAAAGAAAAGCCCACAGGTAACATCAGGAGAAATACAGGCTGCTCTGGTTTCAAGGAGCACAACACACAGATATATGAGCAAATAAGCTGCATGGTCAAGTTGCCAGAAAGAAGCCTTCACTGTGCCAGTGGCACAAACCCAATTACAATATGCCCGACAACACATTGACGCTCCTCACAGCTTCTGGCACACTAATCTGGAGTGAGGAGACCATAATTGAGCTTTATGGTCACAAACACTGATGTTTTGGGGGGGGGGGGGTGAGCTCTAAAGGCATGGGGAATCTTGTTAAAATTGATGGCAAGGTGAATGCAGCATGTTATTAGAAAATACTGGCAGACAATTTGCATTCTTCTGCACAAAACCTGTGCATGGGATGCTCTTGAACTTTCCAGCATGGTAATGACCCCAAGTACAAGGCCACGTTGACCCTCCAGTGGTTACAGCAGAAAAAAGGTGAAGGTTCTGGAGTGACCATCACAGTCTCCTTACTTTAATACCATCAAGCCACTCTGGAGAGATCTCAAATGTGTGGTTCATGCAAGATAATTAAAGACTTTGCATGGCCTGGAGGCATTTTGCCAAGACGAATGGGCAGCTATACCACCTGCAAGAATTCAGGGCCTCAGACAACTATTCCAGAAAACTGCAGGCTCTCATTGATGCTAAAGGGGGCAATACACAGTATTAAAAACTAAGGGTATTCAACCTTTTGAACAGGAGTGCTGTTCCCGGTTTTCTTTAAAAATGGAATAGTATTACCAAATCTCCAAGGGTATGCAAATGTTTGCGCACAACTGTATTGTCTTGGAAATTCGCTTTAACGAATTTCTCCTTACCGTGAGTACTCGCAGTTGGATGCGCAGAAATCCCCCATAAAGCTGTGCGAATCTTGCTTACCACGACTGTAGCTAAACTACACGATTCCTGCCCATCCAACTACTTTTAGCTTCTGTTGAAATGTGGGGATGATGGAGCTCCGTTACCCTAGAATGATCAAACGACACTCTCAGGATGATGGTTGAATTCACATCAGGGCCGGTTTCAGACTCAGCCCCTGGTTTTATTAAAAATACACACATGCCCCCCACATGAATAAAGTCAATCCCCTCCCACCGAACAATGCAATGGGGAGTGCCTATACACAGGATGTACATTCCGATTGGAGCATAGCCTTTCCTATTATCTATCACTAATCCTCCCCCATGAGCCTTCTGAGGTCAGCAGACTTCCTCCCCTTCCTCTCATGAGCCTTCTGAGGTCATATTTCCTGTCCTACTAGCTCCCATTGGCATGCAAATCCTTTGTACAAGTATTCCCTAAGCTAAACACCAGTCTGTACCTGGATGGGCCCGGTACGATCTTTATTAAAACACATCCATCCAAGATACAGTTTCAAGTTGGTAATGGGTTGTAAGATATGCATAAGCCTACACGTGGAGTTCACACCGCTTGGCGCCTTGCGTTATGAAGCCCATGTGGTACTATGCTGCTGATATGTGGATACAGGCCCACGGTCTACTGCCAGCGACATTTGCATCGAATGCCGTGGTGGTATACACGCCGGTCTATAAGCGCAGATCTGCCATCTCATCCATTACCAAGCTGAGTACTGTAATACATACATTGTACATGCGCATGGCCCAATTGCAGCCTTCAGAGCTTTAATTAAGCCACACGAGAGACATATGAATAACACTCATATATGACACATTTAAAGTTCGACCAACAATACAAAATTTCCATGACAGTATGTAGGCCAGCACTGTGGCACTGTCCGACTGTACACTGACAACCTTGCAGAAAGGAGGACCAGTATTGCAGAGATGATAGCTCTCCAGACTGTCCCACAGAGCCCTGGTTTCAACATCATCAAGTCTGTCTAGGATTACATGAAGAGACAGAAGGATTTGAAGCTGCCTATATCCACAGAAGATCTGTGGTTAGTTCTCCAAGACCTGCCGAGTTTCTAAAAAAAAAAAAAAAAAAAACAAAAAAAACTGTGTGCAAGTGTAACCAGAAGAATTTATGCTGTTTTGAAGGCAAAGGGTGGTCACGACAAATATTGAATTGATTTTGATTTCTCTCCTGTTCATTTACTTTTCATTTTATTAATTGAGAAGAATAAATTATTACATAAAATCCCCATAGAATACATTTACGTTTTGGGTGTAACATGACAAAATGCGGAAAATTTCAAGGGGTATGAATACTTTTTCAATGCACTGTATGTCTTTTTTATAGACTGATGCAGGTTTAAATACCTAGTGCAATAATAAAAATCTTGTAGAAATCTATGATTCACATGTGAAACTACCCTGTGCAATTTCAGTCAAATGCCACCAATATCTCCCAGGAGGTAGGCTCTGTTGAGTCAATAAGACTTGAAAATACCTTGCTACAGTCTGCCAACTACAGCGAATAGCACACAACACCCAGATCGACAAACATGCCAGCTTTCTTCTTTACACAAAACTTCTTTACACAAAACAGGACCTGTACTCGACAACTCAGTAAACTGCAGTTTTTGCCTAAGGTCACCAATGATCAGTGAAAGGTTGTCAAGCATACCAGTCTGGTTGCTTTTGACTTAGCACAAATGGATACCCTATGACCTGGATGACGAAATACCCTCACAGACATCTTTTCTTCATCAATTAGTATGGAAAAAAAGCTAAAAAGGTATTTCTATATACGTGTAAACAGATTTATGTATTTCAAAAGCTTACCAAAAATGTGTGTTGAATTACCAAAGTTTTGATCCATTCTGATAGTTTTCTGTACCAACACTCCAAAGCACAGCTCCAAGCAAAAATGTACCAGATCGTGTTGGTTTGTATAGATTTGTTAATATCAGCATATAAAATTTTAACCATGGACAAGAATAAAAAGCAATAAGGAGCCTTTCACTTCTTGCTTATGTATATGAGCTGCACTTCAGGAGTATGACAGTTCCACACATCTTAGGAAGCCATTTATAAAACAAAAACACTGGAGGAATGAACAAAGGAACAAGATCAGAGTGGTTGATTGGCCACTGTGAAGAACAATTTTGCTTTTATACCATTTAGTCTCTCTTTTATACTGCATAACCGACAGATGAACAGAAACTGCTATGCCCATGCTCAAAGTCTGGGACAAATTATGGGAACCAGGCCTCCAATACACCTAAAATATTAAAGCTACTACTTTACCGCACTGCACTTAATTGTGTGCACTGAAATAACAACTGCTAAATACATACCCATGTTAATGGGCCCCGAGTATACATTTCAGCTGGGGCAAATTTAGGGAAAAATTAAAAAGTTGACAGATTACTTAAAAATATTAAATATATTTTAATTGCTACTAGCCTATTTACATGAAAATATTACACATACATGAAATGTCACATCATTTTCATACAATTAGGTTGTGTCAAGTAGAAGTCTGAATGAATAAAACGTGGAAACGCTTAATCCTTTAGCGTCCACTGTTTGACATCTTGCTGTGCAATAATCATTCAGATCCTTGTTTTTGTAAATTTAGAATCAAGGGATTATAAAAGTAGGTTGACATTTATTGACTACAGGGAAATTTGCTATATGTATGCGCCATAAAAGACTTTCTTAAAGTGTTACTAAACCCACAACAGTAAAATCAGTCTGCATATGCAGTAAAGCATGCTCACAATACTCACTTTGGAACCAAAGGGGTTAATACTCCACATTGTGTAAAAAGGCTGTTTGATCCTGTTTGTCTACACTAATCCTCCCCTTCTTCTATTGCCCTCAATCAATCTGCTGATAGTACAAAGCTCTAGGAGTCACTCTGCACATGGTCAGTTTAGTGTGTGTGGCTACAGGTTTTTTTTTCTCTGGGAGGGTGCATGTGATCAGCACAGGGCCAATCAGCACTGTCCAGACAGAAGGTATGCAGCCTCATAGGATGGTCCGAGAAGTATGAAAACTCCTCCTACAAACTTTAACCAGTGCTCTGCTGGACACTGATAGAAGTCACAGGACTGCTATATGCTGCCGATGAGAAAAGGTATGTAGCAGTTTGTATTTACTAAAATAATTGCAGTTCCATGTTGTGTATACTGTGGGAGATCAGATATAGTAAAACGTTAAAGCTCCATTCACACTTATGCAACGTCAAAATAATGTAATTTTCATTGTGACTTTACACTGCACACACATATGAATGGTACTCCATGGGAAACATGGTGTGTAACTTGTCATGTAACTTTGAACCCCAAAATCACATGACAAGTTGCACAAGTGTGAATGGATGAGGTCTGGATGGGTGTAGAAGTCACAAGGCCCAAAGCTAGGATGGCAATTTTTATTGGGGGCAGATCATCTTGTTTAACTATCTTATGGTCAACATTATTATTATTATAATTATAGAGTATTTATATAGCGCCAAAGGGTTTGCTCAGCGCTGTACATTAGAATGGGGGACAAGACGAGACAATACAGTAGCAAAACAATACACGATACACGAGGGTTAGAGGGCCCTGCCCTTTTGAGCTTACAGTCTAGGAGGGAGGGGATGGTGATACAGGGGGAGATGGCTGTGGGGGATGGAATGGAGTGAGGAGTGGAGGGGATGGGCTGTTAGGTGAGGGTGGGGTAGGCTTCCCTGAAGAGATGGGTTTTCAGGGTGCGCCTAAAAGGTGAGGAGCATAGGGGACAATCTGATGGATTGGGGAAGTGAGTTCCAGAGGATGGGGGAAGCTCTGGAGAAGTCCTGCAGTCGGGTGTGGGAGGAGACCAGGGAGCTAGAGAGTAGGAGGTCTTGCGAGGAGCGAAGATTACGGGTAGGGTGGTATTTGGGTATCAGGTCGGTGAGGTAGTTTGGGGCAGCATTATGAATGGCTTTGTATGTCAATGTTAGTAGTTTGAATTTGATGCGTTGGGCAATCGGGAGCCAGTGGAGGGAATGACAGAGGGGGGTGGCAGAGGTGGATCGGTTGGTAAGGTGGAGGAGTCTGGCCGCTGAGTTCAGGATAGACTGGAGCGGGGATAGCCTGTTTTGGGGTAGGCTGGTGAGAAGGGAGTTGCAGTAGTCCAGGCGTGAGATAATAAGGGAGTGAACGAGTTGTTTAGTAGTGTTTGGGGTTAGGAACGAGCGTATTTTGGAGATGTTGCGGAGGTGGAACCTGCATGCAGTAGTCAGCGATTGGGCATGGGGTTGGAAGGACAGGTTAGAGTCTAGGGCAGTGGTTCTTAACCTTTTTGGAGGTACTGAACCCCACCAGTTTCATATGCGCATTCACCGAACCCTTCTTAATTGGAAAAATAAAATATGATTTTTAAAATTCAAAACATAGGTATATATTTATACATAGGTGCACAAAATGAACAAAACCATTAAAACATGATTTTCACACAAAAACAAAAAAAAAAAATATTTACCGCAAATCAGTGTGACTTCTGCTGTTGTCTTTCAGAGGCCAGTTCAGAAATGCGCGGCATTACCTTGGCAAGTGCCACTCTCATGTCATTTTCGCAACAAAGTCTGTTCCTTTTCTTCGTCTTTATGTCCAGCATCCTCGAAAAGGATTGCTCGCAAAGATATGTTGTAACAAACGGTATGAAAATTCATCCCCCATATAGTAATTCATCCCCCATATAGTAATTCATCCCCCATATAGTAATTCATCCCCCCATATAGTAATTCATCCCCCCATATAGTAATTCATCCCCCATATAGTAATTCATCCCCCATAGTAATTCATCCCCCCATATAGTAATTCATCCCCCCATATAGTATTTCCTTCCCCATATAGTAATACATCCCCCATATAGTAATACATCCCCCATATAGTAATACATCCCCCATATAGTAATTCATCCCCCATATAGTAATACATCCCCCATATAGTAATACATCCCCCATATAGTAATTCATCCCCCATATAGTAATTCATCCCCCATATAGTAATTCATCCCCCCTATAGTAATTCATTCCCCATATTAATTCATCCCCCATATTAAGTCCCCAAGTCCCCCCTGTGTCAATTCACTTACCTTTGCTCCGCGCGTTCCTCTCGCTGTATTCCCGCGCCGTTCCGGTCTTCAGGGCGGACTGTGAGAGGAGCCTAGCTCCTCTCACGTTCGTCACGCTGCCCCGCCTACACACATCCTGACAGCCAATCACTGGCTATCAGGATGTGAGTGGCAGCGAGACTGGCCAATCATTGCATTTGAGTCCCTGCCGCCCGAGAGGAGGGAGGGGAGCGGGCGCCCGGCACACAAGAGCCGCGGCTTGCCGACCACTGGGCTAAGCGATGTTGCGTGACCACCTGCAGCCAATGATGGACAAGCGGGGCATGTCATCACAAATCATATGAGTCGGGTGTGGGTCACCTCCGCCGAACTCCCGAGACTGACTCACCGAACCCCTGGGGTTCGATCGAACCCAGGTTAAGAACCACTGGTCTAGGGTGACACCTAGGACCTTGGCTTGCGTGGTGGGACTGATGGTAGCGTTGTTGGTCGTGATGGAGAGGGGGGGAATGCGGGCAGGGGGGAAAATTAGGAGCTCGGTTTTGGAAAGGTTCAGTTTGAGGAAGTGGAGCGACATCCAGTCCGATATGTCGTTCAGTAGGTGGGTAATACGGGCGGAGAATGAAGGGGTGAGGTGAGGGGTGGAGAGGTAAATTTGCATGTCATCGGCATAGAGGTGATAGTTGAAGCCATGGGAGTGTATTAGTTTGCCGATGGAGGAGGTGTAGATGGAGAAAAGAAGGGGCCAGAGGACAGAGCCTTGGGGGACCCCAACAGAGAGGGGGAGAGAGGGGGAGGTGGCAGCGTTATAGGTAACGCTGAAGGAGCGTTGGGATAGATAGGAGGAGAGCCAGGAGAGAGCAGAGTCTCTGATGCCAAGGGAGTGTAATTTGTTGAGGAGGGGGTGGTCAACTGTGTCAAAGGCCGCAGAGAGGTCGAGGAGTAATAGGACAGAGTAGTGTCCATTAACTTTGGCGGATAGCAGGTCGTTAGTGATTTTGAGTAGGGCGGATTCGGTGGAATGTTGGGGGCGGAAGCCGGATTGTAGGGGATCGAGGAGGTTGTGGTCGGTGAGGTGGGCGCTTAGGCGATTGTAAACTAAGCGCTCAAGGAGCTTGGAAGTGAATGGCAGCAGTGAGATGGGTCTGAGCTTGTTCAGGTCAGTGGGGTCCAGGGAGGGTTTTTTGAGTATGGGGGTGATGTGGGCAAGCTTTAGGGTGGAGGGGAATGTGCCAGTAGAGAGGGAGAGATTGAAGATGTGGGTGAGGGAGCGCAGGATGGAGGAGGAGTGTGACCGGAGGAGTTGCGAGGGGACAGGGTCAAGGGGGCAAGTGGTGAGACGGGCTTTTGAGAAGACCTTAGTGACCTCCTCAAAGGTAGCAGGGCTGAAGGAGTGGAGTGTAGGGGAGGTGAAGCTGTGCGGGATGTTCGGTGTGGTGGGTGGGAGGGCGGTAGCGAGGTCAGAGGAGGGGGAAAGTTGATGGGGCTATGGTGGGGGGGGAGGCTAGGTGGGGAGGTGCGTTGAGCATTGGTGATGTCCTTACAGATTGCATCGATTTTATTCTGGAAGTGTTCGGCAATCTCGTGGGCGGTAGGGAGTAGGGAGTTGAAGGTGAAGAACAGCCGGCGTGGATTGGAGGAGAGGGTGTTAATGGGGGTTACGAAGTAGGCTAGTTTGGCTGCATGGAGGGAGGAGGTGTAGGTGAGAAAGTCAGATTTGTAGAGGGAGAACGCTTGGGGGGGGGGGAATCTAATTTTGCGCCATAGGCGCTCCAGCGCGGGACTGCGTTGTTAAAGATTTTTTGTGTGGTCATTCTGCCAGGGTTGGAGCGGTCGGGGTCTGGTGCTGCGTGTGGTTGAGGGTGCCAAAGAGTCTAAGGCAGCTGATAGCAGGTTGTTATACGCAGTAGTGGCCAGATCAGCTGCAGAGTGGAGAGGGGCAGGGTCCAGGTTGCGGCTGGTGATTGTTTGACATGTGGAGGGGGAGGCGTTAGAGGACCAGGAGATGGAGAACGTAATGAGGTTGTGGTCAGAGAGGGGGAAAGGGGTGTTTGAGAGGTTGCAGCGATGGGAGAAGACGAGGTCTAGGGTGTTCCCGTCAGTGTGGGTGGAGGACTGTGTGCACTGTGTGAGCTCAAAGGAGGAGGTTAAGCGGATGAGTTGGGAGGTGGCCGGGTTGTTGACATTGATGGGGATATTGAAGTTTCCAAGGATGAGGGTGGGTAGCTCAGAGGAGAGGAAGAAGGGTAGACAGGCGGCAAAGTCATCAAGGAATTAGGATATGGAGCCAGGGGGCCTATAGATCACTGCAATCCTCAGGGGGGTGGGGGAGAAGAGTTGGATGCAGTGGGCCTCGAAGGAGGAGAAGGATAGATCCATTCACACTCAACCTAAGCATTTTCGCACTCCCAGGAACAGTTTTCATATATTTGCAGATGTCAGTATACAAAAGGACACACTCCTGTACAATTTGAGCCACAGAAGTTCTTTGTAGTTCTGAGCTGCACTTCATGTGTATGACAGTTCCGCACATCCTACAAAGCTATTTATTAAAACAAAAACAATGGAGGAATGAAAACAAGAACAGCAGAGATGTGATTGACCACTAGCAAGAACAATTCCACTTTTGTTCCTATTTAGTCTTTTTTTTTTTAACCCCACAGATGAACAGAAGCTGTTATGCCCAGGCTCATACAGGGTGGGACAAACTCTGGGAGTCAGATATCCAATATACCTAAAATATTAAGGCTCCCACTTTACTAATTTATCTGTGACCCTACTGGCTCATGTATGTTACACAAATGTGTCCACCATGACAAGAACCAGGTGAGTCTGGCGTGATCCTTTAACTTTGAAATATATCATAAGAAACACAAATCTACTATTGCTAGCCCCTCTTCCCAAAAATTCTGATTGTCTAGCTGTTGTTCTGGCTATAACCTTGATTTATTAACAGCGTACTCATTGGAACGTTGGACTTTTGGAAACCATGCACTGCTGCTATTTTTTGGTAACCACTGAAGAAGTTTTCCTACTATCGAATGGGAGCCCTGTGCATGTTTTTCTTTTTCCTGTGGCTATTGACTTTCCATACGTGACAGCGTGAGGGGGATTTTGAAGGGTGGGCTGTGATGGGAATTAAATGTGGGAGCTACTTACAGGTTTAAAAAGAAAAAAACAAAAAACACCACACACACAACACACCTTTGCTAGGAAAGCTTCCATTGTGGACCTCTCTGCTAGTTGCCTGGCTATTAGGCTGACCATCTAACCTCAATACTCTGAGCTCCTGACCTCAACCAAGTATGCATATCAGGAAAGTCAAAATCACTTATTTGTATACTAGTCCCAGATGAGTGGAACAAAGAATTAAAACTGAACTACAGACAAAACGTTCATTGTAGATAGAAGCCCTGTTAGTTTTTTGCCATTGGCGAGATTTTCATTCACTTCCTTTCCCATAGCAAAAACAGGAAAAGAGGAAAGGAATCCCTGGCTGTCACCAGGACTAGATTTCCCCTCTATTCTTGTTCTGGTAACAGCCCAAAATGTTGGATTTTGGTTCAATGTTACTCTCAGTTATAACTGTAAACAGGGCAAAAAGAGGGTGAATCTCCCAATCAGGGCCACTGACAGTGATAAAACCCCTCTCCACCCCATAAAAAGCTGGAAAAAAATAAATAAATTAAAGGCTCTGCCTTTAGTTACCCTAGGTTCACAGTGCAGTGTTTTCTGCAGCGTTTTCAGAAACGGAGTACAGTCCATTTACCAGGATTTCCTATGGAACAGGTTCACATCTCCGCGTTTTTACCCAGTGCGTTTTTTGGAAAGGGTCAGGTATTTTTTTTAACGCAAAACATTGCGTTTTTGGTTCTATAGACTTCAATGGGAACACTGCAGAAAAGCATGTATTGCATTTAAAATCTGCCTAGCAACAAGAAAAATTAAACAAAAATGAAAAAAAAAGTACAAAAACACAAGTCGCAATGCATAAATGCATCAAACACAACCTGCATAAGTGTAAACCTAGGCTAAGCTAGGATTCCTTTAGGCAGTTTGCCATGCAGCACTTTGGAGCTCCCACACCCTCCATGCTGGAATGTTTGCATTGTAATTATAGTATTTGTTAATAGGGCTGGTCCTCCTGCTTAGGAGCTGAAAGAACCTGGTTCAGTTATGAGTCAATTAGGAATAATTTTACTGTGCCTTGTGCTGTTCTAGTGGTGCAATTTGTTAATAGATTGTATTTCAATGTATTTCTATTTTAAACTGTGACTTACATGTCATGGGCTTGGATACTCAGCCTTTTCTCAATTTGTTTTACCCCAAAGCAACCCTTGAAATAATATTTCGGTCTCAGGAAACCCCTGCTAAAACTAATGTAATCAGGGGACAATGGAAAGGGAGGTCAGAATGCCACCCCTACAGATAAGATGAAAAGATCTTTGGTGTCACATCATTGGTTTTGCCAAATGGCATTGAGCCCATAACTATACAGGCACCGCCATAAAGTCAATCAGCGGCAGCTCAAGAAATCCCTAGCAACCTATGGAGGTATCCCAAGGAACACTGGTTTAGAATGGCTGCTCTACCTACCACTCCTGACAAGGGGACAAGTACAGACAGGAGATTGAGAAATGCATGCAAAGGAGAAGCAAGAAGTAACAGTGAAGAATTTAAAGAAGAAGCTGTACAAAGCCAACAAGAGACAGGTAAGTGGACCAAGGAAAATCAGGAAGGGTATTGAAGCCCACAAAATGTACTGTATATCAGATAAAAGTGGAGTTACACCTTAATGTCACCAATTAAATATGACAGCCACTTCAACCCAAAAAGCATACTCCGGTGTTTTGCGTATTTATTTATGCCTTGCCTTCATGCTCTTTTATTAAAATGACTATCACATGTGTATCTTCTTGTGTACTATTTCATGCAGATGTTTACCTTGGAAGTGATCACCTGGATCATCCAGACTAAGCTGTATGCATGAATGGACCAGAAATGAAATATGGAGACACCAAAACCTGACACTGAAGGTCCATTCACACTTTGCCATTGTTGCATTAAAAGTGCATTGCCATAAGGCCGTCTATTAATGCAAGCAAACGAGAATGAACAAAAAAGAATAAAAAAAAAAATTAAAAATGAACATGCATTTTCCAGAATGTAAAACATCACACAGTAGTGCATTCTCATGCATCACAGAGTGCTGCAATGCACGTGCATCAGAGCTGTGCTTCTTTAGTGTGTTGGGGTACTATTCAAAATGACTGGCACTGCAACACGATAATGCGCTTAGCAGCAATGAATGACTTATGGCAACATACAGCTGCTCGGGAGGGTGTTTCTAAAGTCTTAAGAAATATACTCGGTAAACCCCTATATGGTCTAGAGTCTGACCTCGTGGAGACCTTCAATTTCTGCGAAACTGAAAGACCCACATTGACTAAGGCCACACACTTCAATCCATTTGACATGGTTTCCTATAGGACATGTTCACATCTATGCATTTTCAGCAGCTGCGTTTTTGGATAGGGTCAGGGACTTTTTTCTTGCAGCAGATTGCAACATGCATAGATGTAAACCCAGCCTAAAGGGGTACAACCTGGAGGTGTCATTAGGGTTGTGGCCATTGACAAAATCACAGCATGGACAGTGGACCTAATTCTATCAGCGGCTCCTATGGGGGTAGGGCTACACCTGATTGCTAGGACAGCAGCATGTCTAACAGCTACCTTACAGGTACAGTGTATGTAAGAGTCAGAAACAAAGAAAGCAATACCATGACACCTATAAAATATACATGTGGATTATAAATGACCAAGTGATAGTGAATGCTGCCTTGTAGGCAGTAATAGCAGCTGCCCCTAAATAGTGAATGAACACTCAATGTAACAAATCGTGAATAGATAGGCACTTGCGCAATACAATATGTATCAAATAATATCAATGTGTGCTCCCAACACCATATGAATGGTTACTTGGTACAGGATATAGAAAAGTCCAAAAAATGTTATCTATAGAGAGTGAATAACAGTCCCATGTTATAGAGAGTGAATAACAGTCCCATGTGTTATAGAGAGTGAATAACAGTCCCATGTGTTATAGAGAGTGAATAACAGTCCCATGTGTTATAGAGAGTGAATAACAGTCCCATATAGACTCGCTTATTTTTTTTGGACTTTAATATATCCTGTACCAAGTAACCATTCATATGCACTTTGATATTATTTTATATATATTGTATTGAGCAAGTGCCTATCTATTCACAATCTGTCATGTAGGAGTCACGACAAGAAAATGTCTATCTTGTCAAATCGTTTTCCTAGTTCAAAGATTTTTAAAATGTAAACATAAGATATGGGGGGGGGGGGCACAAACCCCCATACCAGTAATTGAGAAGTCACCTGCCCGCACAGGGAGGAGTCACATAAATCTGGATAATAGGTAGATACAAATCAATTAAATATTTGGCAGATAGATTTGTTTTTCTACTAGAATGTGAGTTGTAAGAACATGCATGTGTAAAGGTTTTGGCAGTACAAGTCAGGGACAGAGGTAGAAACTATGACGTCTAGGATTCAGAAGCTGCTGATTGATTTGGATGGGGGAGAATTAAAAAAAAAAAAAAAAGGGAAGGGAGATGTGTACAGAAAAAAAGGAAAAGAGGGAGGGGGCGTCCCAAGAGTTGTGTTAGCCATGGTTTGCCAAATCGTTTTTAATGACATATTCTGTTCAAATATCCTTGGTGAATATGTCGGTCTGTTGGCAGACTTTATCAAAATAATTGGCTATACATATAAGATGCAGATCACAGAGAGAGAAAAAGAAGGACAGCAACAGACAGGTTAAAGTAATGGCACCCTTCAACAAGGTATTTAGAACACATTTCTGGTGGTGTGGATGTAGTCGGCAGCCTTGTGCCAAATTCATAAAAACTCTACAACATTTTCATTGTTAGTGCCAAGTTCTTGTTTGTAACACTTTTATGGCATGGTATTGTTTCGGTGATAGGGAAAGTGGAGGTAAAACAGACCTCTTTCATGATGGAGTAAAGTGTTGATTGTGTCACAATTTTAGTATTGCATCTTTGAGACAATTGTGTGAAAAAAAAAAATGGTCTTTAAAGCTGAATTGCATATCTTTTTCACAGTTACACTGGTCCAGCCATTCAGAGAACACTTTACACTTTCAAGTTCTCTGATTGGACAAAGTGGAGATTATGATGTCACCCCACCCTTCCACCTGGTCCAATCAGAAAATGCTTAGCTTCACTGAGAGACTGCAAAGTGTTCTCTGAATGGTGTCTGTGCCAAACAAGCGACCCCATGTATTCACTATGTATGCAGCAGGGCAGTTGCGTGGCATGGACGCCAAAATCAATCTCATAACAGTCCCTACTACTGTGATTTCCAGCTTTCACAGGCATTGGCAAGGTATGACATGTGCAAACTTTCATTGGTCCAATATAGCTGTGTGAAAATATGCATACCTGCAATTCAGGTTTAAGCTCTTCTGTAACCGATACTGGACACATTTCCATTACTCTCCCAACTTCTCCTAATAGCTTCTCTGGGTAGAATACTTCACCACTCACAGACAATATGCTTGCATCAGTTCAATCTGAGTAGCAACAGATTCACATACACACTACTGACACATACATGAATCTGTCACAAGTCCCACCATTTGTCACATCCCTACAAGACAGATTACTTATAAATCTCTATGACACGCTTTATGAATTCCAGAGAGTGTGTTTTATTCTTCCGAAGGTCTTGTAAGTGTGTGTTAGGCATCTGCTAATCTACCAAAGCAAACTCTTATTGGTCTGCACTAGAACAACTGGAAATACCAGTAAGTGCATCCACATAAGAATTATTGTGATCACCCACAGCAATCACCTATCAATTTATTAGTAGATGGAAAATGAATCAATCGGTAAGAAGCCAGCGTGCGACTTCACACCTATTACTGGTATGATATGAAAAAGCCTGTTAAGCCTAGTATACATGGGCCGAATGTCGGGCGGCATCAGCCGGTTCAATAAAAACCGTCTGACATTTGGCCCATGTGTATGGCAGCCGGTCCAACAAAAGTCAGCAGCTCAGCCAGCTTCTATCAAAGAGGCATGCCCGAAAGAGGTCTGCCGATCGGCTCCCGATCAGCGCTCAGACAATGGCTGAGTGCACTGACCGGCATGTTCTGACAGGGGGAGGGCCATCCAACTGTCAGAAGACAATATCACAGCGGGGGGAACGACATACTAACATTGGATAGCTAGTACAGTGGCTCCTCCTGAGCCCTGCAGTTTTTTTGCTCAGCCCACCGGGTTGAACGAAAAAAAAACAACAAACTGCTAGTGTGTACCAGGGCTTTACTCTGTAAGGCTACGTTCACACTAGCGTTGTGTGCAGGCGGCAGAGAGGCATTTGGGAAGTGTTTTTACCGCTTCCCAAACGCCTCTGCCAATTGTGCACATTACAGCACATGGTGCTGTTCTAACGGGAGCGTTTGCATTGCGTCGCAGAAAAAACGGACGCCTCTGGTCAAGTCAAGAGGCGTTGAAGCCTCCTATTCTCGTCTATGGTGCCGCTCCACAAACCCCCCGCAGTTGCGACGCGGTTGCGGGGCGTTTGCGGAGCGGTAACACCACTCAAACTGCATTATAGGCGTTTGTGGGGCGTTATTAACGCTCGGTAAACGCCTAGCAACCTCCGCTAAACCGTGCATGCAGCGTTTGCCGAGCGTTAAAAAAAACGCTCCGCAAACGCCGGACCAACGCTTGCCAAACGCTATAGGGGCATTTGGCAAGCGTTGGTAAAACAGCCAAGTGTGAACGAGCCCTAAGAGAAGCAAATGTATACATTGAGCAGCAAAGACCCTTATGTGCTTATTTAAAGCACCCCCGCCAGCCCAGGATGACAGATAAAAATAATGCCGTAAGTATATATAAAGCAAAGTTGGAGCTGATCAACATTACCTAACTGGTAATAGGTCATTGTATTGTACTTGCAGGAGCCTCCAAATCTCCGGAGTCTTCTATTACAAGGATTCTGGATATCATCAATGTTGGCACTGAGATACCACAATGCAATAGTAGCACTTCCAATAAGTGGATATGATCTGACATGACACCGTGACGTGGAGTGGGGCTTTTCTATCGGATGACTCCTTATTAAAGTCAATATATGATTTTACAAAAACGCGACATACTGCAAAGAGGGAATCTTTAGACAAAGTGCAGCCCTTTCTGTACCGTACATTGTTAAACAATGCTTGATGGTAAAGTGGTATATAAAACACACACTCATATAACTACATAAAATTGATAGGGGTGCAAGTGAAATCTTGAGGTGCCTTCTACCCCATACCATTGAGCTCATTGTTAGCTCGGCACCTGGCTGAATTTTTATGAAAGTAGCTCTGACTTTCTTTGCAGTTCTGTCACATGACAAATCATATAACAGAGCTGTAAAAGAAGCAGCAGTGCAAAGGCTGTGTGTGATGGAGCCACAAAAAACACCAAGATCTCAGTATAGGGAGCAGGTACAGGAACAGTGATTTCTATGGCTCACCTCTCTTTGAAAAAGGTAGTTTCATGACTGATGTTTCTTTAAACAATAATTAAGTATGCAACTAGTTAAGTCAGAACTCAGGGAGGTTCAATCCCTATCACCCGACACCCGGGACATGTAGTACCGGGCGTCGGGCAGGTAGTTTTTTGTCTACCTTTAGCCCCCCACATGAGGTCTCCCGGGCTCCGCTTGCCCATCTGCGAGCCCAGGCCTGGCTCACTGCCCCTTCTTGTCCTGACCTGGAAGTGACATCATAATGTCACTTCCGGGTCCCCGTTAAGAAATTCACGGCTATGAAAGCCAGGAAAGAATGTCATGCGGTGTGATGTGCGCTGCATTACATTTAGGGGAGCACAGGGAAGACATGCAAGATCTTTTAGACCCTGGATGCCTCAATAAAGAGAACTTGTCACCAAAAAAATAATCACATAGAGGACTTAGTCACCTATGTGATGGAAAAAAAAAATAGTTTTTTGTTTTTTTTTTTAATTGTAAAAAATGAAAGTTACACCCGAGCACATACCCCCCCCCCCCCAAAAAAAAATTGAAGCCCCCCACATATACGCACATACAAACATATTGTATCGATTGCGATAAACATGTCACATATCACCACGCACGCCAGAATGAAAGCAATAATTCTAGCACCAGACCTCCTCTGTCACGCTAAACTGATGACCTATAAGGAGCTTTAAAAGTGTTGACCTATAGAAAATATAGGGTACTGAAGTTCATTGCCATTTCATGAGCGCGCACAAATTTAAGGTTTGACAAGTTGGATATCAATTTGATGCAACCTCATCTATATTTTACAAAAAAAATAAAAAAATAGGGTAATTTATTGCTTTTTTTGTGCCCTAAAATTAACCTAACTGTATTTTTTACTGAAATTTTGCGGTAATATCATGCGACAAAAATTGTAACTACCACTATTTTATTCTCTAGGGTCCCTGCTTTCAGAAAATATGTCATGTTAGGGGGTTTTATGTAATCTTCAGGCCTAAAATGATTTTTTAAAGTTGTTAAAAAAAAATGCAAAAAAAGGCTCTGGCATCGAAAGAGATAAAGGATAAGCCCGACACTCCCCTTTCCTGAGGAGCAGCCAATCGGTGCTCATTACACTGCAAGGTCTCCCCCCTCCCTGCTAGTCCCCGGGTGCGGTGCTGGACACAGACAGGGAGGGGAGGAGATAAACAGTGCAATGTTAAACGTTTAAGTCGCCATAAAACCCCTTTTCTTTTTAAAATCCCCAGACATTCCTAATATCACTTCCGATTTAAAAACAGTTTTGGTTAAAATGTATTTATTTTTTTTATCTGGACAAGTAGATTGTCATGAGGGACAAGTAGATTGGAGCACCGATTTAGTCCCTGGACAAGTAGTTTTTTCAAAAATGTCCACACTCCTGGAACTGCTTATCTGCATACTAGTACTTGAAAAGTACTGAAGACATTGGCTCAACATGACAGCCAGGCAACCAACATTTTCAGAAGATCAGTGAGACACTGGAAGCTTATGTAATGCTCTCAGTACGATTCTTCTAATAGTGCAGTGCAACAAGAATGTTAGGAAACCATGTATCACTTATTATATGCCAATGTCCTTGGGGCCCTAAAGCTGATCACAGACCACTAGAGTTTCTCTTTCACTTAGTCTGGTGCAGACTAAGCAGGAAAGAGTTATTTTATTACAGGTACTTATATAGCGCTGTCAATTTATGCAGTGCTTTACATATATATTGTACATTCACATCAGTCCCTAACCCTCAAGGGGCGCACAATCTAAGGTCCCCAATTTACATTCATACATGCACATGCTAGGGCCAATTTAGACAGGATCCAATTAACCTACCAGCATGTCTTTGGAGTGTGGGAGGAAACCAGAGTACCTGGAAGAAACCCACGCAGACACAGGGAGAACATGCAAACTCCAGGCAGGTGGTGTCGTGCTTGGGATTCGAACCAACGACCCTAGTACAATCGTTTTCCCCACCCATGCTAAAGCAGTCCATGTATGGCCTAATACTATGAAACGGAAAACTCCAGCTGTGGGTGGCCCTATCAACACAACCTGGCCCAGCAAACTTCAATTCAGAAACTGCAGGTTCTGGACAACAACAAAAAAAAAGTCAGCTGAACCTGAACAGTGATGGCATCCAATCAGCTGCAGGTGCTAGCTGTCAGAATACAATATCCGGCACTGAGAGAGTCATTCATTCATGCTGTTTATCATGGATGGGGAAATCTATGGTGTTTAAGGGGTGCTAGGGGAAGCTGATATTGGAAGGTTTTTAACCTTAATGTAGAGAATGCATTAAAGTAAAAAAATAAAAATGTATCTTAAGAAGCACTTTAAGCATGCAACTTCTGGAGGGTTTTACCTCCTCCATGACCAGGGCATTTTTATTAATTAGCACTGTACTATTTTAACTGGCAATTGCTCGGCCATGCAATACCCATATGAAATGTATTTTTATTTTTTTTACACAAATAGAGCTTTCTTTTGCAGGTATTTAATTTTTTTTATTTTTTTGCTATACACGTGAAAAAAAGACTGAGAATTTTGGTTAAAAAAAACCCACAAAGGTTTTTCTGTTATAAAATCTGCAAACAAATAATCTTTCTTCATAAATTTAGACCAAAATGTATTCTGCTACATTTCTTTGGTAAAAATAACCCAAATTAGTGTAAATCATTTATACAATGTGAAAGTTATAGCATCTACAAACTATGTTATATATTTGAAAATTGATCAATTCTGATGTACTGATCCATTTATTGAGGCCCTAAAACGCCAGGGCAGTACAAATACCCCTCAAATACCCCCTTTTTGGAAAGTAGACAGTCCAGGGTATTTAGTGATGGGGATAGTGAGTTTTTTTAAGTTACCATTTTTTTGTCACAATTGTTTTTAAAATTAAGGCTCCATGTACACTAGAACGTTTATTCTACTGGCAGCAGAAAAACGCAAAATGTTCCAAAAAGACGTTAAACGCAGTACCGTGTTTAACACTTTGAGGCTTATTTATTTAATTGGCCAGAGTACTTGCCATTGAACTGAACAGATGCCCAAGCGCTAAATGTGGTTAGGCACGTTTACGACGAATTTTGAGTTTTTTTGGCCAAAGTGTTCCTCTCCTGAAGGCGATTCTTCTGCATTCAGGAGAGGGACGTTTAACTGCCCCTAAATCATGCTGCTGCTAAACTCTGATAAAAGCCTATGTGTGCATGGACAGCAATGCCTGAAAGAATATTGGTAGCCCATAATAACAATATACTTCCTGTCACTCCACCACAGGCTGGAAAACGAAAGCAACAATCTAATGTTAACAAGTCTGAAAAACAAGAATACCAAATGTCAGATAAACAAATACATGTGCATTGCGCTGTGTATCTTTCAGCATCCCTAGAATGCTTGTTGCACCACACCCATTCAATGAGAGCGGTGTCTGATGGATGGGTCCAGCACAGAGATCCTGCTTGTAATTACATTTATACATCGGGTCCCTAACCCCACACATAGGGCCCATCCACAGAGCCTTAAAGCATACATTAATGAATGATCAACTGTGCATTGTTGCCATGCATTTATAACAACACCCCATTACAGTACAAGGCTCCACACTACACACGTGTTGTTGCAGCTGCAGGTGTATGTTTGTGTATTAAAGTGTGCTGCCAGCTCATTAAAAATGAATGGACTGCCTTAAAAATATACACAAAACGTGTGAATGGGCCCTCAGTGAGAGGCCTTCTACAGTGACAAGGGAGTGACAGCACATCTGGGAGTACAGGAGTAGGGGGTGTATGAGAACCAAAAGATCAGATCAAAGGATGACCCCCCCCCCCCAGGTTCACCCAACACCTAGGTTTGCTGATCAAAACATGTTGAGCAATTACCCCCCAATACCACCACTGAACTCCACCGATCTCCATTCAGATCCACACAGAAGATCAGACACTTTGTTGTCTCCATACAATGTACACGCTGTTTCCTCCTCTACTAATCCTGATGTCACAGTCTACTTCAGTGTATATCTATAGTAAAAAGGTGTTCTAGGAGATGTATGGACAGGTTAGGTAGGGTTGTATGTACAGGTAGAAGTAGGATTAGGAGGTGTAGGCAAACGGTAGGGTTAAAGGGGTGTAGGATGAAGTAGAATTAGGAGCCATTAGTGTTCCACAAGGCGTAGGCAGAGGCGGGGTTATGGGAGGCAGAGGCAGAGGTGGGGTTATGGGAGGCGGGGTTATGGGAGGCAAAGGCAGAGGTGGGGTTATGGGAGGCGAAGGTAGAGGCAGAGGTGGGGTTATGGGAGGCGAAGGTAGAGGCAGAGGTGGGGTTATGGGAGGCGAAGGTAGAGGCAGAGGTGGGGTTATGGGAGGCGAAGGTAGAGGCAGAGGTGGGGTTATGGGAGGCGAAGGTAGAGGCAGAGGTGGGGTTATGGGAGGCGAAGGTAGAGGCAGAGGTGGGGTTATGGGAGGCAAAGGTAGAGGCAGAGGTGGGGTTATGGGAGGCAAAGGTAGAGGCAGAGGTGGGGTTATGGGAGGCAAAGGTAGAGGCAGAGGTGGGGTTATGGGAGGCAAAGGTAGAGGCAGAGGTGGGGTTATGGGAGGCGAAGGTAGAGGCAGAGGTGGGGTTATGGGAGGCGGAGGTGGGGTTATGGGAGGCAAAGGTAGAGGCATAGGTGGGGTTAAAGGTGTATGTACAGGTACAGAAGTAGGGGGGTTAGATGTATGCACAGATAGGTGGTATAGGTACAAGCAGAGATAGTGTTATATGAGGTGCATGTACAGAGGTAGGGTTAGGTGTATGTACAGATAGGAGGTGTATGTACAGAGGTAGGGTTAGGTGTATGTACAGATAGGAGGTGTATGTACAGAGGTAGGGTTAAGTGTATATACAGCAGTAGGGTTAGGTGTACGTACAGATAGGAGGTGTATGTACAGGTACAGAGGTAGGGTTAGGTGTATGCACAGGGCTAGGGTTAGGTGTAGGTACAGAGGTAGGGTTAGGTGGATGTAATGAGGTAGGGTTAGGCGTATGTACAGATAAGAGGTGTATGTACAGGGACAGAGGTAGGGTTAGACGTATGTACAGGTGCAGAGGTAGGGTTAGGCGTATGTACAGGTACAGAGGTAGGGTTAGGCGTATGTACAGGGTTAGACGTATGTACAGGTGCAGAGGTAGGGTTAGGCATATGTACACGGGTAGGGTTAGACGTATGTACAGGTGCAGAGGTAGGATTAGGTGTATGTAAAGATAGGAGGTGCACGTACAAGTACAGCGGTAGGGTTAGGCGTATGTACAGGTGCAGAGGTAGGGTTACGTGTATGTACAGGTGCAGGGTTAGATGTATGTACAGGTACAGAGGTAGGCTTAGATGTATGTACAGATAGGAGGTTTATGTACAGGGGTAGGGTTAAGTGTATGTACAGGTACAGAGGTAGGGTCAGGTGTATGTACAGATAGGAAGTGCATGTACAGGTACAGAGGTAGGGTCAGGTGTATGTACAGAGGTAGGGTCAGGTGTATGTACAGGTATAGCGGTAGGGTCAGGTGTATGTACAGAGGTAGGGTCAGGTGTATGTACAGAGGTAGGGTCAGGTGTATGTACAGAAGTAGGGTCAGATGTATGTACAGAGGTAGGGTCAGGAGTATGTACAGATAGGAGGTGTATGTACAGAGGTAGGGTGAGATATATGTACAGTTATAGCGGTAGGGTCAGGTGTATGTACAGATAGGAAGTGTATGTACAGAGGTAGGGTGAGATGTATGTACAGTTATAGCGGTAGGGTCAGGTGTATGTACAGATAGGAGGTGTATGTACAGAGGTAGGGTGAGATGTATGTACAGTTATAGCGGTAGGGTCAGGTGTATGTACAGATAGGAAGTGTATGTACAGAGGTAGGGTGAGATGTATGTACAGGTATAGCGGTAGGGTCAGGTGTATGTACAGATAGGAAGTGTATGTACAGAGGTAGGGTCAGGTGTATGTACAGAGGTAGGGTCAGGTGTATGTACAGGTATAGCGGTAGGGTCAGGTGTATGTACAGATAGGAAGTGTATGTACAGAGGTAGGGTCAGGTGTATGTACAGAGGTAGGGTCAGGTGTATGTACAGAGGTAGGGTCAGGTGTATGTACAGATAGGTGTATGTACAGGTATAGCGGTAGGGTCAGGTGTATGTACAGAGGTAGGGTCAGGTGTATGTACAGAGGTAGGGTCAGGTGTATGTACAGATAGGTGTATGTACAGGTATAGCGGTAGGGTCAGGTGTATGTACAGAGGTAGGGTCAGGTGTATGTACAGAGGTAGGGTCAGGTGTATGTACAGATAGGTGTATGTACAGGTATAGCGGTAGGGTCAGGTGTATGTACAGAGGTAGGATCAGGTGTATGTACAGAGGTAGGGTCAGGTGTATGTACAGGTATAGCGGTAGGGTCAGGTGTATGTACAGAGGTAGGGTCAGGTGTATGTACAGAGGTAGGGTCAGGTGTATGTACAGATAGGAGGTGTATGTACAGAGGTAGGGTGAGATGTATGTACAGGTATAGCAGTAGGGTCAGGTGTATGTACAGATAGGAAGTGCATGTACAGAGGTAGGGTCAGGTGTATGTTCAGATAGCTGGTGTGATACTGACCTGTAGCATGGTGACCACGTGACAAGGATTTAAGAAGTAAATGACAGTTCTGGTTGCGAACTTAAAGCCGACCTCCACCCCGAAGGTCAGGCAGACTGCCACCAGCAACAGGTTCTTCCCCAGACTGTCCGGCCGGCCGCACACAGCGGGCAGTTCCCCTTCCCCGTGCTTGTTGCGGACGATCCTGCTGAGGGACAGTCCGATCTCTCCGGCGGACACGATGAGCAGCACTAGGCTCTCCACAAGTCGCTGTGTGTCCGGTAAGAATGAAGCACACTCGGGCCCCCCATTACCGGCCAGGCTGGGGTCCACCCCTCCATATAACCAGTCCGAGTAACGGGACATGCTGTCCTTCCTCAGCACACCCAGCACGGCTCCGCTGCCTTCCTGTTGAAACATCAACTGCACGGCCCGGGTACCTCCGACAACAAGGAGGAGCGGGAGGGGCGGGGCAGTGGTGCTGGGGCGAGAGCATCCTCTGCATCCCTTTGTATGTGCACGAGCTTTATTGCTTTATTCCTGCCCGCCTATAGGTGGCGCTGTACCATTTAGTTGTATTATTACTAGTAGTAGTAGTAGTAGTAGTAGTTGTAGTAGTAGTAGAGCTGTAGAGGCCAGATACGGGGGGGGTTACTAAAGGTGGCGCAGCTGTGGATGGCAACCAGTCACCTTCAAGATTTCATACTATGTACAAGGAAAAGGAAACCCGTTCCAAAACCATTAGCTTACATTGACACTAATGCGGTGCGGGAAATTCTGTGATCTGTACACATTTCCCGCACCGCATTTCAATCTCACTGCCTTTCCAATCTGCTGCGGGTGTTAATACAAAGTTAATGACACCCAAATACAGGCCACTAACGCAGTGTGTTTGCCTACACCAGATCACACTGGATGGCATGCTACAAAACAACCATTCCATCACTGCAGCTTTAAAAAGGTGCATGCACGTCTTTGGTGCAACCTACACCCATTCAAAATGAATGGGTTCAAATCGCACCTAACTGAATCACATGTGAATTGCAGAGGAATGTGGTGTGGTTCCTGTGCAATTCACCTGCAGTGTACAGTGTGAACCAATCTATGTGCATAATATATCATTTAATCACTTCAATACTGGGCACTCTCTTACCCCTTTCCTGCCCAGGCCAACTTTCAGCTTTTGGCACTCTCACAGTTTGAATGACAATTGCACGGTCATGCAACACTATACCCAAAGTCAATATTTTCATTTTTTTCACACAAATAGAGCTTTCTTTTGGTAATATTTAATTACCACTGAGTTTTTCAGTTTTTGCTAAATAAACAAAAAAAGACCAAACATTTTGAAAAAAAAAACAGTTTTTCTTAGTTTCTGTTATAAAATTTAGCAAATAATAATTGTTCTTCATAAATGTAGGTCAAAATGTATTCTGCTACATTTCTTTGGTGAAGTTACCCAAATTAGTATATATTATTTAGTCTGTAGGAAAGTTATAGAGTCCACAACCTATGGTATATATCTGAAGATATCCCCCAAATTACCCCTTTTTGGAAAGTAGATAGTCTGCAGTATGTAGTAAGAGGCATAGCAAGTTTTCTGAAGGTGTAATTTTTTGTCATCATGTTTGGGAAATTTCACAATTTTTCACCATGCAGTACAGTGTCATCATATAACTGGTGTAGTGGTGATCAGAGACACTGACTAATGACCGTGCAAAAAAAAAAATATATATATATATAAATTTTTTATTATTTTTTTTATTTTGTAACAATTTATTAAAACACAGTGACCAGAGTAATATAATGTTACCATGGTAACATTGTACTACTCTGGGGAAGTTATCAGTATTTGTTTTTTTTTTTTTTACACATTATGATTGGGGATCTTGAAAGACCTAGCAAGGATCCTGTGAGTATTCCAGCCAGCTTCTACGTCTATTGTAAAAATGCCTCCATTTATTCCTATAGGTGGCCTGTACTCATTGTGGCCTCAAGGCAACCATAGGAATGAATATTGAGTATGCGCAGTAGGAAGAGGAGATGGCCAGGATGCTTCCTTTGCAAAGGTGGTGCTGGGCCACCCAGCGAAGAAGGCTGAAATGGGGGTGAAGGTAAGTATTTTACCAGACGGGCTGCATTAAGGAGGATTACCCAAAGGACAGCATAATAAATGTAAAATTTTCGATTCTTTGTTAACAGCTTGGTGGTTTTGTATTCCTTACTGACTGCCTCATTCATGTACATGCATTTATCTTTTTTTATGCTTGCATCTTATACTACTGTTTCGCACCTATGTGCCTTTTTCTTGTGCTGTTTTGATCTTCAAGTGGCTATACTGTTACTGTTGTCTATCCTTTAATAAAAATCGTTTGTAAAAAAATAAATAAATTAATGTAACGTTGTCCTTTAAGACCACCTTTAGGGTTTACAATAGAATGCAGTGCAGGAAAGACACATTCCATGTGTGTTTTCCGCAGCGCACACAAACACACTACCCTTGCAAGATGCACGTGGATGCCATTAATTGTTAATGGCACCCCATATGCATCTCGCAAGTGCAGCATGTGTTCGGCCACCAAACCACATGCTACCGCAGTACCAGTGCCCATGCTACTTTTTCTGTGTTCTGGTATGTTTGGCAGTCCATTGAAGTAAATGGGCTGTCAAATTCGGAAGGTGTGGGACCACACAGGAACGCGCCCATTCTACTGTGAACCAGCCTTTACATCTCTCCTATTTTCTTCTTTGGTGTGGCTTTCAGTAAAACAGACCTGTGCAGAGAATAGTGTGCATGACCATTTACTGATCCATGGTTTAAACTAATAGGTTACTGGAAAAATATCTTTTAAAACAAAAAAGAACAGGTCAGTAAAATGAGGCTTGATTTTCTGGCAGTAGATATTATCACTCACATTAATTCATTTGTAATTGAAAATGACCATTTAGTGTAACCAGGCAGTTTTTCATCCTATTATCATTGTCAGTACACAGTGGACTTTCTAAAGGTTCACACTCTGAGAAATACTGCATATTATGGCGTGTTGCCATGGCACCATCAGGAGCCTGTGCAAGAGCTGTGATTGCCACAACTATTATTGGAGATGGAACTGTAAAGATAACATAAAAGGATGGAGCTACAAAGAGAAGTGGGAGACAGTAAGACTTTTTCTATCTGGGTTTAACTCCAGTTTTACCTTCGATTTAGTTTTCCTTTTCAACATCACTGCAGGTAACATCTAACCCAGCTTACCCTGCTCAGTCTGCATTGATAACATATGTATGTGTAAGGATCTGCTGCACTCTCTACTGTCTTAGTTTGTAAATAGCAGGGGCGGACTGACCATTTGGAAACTCGGGCACTGCCCGAGGGCCCGGGGTCAATAGGGGGCCCCATGAGATGCCCCTGGTACCTTTTTCATAGGCTTTTTTGAGTTTGGGCAAGGACACAGGGGCCCCATGATCCCTTATTGTCCGGAGACCCCATGAGTTGTCAGTCCGCCCCTGGTAAATAGGTTTTGTTTGTTAATTACCACAGAGTTTATTGTGTATGTAACTTCTTGTCTCTTGCTTGTTGGGTAAAAGAAGGAAGTGGGAGGAGAAAGAAGCTGACACCACATGTCCACATACAGGACCTGAATTACTGCAATACTGTACTTTACTCAGCCCAGATCAGAGACTGTTAGGTAATTGTCCCTGTGTTCTGCTTGTGTAACTGTAGCTGCTCATAGCTTATTGATCTGATTTGTCATGGCAGACAAGTATCTGTCCTATTGGTATTATCTCATATGCACAGTGCCAGATAGCTAGGTATGTATGTAGTATTCACCTTCCAGTATATTAGTAACTGAACCTGATTATTTCAATACAGTTTATATGAAGCTCCTGTTATTCTAGTTAAGCTTGTCCCTTCTGGTCTGGGATTCTATAGCTAGTTTTAGCTTAGGGCTCATTAACCAGCATAGGCTAGAGCCAGGTTAGGCATCCAACAGACACTTCTGGTAGTTAGAGGTCCAGTTGCATGTCAGATTAGAAACTACTAGAGAGGGACTATAGAGCAGAGTACATAGACTGAATATGAGTTCCAATCCCACACCACATTCCCTGCCTGTAAGAAGCTCTATTCCTGGCTGGTTGGACATCAGTTGGAGGATCTCTCCATGACCACAGATCTTGTCTTCAGGTCTCTGACAAAAAAAGACAGACACCGCATCAGCCTCAGTTCTGCAGCTGGACTTTGCTGCAACATTCAACTGGGGGAATCTCTGTTGATAACAATATTTACCCAGTTATATGTGAATAATTCCACCAGGACTCCTGTCAGGCCCTTATGCTGCTAATATCTGTTTATACATTAAATGTATGTACTGTTATTAATCTTTTCTTATATAAAGTTTGTGTTATTTCCATACTTGTGTGCATCTATATATTTAATATATACTAATGTTATATGCAGGTTATAGTAGTTCCTCTGCTTCCAATTACTTTGATTAGATTACTGGTTAATTTCCCAGGAAGGGAACCTCCTCTGTTCACAGAGGCCCTGTCCTGGGTGGAGGCACTGCCAGCTTTATCATCAAACCCACTCTTTCACTTATTGAAAGATCTGGTTCTCTTATTTACCTACAGGTTTAGCTTAATATCCTCTTTGGGGAGGGCCATTAAGCATACCCCCCCCCTTCACAAGAGGGCTACAAATGGATCAAAATCACACCAATGTCCTTCAAAACTGCAAAATAACATTATATATCTTCTCTATGCTCCTTTTGGCCCTACATGTACTTGTAAAAGGCAGCAAGTGCATGTTAAATGTCCACTTTAGATCCCTGTACAAATTATTTTCTTGAGTTCCTAAAGCATATATATATATATATTTATATATTATACTGTGTATCCAATATAGTATACATTTGGCTATCTGTGTTTGTCTCACAAAGAAGGATAAGGCTGGAGATACACTTGGAGAATTTAGTACGGTTCATGATGAACCAACCAAAATTCTTAATGAACTGACCTTGTGGGCACCACTCTTCCTGTCATCCTTGATTGAGCAACTGAAGGAGCCAGGCACAGAATTGTCTGCAATCCAGTCAGATGCAGACACTGTTCATGATGTATTCTGACAGTGTCAGAATACAAAAGCCACAGCAGGAGATTCATCCATCTGTGCTGTTTAGCCTGGGTAGGGGGATCTTTTAAATTACTTTCATTCAGCCTGCAGGAAATCTGTGAGTGTATGGCCAGCTTTAGAATTTATGGGGGACATTTATCTATTATGTGGCATGACAAAGCATTGATAAACAGGAGCAGTAAGATGATTTTGTGAAACAGATTTCTGAAAGGTTTCAGTCATAATTTCTCCTTTGACTGTACTAAATTCTCACTGTGATTGAATGAAACCTGACCTTACTTTGTAATCCTGTGTCTGTTCAGAGTGGAAATCTGTTTTATCTTTAGTAATGAATCTGTCTCAGAACATTGCAAACTTTTACACCTGGTTTCCCAGGTGCATGGTCTATAAAGCAATTGCATAGACTTTGGGGAAGACTTATGCAGGCCATAGAAGGGTCGAAAATCGGCCGATTTTTCGGCTGGAAAAAAGATCGTCCGATTTTCGCACCGTTAATGGGTTAATTGGTCGGCCATTTTTCTGGATTTTGTCAGATTTTTTTGAAGTTGAAAAAACTCCAGTAAACTTGGAAAAAAATCGGGCGATTTTGCCAATTGGCCGATTTTCGCGGCAATGATGGGCAAATCAGCCGATCTTTTTAGCGATAAAAAATCTGCGCATGAGCCGTGACCTGCAAGAAAAAGAAAAAGAGGAAGAAGAAGAAGAAGCAGAAGAAGAAGCAGAAGAAGGAAAAAGAAGAAGGAGAGAAAGAAGAAGAAGAGGAAGAAGAGAAATAAGAAGAGAAAGAAGAAGAGAAGGAAGAGGAAGGAGAAGAGAAAGAAGAAGAGAAAGAAGAAGAAGAAGAGAAAGAAGAAGAAGAAGAAGAGAAAGGAGAAGAAGAGAAAGAAGAATTCCAGTCCGCTATTATATTTGACATTAAAAAGTATTGCAGTTGCAACAATGTATCTATTTGTATAAAAAAACCATCTGTATCCGAAATGGATACAAATAGATACAATGGTGCAGCTGCAATACTTTTTCATGTCAAATATAATAGCAGGCTCTCTGCAGGGACAGAAGTAATTAAATGCCGGCCGTAGACGGGAAGAAAATTGGCCAATTTTTTTTTTACTGTTGGTGGTAATGTGGGCCTATGGAACAACCGATTTTTCGTTTTTTTGTTAAAAAAACGGCCGGTTTTCTCCCCGTCTGGCCTGCATTAGTCTGATTTGTGACTGATCGTGTTGCTAATTTGCTTGAAAAAATACACTACATGGCCAAAAGTATTGGGACACCCCTCCAAATCATTGGATTCAGGTGTTCCAATCACCTCTATGGCCACAGGTGTATAACATTAAGCACCTAGGCATGCAGACTGTTTCTACATTTGTGAAAGAATCGGTCACTCTCAGGAACTCAAGTGAATTCAAGCGTGGTACCGTGATAGGTTGTCACCTGTGCAATAAGTCCATCTGTAAAATTTCCTTGCTAGTAAATATTCCACGTTAACTGTTAGTGGTATTATAACACAGTGGAAACAACTTGGAACAACAGCAACTCAGCCACGTAGTGTTAGGCCATGTAAGATGACAGAACGGGGTCAGCACATGCTGAAGCGCACCATATGCAGAAGTCGCCAACTGTCTGCAGAGTCAATAGCTAAAGACTTCCAAACTTCATGTGGCCTTCAGATTTGCACAACAACAGTGCGTAGAGAGCTTCATGGAATGGGTTTTCATGGCCGATCAGCTGCATCCAAGCCTTACATCACCAAGTGCAATGCAAAGCATCAGATGCAGCGGTATAAAGCACGTGACCACTGGACTAGTACAGTGGAGACGTGTTCTCTGGAGTGATAAATCATGCTTCTCTGTGTGGCAATCCCATGGTCATGTCTGGGTTTGGCTGTTGCCAGGAGAACGGTACTTGTCTGACTGCATTGTGCCAGGTGTAAAGTTTGGTGGAGGGGGGATTATGGTATGGGGTTGTTTTTCAGGAGTTGAGCTTAGCCCCTTAGTTCCAGAGAAGGAAACTCTTAAGGTGTCACCACACCAAGACATTTTGGACAATTTCATGCTCCCAACTATATGGGAACATTTTGGGGATGGCCCCTTCCTGTTCCAACATGACTGCGCACCAGTGCACAAAGCAAGGTCCATAAAGACATGGGTGAGCGAGTTTGGGGTGGAGGAACTTGACTGGCCTGCACAGAGTCCTGACCTCAACCCGATAGAACACCTTTGGAATGAATTAGAGCAGAGACTATGAGCCAGGCCTTCTTGTCCCCCATCAGTGCCTGACCTCACAAATGCGCTTCTGGAAGAATGGTCAAACATTCCCATAGATGCACTCCTAAACCTTGTGGACAGCCTTCCCAGAAGAGTTGAAGCTACAAAGGGTGGGCCAACTCAATATTTAACCCTATGGACTAAGACTGGGATGCAATTAAAGTGCATGTGTGTGTAAAGGCAGGCATGTAAATACTTTTGGCAATATAGTGTAAGTCCCTATCTGTCAGGTTTCACTGCTGTGTCCACTCTAGACAGATTGACTTATCTCTTTTTGATAACCATTGTTGTGTGATGGCAAATCCAAAAACATTCATTAGAAAAGAATGTGAAAGCTGCCATTGATGAGCTTCTTCAAAAAATATTGGTTCCTTGGTTGCCTTGCTAACCCACTTCATTCAAAACATTCAGTCACTGATCCGAAATTAGTTTTTATTTTAGTCCAGCTTTACTTCTCTTTATACTTCTGAATCATTGACTCAAAGTATTGAAGAAAGAGGGTTAGCAAGGCACCCAAGCAACCAACCTTTTCTAAAGGAACAGATTTACTTTATAGCCACACTCCAGGCAGATATATTAGACACAAGTTATTGCAGCGTTGTATTCATGAATATTATTATTATTATACAGGATTTATATTGCGCCAACAGTCTGCTCAGCGCTTTACAAAATGAAGGCAGACATTACAGTTACAATACAATTTGGTACAAGAGGAAACAGAGGGCCCTGCTCGTTAGAGCTTACAATCTAGGAGGAGGGGTTGAGTGATAAAAAAAGGTAATACCTGTGGGGGCATGAGCTGATGGAGGAAATAAATAGAGGTTTACTAGGTAGAAGCAGGATAGGCTTCTTTAAAGAGAGAGGTTTTCAGGGTTGAGGACAGATGCAGATGTTGAATGAGAAGACCTGATCGCAAAGCTCTTCAGTTGGGTTGAGTTCAATTACTGATGTTGGATGAGAAGACCTGATCGCAAAGGTCTTCAGTTGGGTTGAGTTCAATTACTGATGCTGGATGAGAAGACCTGATTCCAAAGATGTTCAGTAAGATTGAGGTCAGGGATCTGTGCAGGACAATTGAGTTCTTCCACACCAAACTCATCACACTAATGTCTTTATGGAGCTGGCTTTGTACACAGGGGCTGGAACAAAAAAAGGCCTTCACCAATATGTTACCACAAGGTAGCAAAAGCACAAAATGTAATGAATACATTATTAAATGTGCTTTAATAAAGGAGGAGTATGGCCAAAGCTTTTTTGGATCACAGGAGTGCTAAAGCCTGCCGTTGGCTGACATCACAGAGCCTGTCCAGGCTCTGAAAAGATCCAGACCATATGGTCAGGATCCACCCAGATGTCTGGACCAGCAGCTGGCTCAGCTTATTAGTGAGCTGCTGAGAGCCTGAGCCAGCTGTTCCCTCTACAGCTCGGTCTCCAGTGAGTGCTGGAGGGGCAGAGCAGAGAGCCAGTGACTGACAGTCACAAGCTATCTGCAGCCTGAAGACTGAGAACTGAGTGATCTGCAGTGTTTGAGCAATCGCTCAGTTCTTGGTTTTAGATCCAGCATGGGAAAGATGCAGCATTGGACTAATGCTGCATCCACCGAGGTGAGTACATTTATTTTTTACTGAAACCAATACTTCTATTTTAAATGTAAGCAGTATTAGTACCTACATTTGTTTTTGTACCAGACTTTTGCAGTCCTTGTACAACAGAACTCAGACTAGCAGAAGGAAAAGCATCACAAATAGCCAATTAGCGTGCCTCAGTGCAACAAGCGTGGTGTTCCAGCATCTGCACCTTCTCTCCCTGATCCCCCCTCTTCCCACACCCACTGTCACAATTTGAAAACAGCACAGGTGTGCAGGGCTCTGCCTACACAGCCACATCATTCATTCACAGTTTCCTGTGCATGAATAGACTACAAGTACTGTCAGCCATTGAAGCTGATGATTTGTAGTTCTCAATGAACTGCAAAGGTGCCGGTGAGAGCTCTGGTAGTTCATTGCTCTTCCTGCTCTCAAGTAACTGTCTGCCCATAAAGGAGGTATAGGCAGACAGCTATCTTGTAGTCTACAGGAACCTGAGATTGCACCCGTGATCTGTTGGTCGTGGGTGCAATGCTCTACAGGCTCCTTAAACAAAATTCTAAATGCATATTTTTTACCTGCAAAAAAATGTGCATTTATTATTTTTTTTAAAAGGCGAACTTAGCCTTTACAGCGCTTCTGCATCACGTATTTGTGTATACTCATACTACTTATTAGCATAAAAATCCATAACCTTGTTACTCATTTCACTGATGCTTTATAACTTTACACTATGAGCTCTACTGATATAGCTGAGCAAATGATTGCCAGTACATACAGCAAACATCTGAGCGGTGGTCATTCACTGCAACCTGTTAAAATGCGTGTGTGCTGGTGCACGTTGTGTAGGGTTAATGAGGGTAGTGCGATCTATTGTTAAAACTACTTGTTACTTTTTTTTTTTCTTTTATAAACGATTTTTATTAAAGGATAGACAACAATACCAGTATAACCACTTGAGGATCAAAACACCTCAAGAAAAAGGCACATAGGTGAGTAACAGTAGTATAAGATACAAGAATAAAAAAAAGATAAATGCATGTACATGAGTAAGGGAGTCAGTAAGAAATATAAAACAACCAAGCTGTTAATCAAGATTCAAAGCACATCAAACCATGATAGACCATCAGCCAGACAATAAATGCAGATGTGTTTTCCAACCATTCCATTTTCTGTTGAACAAGTGCATCCTATCTAGTAATGTATAGTGAATATGTTCCATGAGCATAACCGTGTCGACTCTCTGCAAAACAGAGGCCAAAGGAACAGTTGTTGACTTCCAATGAAGGGCTATGGTCCATAAGGATGAGACACAAATCGTGTGGATTAGCCTCATCTTGTTGACAGGAACACCCAGAATAGGAGCTCCCAATAAACAAATTTGTATAGACATAGTTATTGGAGTATCCCCCAAGGCAGAGGCCAACACCAAGATTCTATTCCAGATCAAAGAGAGACTAGGACAAGCCCAAAACACATGGACAAGGGTTCCAGCGAGGTCACAACCCCTGAAGCAGAGGTGCGATGTTCTTGGGAACATGACATGTAGTCTAGAGGGGGTATAATACCAGCGAGTCAAAACTTTAGGGGCCGTCTCATGGACTGAGGGAGATCTAGATCTGTATATTATCCACCATGGAATCCCAATCCTCATGGGAAAAAGTAATACTGCAATCAGCCTCCCATTTCTGTCCATACAAAGGGGGAGTAGGGAAGGTGACATCCGAAAAGAAGCGATATAAATCTGAGATGAGACCCCTACATCTGGGAGAGTCACGGCTTTGTTACTTTTTTTTAACTTTATTAAAATGTCACAAAATGGCTCTCCATTTAACTATACTGTATGCATTGTGCTATGCTAAAATGTATACATGCTGCATTTTTATGCAGCGCAAACCACCGCAGCATATACAGTGGGGATCGAACGTTTGGGCAACCCAGCTAAAAATTTGTATTAATGTGCATAAAGAAGCCAAGGAAAGATGGAAAAATCTCCAAAAGGCATCAAATTACAGATTAGACATTCTTATAATATGTCAACAAAAGTTAGATTTTATTTCCATCATTTACACTTTCAAAATAACAGAAAACAAAAAAATGGCATCTGCAAAAGTTTGGGCACCCTGCAGAATTTATAGCATGCACTGCCCCCTTTGCAAAGCTGAGACCTGCCAGTGTCATGGATTGTTCTCAATCATCGTCTGGGAAGACCAGGTGATGTCAATCTCAAAGGTTTTAAATGCCCAGACTCATCTGACCTTGCCCCAACAATCAGCACCATGGGTTCTTCTAAGCAGTTGTCTAGAAAACTGAAACTGAAAATAGTTGACGCTCACAAAGCTGGAGAAGGCTATAAGAAGATAGCAAAGCATTTTCAGATGTCAATATCCTCTGTTCGGAATGTAATTAAGAAACGGCAGTCATCAGGAACAGTGGAAGTTAAAGCAAGATCTGGAAGACCAAGAAAAATATCAGACAGAACAGCTCGCAGGATTGTGAGAAAAACAATTCAAAACCCACGTTTCACTGCACGATCCCTCCAGAAAGATCTGGCAGACACTGGAGTTGTGGTACACTATTCCACTATAAAGAGATACTTGTACAAATATGGTCTTCATGGAAGAGTCATCAGAAGAAAACCTCTTCTACGTCCTCACCATAAAAATCATCGTTTGAACTTTGCAAATGAACATACAGACAAGCCTGATGCATTTTGGAAACAAGTTCTGTGGACCGATGAGGTTAAAATTGAACTTTTTGGCCGGAATGAGCAAAGGTACGTTTGGAGAAGGGGCACAGAATTTAATGAAAAGAACCTCTGTCCAACTGTTAAGCATGGGGTTGGATCAATCATGCTTTGGGGTTGTGTTGCAGCCAGTGGCACAGGGAACATCTCACGAGTAGAAGGAAAAATGGATTCAATAAAATTTCAGCAAATTTTGGATGGTAACTTGATGCCATCTGTGAAAAAGCTGAAGTTAAAGAGAGGATGGCTTCTACAAATGGATAATGATCCTAAACACACCTCGAAATCCACGGGGGATTACATCAAGAGGTGTAAACTGAAGGTTTTGCCATGGCCTTCACAATCTCCTGACCTCAACATAATTGAAAATCTATGGATAGACCTTAAAAGAGCAGTGCGTGACAGACAGCCCAGAAATCTCAAAGAACTGGAAGACTTTTGTAAGGAAGAATGGGGAAAGATACCTCAAACAAGAATTGAAAGACTCTTGGCTGGCTACAAAAAGCGTTTACAAGCTGTGATACTTGCCAAAGGGGACAGTACAAGATATTAACTCTGCAGGGTGCCCAAACTTTTGCAGACGCCATTTTTTTGTTTTCTGTTATTTTGAAAGTGTAAATGATGGAAATAAAATCTAACTTTTGTTGTCATATATTATAAGAATGTCTAATCTGTAATTTGATGCCTTTTGGAGATTTTTCCATCTTTCCTTGGCTTCTTTATGCACATTAATACAAATTTTTAGATGGGGTGCCCAAACTTTCGATCCCCACTGTATGTGGTGTGAACGTGGCATGTAGAAAACAATAAGAAAATGCATCCTTGCATTGAGCCGGTGTTGATCCATGCAGATTAACGCAGATTAAAGGTAATGATGTAAACGATGTAAACGAGCCCTGAACTGTCCAGTGGCATGTAGGGACAAACTAGGAGCATTCATGTCTAAAGGAATGCTAGGGGTGTCTTGTACAGCACAACACTGATGGTGTCAATCAGAAAGGGAGGGCATTCTAGAGAGTTGGAATATGGCGGCAGGAGCAGTGGGAGGTGCACACGTGTGGTTTGTATGTAGTGCCTAAAAGAAAGGGAGCAGTCACAGGATAACAAGCCCGATGTGATCACATCTATACGGCTATTTGTTGTATACAATGGCAGTGATGTGCGTAATATCAACAGAAATCTGTATTTTATACATTTACAGAAACACGTAGCTTGCCTGTGGCTAGTCAGTGGCCAGTCAGTGCCTCCAAAAGCACTGAAGTCTGTGTGTCACAAACAATGATAATAGCCAGAAAACTAGCATTTTAGAAGAAATTCAGCAGAAGAAGCTCCTGTGTTTGATGTGCGGGGAGTGATAGTAGAGCGCACATATGCCATGAATGAGCTATGCCATTGTAATATGTAGATGGTGACATGGCTCCACCACACTCCTCCCCTACTCTGTAAGCATAGGGGGGTCCTGCACATCACCCCACCACAATGCCCGAATCACACACAGCCAGCTAGGACTGCTCTTCCTATTGGACAAAATCCTTTTCCTAAATCCCTCCTCCTCTAGTGACTACACCATGACTGGAACTGCTTGTCACTTCTTTCTAACGTGACAGAACATGTCCTCGCACTGAGGACTGGCATCATTCTGTATGCCAATCAATCCTGGAAGATCTTCTGGATTATACGATCAGTCATACATACTGTATCATTCTTATGATTTAGTGGTTAAAACGGTGGCATCCCCACGCTACTAAATGCATACTTCCTTTATACCTTTAAAACAAAGAATAAAAAAAAAGATAAATATTATATTTTTTAAATTTCCTGGTTTATGTTTTCAAATGCTAAGACAGCTTTTCACAAACAGGAGCAGGGACCACAGCTTATGTATAGTCCCCCTACCCCCTGTGTGCCTTTTCCATCAGTTTTTTTGATTACTCAGATTTTTGGAAATGGAGACTTCCTACAAATAATGGGAAATGACAAAAAAGGACAAAAACAGGAAGGTATTTGAATCAAATGACCCCTATGGCCAATAGGTCTACAGCATCATGTTGCCAATTTAAAGTGATATTAGAATGATACTGAAGCTAAAAAGGTTTTTTATCTTAATGCATTCCTTGCAATAAGGGAAAAAACGTTTTTGATTTATATGCCCTCCCCCCCTCCCTGTGTGTGGGGAGAGAGAGAGAGGGGAGACTAGATCCAGTGCTGTGCACGGCTCCATCTATTCTTCCCTCTCTTCCTCTTCACTCAGCACTCGAGCAGCAGCAGGAGCCATTGGCTGCTCTTACTGCTGTCAATCGAATGTAGTGAGGAGGAAGTGGGGGGGGGCAGGGCTAAGTCCCTCTGTGTAAGTCTATGGAGCACGGCTCCATAGGCACACAGCTTGGGAGCGTGCAGACACTGGGGTTGATTTACCAAAACTGGAGAGCACAAAATCTGGTGCAGATATGCATTGTATTCAATCAGCTTCTAACTTCAGCTTGTTCAATCAAGTTTTAAATCAACCCCAATGTGTGCCTCCATAGCAAGGGGCTTGCAATGGGGACACAGGAAGAAGAGGAGGAGCCATGAGCGCCACAGGGGGACCTGAAAAGAGGAGGATCAGGCTGCTCTGTGCAATAAAGCAGGCGAGTATAACATTTTTGTCACTTTAATTCACCACTTGCCCTCCAGAGGATTTACCCCCCCCTGACTAGGCTATTTTTCGCATTACGGCGCTGTGTTATTTTAACTGACAATTGTGCGGTCATGCAACACTGCACCCAAATGAAGTTTACATCCTTTTTTTCCCACGAATAGAGCTTTCTTTCTGGTATTTGATCGCCTGTGCGGTTTTATATCTTTGGGCAATAAAGAAAAAAAGACCAACAATTTTGAGAAAAAAAACAATATTTTTGATTTTTTGCCATTAAACATGTCCAGTAAAAAAATTTAAAAAATAAAATTTGTCATAATTTTATGTCAAAATGTATTCTGCTACATGTGTTTGCTAAAAAAAAATACCAATATGTGTAAATTAATTGGTTTACATGAAAGTTATAGTGTTTACAAATGGTGGAGATGCTCCGCAATCGCTGGGCGCCGGTGAGTAATCACCAACTGGGACCCGGTGATTAACAGCCAAGGCTGTGAATGGCACGCGCACCCTACATGGAACTGCAAAATCACGTATATATACGTGATTTTGCAAACTTCTGCTACATGGTGGACGGGAAGCGGTTAAAAACTATTTTTTTACTTAGAGTGCTAATAACACTTTACATAGAAGTATTTTTTACATACCTTGATATGTGTTCTAAAATATCAAGTATACTAGGTTTCTGTTTTGTCCTATGCACTCTCCCTATCCTGCACTGATGCACCTCACTGCTAATAGTGTAGAGCAGTGTTCTTCAAACTGCGGTCCAGGGGCTGGATGTGGTCCTTTACTTGAGTTTATCTGGCTCTTGGGGCACTATCCCACCAACTGTCACCTATGATGGAGCACCATTCCCCCTAATGACACCATCAATGGGGTATAATACTTCTCACTGATATCAACAATGGAGTACTTTTCTTCTCACTGACATCAACAATGGGGCACTATTCCTTCCTTTACAATCATGGGTGGGGCATCGATGCCAGGGAATTTTCTATTCCTACTGGCTACAGTCTGGCCCTCCTAAGGTCTGAGGGACAGTAGACTGGCCCTTTGCGTAGAAAGTTTGGAGACCCCTGGTGTATATCAAGCAGTGTCGTTATATCTGGTCACATGCTGAATATGTCTGCAGACAGATATGTAGTCCATCTCAAAGGCAAGCACGATGGGGTGGCTACATTTACATACACAAGGGGCTTGGAGAACAAATGTAGCCAACCTAGAACAGGAAGTCTGAGAACAGGAGAAAAAAAGCTTGTGTTTGAGAGATGAAACAAAGGAAAGAGATAGAGGGTGCATTCTACTTATACGGTATTTAGACACATTGGGGGAGATTTACTAAAACTGGAGAGTGTAAAATCCGGTGAAGTTCTGCATAGAAACCAATCAGCTTCCAGTTTTTTTGTCAAAGCTTAATTGAGCAAATTTAAGTTGGAAACTGATTGGCTACGATACACAGCTGCACCAGATTCTGTGTGCTCCAGGTTTTGTAAAACTCCCCTATTGCATTTATTTTATTTTATTTAAAAAATGTGAGTTACACTAAGTGTTACTTTAAGTTTTAGGACACACTGTCATACTGTATATGCACATTGCTAGAGCCAGCTACAGTTAGAATTCTATTGTATGTGTTCTATTAAAATATCATGTATATTATACATACACACAAATATATATACAGTACATACATACAAAAGGGTTGGTTGCCATGCATGCTTTGATTTTTTGATCTGATTGATTTGATTAAAACAATCAAACCCACAAACAATTGAATAGCCATAACTTTCCTTCCCCTGATTTAGATTCAATTTAGATCGGATTCAATCAAACTGAGTTGATCGGACAGGGTGGAAAAGTATCGATCACCTTGGATCAGTCAGCAGCATTAAGATACTTTGAGATCAATCATAACAGAAATCAAGCATTCGGTGAAGCATGTATGGCCACTATTAGGGGGAAGGAGGGCCAGCAATAGGAATCAATAAGGTTTTGTAGTGAAGGTAGAAGATCTGGTTGTGCTGTATGGCAGGGGTATCTTGAATGGACCACAAGACTAAAGCTGCATACACACTACAGGAATTTCAGATGACTTCTGAGGATCTGGAAAAATTCTCCACATGGGTGGCCCTGTTGACTACCTCTTACCTGACATTCTTTGGTTGAAAAATCAAAGTAGAAAGGCAGAACATTTTTGGCTGAACAGTGGCTGCATCCAAACAGATGCAGCTGCTGTTTGGGCAATCTGACAGGCTCTCAGAACACAACAACCACAGTTGGAGATTCCTATATCTGCACTGTATAGGATGCAGGCTAATACACACATTCCTATTTTCTTCTTGTGACTTGCTACAAAATGGCATTGTACAGTCTGAGTGGTCACTAGAGGAGAGAACATTTATGTTGGCCATGTGCTAGTAGATTGTAGAATGAAGGAAAATCTACTAGTGCTGAATTATGTATTATTGTATTTTTTTACTTAGGTTTTCACATATGTTTTGGCTACTTACAAGACATACATTGTCCTCTTCTGTCTTCTCCCATGGTGGGCAGTCCTGGATGAAGCAGATAGTGGAACTGATATAATGACATTAGCACTACTCTCTGCATCAATACCCTCTGAGTACAGAATGCTGTGCTTGTTCATTTTTGTAATGAAGAGGTACTGCTGAGGACAGCTCTGGATTGAAGGATTATTCCAGTTAGAGATGCTTTTTTTAAACATACAGGAATACCTAATAAGAAATAGCCTAAAGTTGGTTTTTAATAAATGACAAAGAATTCCTAGAGCATGTTTTAAGTTATTGACTGAAATCTCAGATTGCCTTCTCTAATAAGTGATGAGTAATTTCTGTGACCTATTATGTTCTTTCAAAAATTTAATTCTTTCAGCAAATCTAAAACCTGAAATAGCTAATCTTGAGAAAAAAAAGACTGGAATGCCACCTGCTAACTGGACAAGGAACCACATTATGTTTTTTGCAATATTTCATATTTACCTAACAAATCTTATTGACTTTAGGATTTTAATTGGGATAATAATTAAAGTGACATGAAAGTATTTTTTTAAATAACAAACATCTTATACTCAGCTGCTCTGCATAATGGTTTTGCACAGAGCAGCCCATCCTTCTCTTCTTGGGTTCCTCGTCAGCATTTTTGGCTCCTCCTGCCCTCGAGGCTGCTTGCTGGGGTACTCATGAGGAATTTCTTCAGAGCTGCACTGTGTGCGTCTATTGACATACGCATTGCGGCTCAGCCCTGTCCCCGCTTCCTCGTCACTGGATTTGATTGACAGCAGCAGGATCCAATGGCTCCCACTGCTCTCACTGAAAGAGCAGCAATGCTGCTCTAAGACACAGCACTGGCCTGGGTTGGGCTCAGGCAGGGGCGGACTAACCATTTGGAAACTCAGGCACTGCCCGAAGGCCCGGGGTCAGTAGGGGGCCCCATGAGATGCCCTTGGTACCTTTTTCATAGGCTTTTTTGAGTTTGGGCAAGGACACAGGGGCCTCATGATCCCTTATTGCCCAGGGGCCCCATGAGTTCTCAGTCCACCCCTGGGCTCAGGTAAGTATTTAGGGTGGGGAGCTGGGGAGAGCTGCACCTAAAAGGTTTTTTTACCCTAATGCAGAGAATGCCTTAAGAATAAAAACTTTTAACCTTTACAACCACTTTAACACATTCCCGCCCAGCCAATAGTAAAATGACGGCCGGACAGGACATTCGCTGCTCTGGGAGGATGTCTTATGATGTTCTCTCCAGAATGAGCCTCGAGCGCAGCTCTTGGGCTGCGCTGCGGTGCGATCTGCCACCCACTGTCTCGACAGCGGATAGCAGATCAGTGTACCAGCCCACTAACGATACCATGTGATCACTGTGACCAGACACAGCAGATCACATGACAATTGTACACAATGGATGGCGTTCATTCATGCCATTAATTGTGTACTATTGTGTTAATCTCTGTGATTGGTTACAGTGATCACATGGTACAGACAGGGCCAATCGCAGCCCATCTGTACCATGTGATTAGCTGTGACCAAGCTAATCACCATAGTTAACATTAAATGAATAGATTTCATTTTTTAAAAAATGGTTGTTTATAATAGTGAAACTCACTGTTATAAGCAATCATAGTGTGTAAAAAAATAAGAAAAAACAAAACCTGATCGCCTCCCCAGAGTAGTACAGTGTTGCCATTGTAACACTGTATTGCTCTGATCTCATACTGATCGCATACTGTTGCCAGTCAGTGCCCCTTATCACTTCCACACCCAGTTATATGATGACACTGTACCGCACTGGTGATAGTATGTATAAAAGAAAAATTGTGAAATTTAAACTATTTTTTATTAATTCCCTTATTTTTCAAAAAATTGTGACAAAATAATTACAGCTTCAAAAAACTCACCTCTTATTAAATACCTTGGACTGTCTACTTTCCAAAAAGGGGTCATCTGGGGGATATTTTTACTGTGCTGGCATTTTCGGACCTCAAGAAATGAGATCGGCTGTCAGTACATCAGGATTGATCGATTTTCAGATATACACCATAGTTTATGGACTCTATTATTTTCCTACAGACTAAATAATATACACTGCTTTGGGTTATTTTCACCAAAGAAATGTAGCAGAATACATTTTGGCCAAAATGTATGGAGAAAGATTATTTGCTTGCAGAAAAGAAGAAAAACAAATATTTTTTTCAACATTTTTAGTCTTTTTTAGTTTATTTAGCAAAAAATTAAAAATCCAGTGGTGATTAATTACCACCAAAAGAAAGCTCTATTTGTGTGAATAAAATTATAAAAATTTCATATGGGTTCAGTGTTGCAAGACCACACAATTGTCATTCGAAAAATGTGACAGCCCTGAAAGCTGAAATATGGCCTGGGCAGGAAGGGGCTTACAGTGCCTGGTATTGAAGTGGTTAAAGCAGAACTCCAGGCAAAAACTTCTTTACATGTCCTTGTTGCTGATTTCCTACCTTCACTGAATATGTCATCCATCTTCTGCTTCACTCAGTAGTTGCTCTGAAATAGCCTATTCATTTTCAAATCAAACCATTACCGTATTTTCCGGCGTATAAGACGACCCCCTACTTTTCCTGTTAAAATATAGGGTTTGGGCTATACTCGCCGTATAAGACTACCCCTCTTCCAACGCACACCAAATAAAAATTAAAAAACATCAGATTTGATTTCAATATGGTATGGTATTCCAATGATGGGGCATGATTCCTCGCTCTGACACCAATGATGGGGCACTATTCCTCCCACTGACACCAATGATGGGGCACTATTCCTCCCACTGACACCAATGATGGGGCACTATTCCTCCCACTGACACCAATGATGGGGCACTATTCCTCCCACTGACACCCATGATGGGTCACTATTCCTCCCATTGACACCAATGATGGGAGAGGAATAGTGCCCCATCGTTGGTGTCAGTGGGGGGAGGAATAGTGCCCCATCGTTGGTGTCAGTGGGGGGAGGAATAGTGCCCCATCGTTGGTGTCAGTGGGATGAATAGTGCCCCATCATTGGTGTCAGTGGGAGGAATAATGCCCCATCATTAGTATCAGTGACACCAATGATGGGGCACTATTCCTCCCACTGACACCAATGACACTTGCTGACCTATGTTCCAGTATGGTGCTGCTGCAGCCAGCATATGTGGTTGCAGCAGCACCTCTGCACAGCACACTTACCGGCTTCTCCCTCACTCGATTTTTGCGGGTCCGCTCGGCTCTGCCTCCTCGCCCATGATTGGCCGCCTGTGTGCCTTTCCTGAGCTACAGTTCTGGTGGCCAATCACCGGTGAGGAGGCGGAGCCGAGCGGCAGGAGTGAGGGAGTGGCTGGAGTGACTGAAGGAGCAGCGCTTCCTGGACTGGATCGTCGTGGGAGCCAGGTAAGAGACAGCAGCCCTCTGCCCACCCCTGTACTTAGTGTCCCTTCTGTCGGAAGGGGGGACGGCGGCGGCACCGCACCGCCCCCCTAAGAAGTGCCGCCCTGACGTATACCGGCATATAAGACGACCCCCGACTTTTCAGAAGATTTTCAAGGGTCAAAAAGTCCTCTTATACGCCGGAAAATACGGTAATTCTTTTTGATTTCGTGTTTGTAAGATCAGTGGCTGCTATGCCTCTTATTTCCCCAGCCACTGGTCTTGGCACATCCCTTCTGTAGTTCTTTCTCCAGGAAGCAGTGATGTAATTTGGCCCCCCTTGCAGTGGTGGGTGGTCTGAGACTCTCAGACACATTCAACATGTACAGGCCTAGTGTACCCACCCACATTCAATACAATTCCCTGTAATTGATGGGAACTGTAGAGAGAGGAGAGGATATGATGTAATCCCTGCTGCTACACCTTCACCTTGGCAGAGCAGATGCTGTTACCTTTTAAATTACAGTGATGAGGTCATGAAAGTTAAATTAGACTTTTCTCCTAAATGGTAAGGATTTTCAAAATTGTATTAACTGTTTAGTGTTTTGTGTAGAGGGGTGTACTAATGGGTGATTTTTTTTTTTTGCCTATCCTGGAGTTCTTCTTTAAAGAAAGTGCACAAACCATTCCCTTTTATCGCACATTTACATGCGTGCTGAGACCTGTTCAGCGTGAATGAGCTCCTTGTTTAAGTGAAAGGAGGCATGTGCAAGCAGACCATGTTTCTGTATGGGAATTTAGCAGCTGCATGGACATAGCTGTTTGTCCTAATTTGACAGGCATGCAGGGGCAGGTGAGCAGCCACTGAATGCACACTGTTTGCGTTTGAGACCATACACCTGTCACATTAGGACAAGAGGCTGCGTCCATACAGCCAGTGCATCCCTGTACAATAACATGTATGAGCTTCAGCATCCGTGTAAATGAGCCCTTACAGACAATGCTGTGCTTAACCAAAAGAAAACCAAAACTTTTTTGTAGGATTGTTAGAATTTGATCTTGAAACCCTGACAGAATGTTTTTTCGTTATTCAAAGGGGCATCTCTAGCACAGGTTGGGTATGGTGCCTTGAGGTTTCTTCAGGGGTGCCTTGGCAAAAGGTCTAAAAATTGCCCAAAACTTGTATACAAGCCAGCGGGTGGAACAAGCCTGCCTTTTAGTTACACAAAGCTACAGGTCTCCATCGTGCACCATTATGACCTTCTAACCGCTGGCGTCCTGACAACCAATGACATCATCAGTTGATAAGGAGGATGTCAGCTGCCTGCACAGCATCCTAGTTTGACCCTCCCCCTCCCCTCTCCATCAGTACTGGGGTCACATCAGCTCAGTGATGGAGAAAAACTGAGGGAGAAGAGAAACACTGGAATACTAGTCAGTATCAGTGTGCAAAAGTGTATTTGCTTTGAAAGAATAAATCACCTCTAACGTTGGGTGTCCTACTTGTGTGGATGTTGCTGCATTATATAAAACTATTAGAATAGGTTTTCGCATTATAGAATTATAAAGCATTATAGAATTATAAAGCACCCCGCCCTTTTAAAATTATGGACAGTCTTGAGGCACCCCATTTTAGAATGGTATGCCTCAAGACTGTCCGTAATTTTAAAGTGTGCCTCTGGACTGTCCATAATTTTAAAGGGTGCCTTGATTGAGAAAAGGTTGAGAAACACTGGTCTAGCCAACTTTACAGCTTGCAGAAAAGATACTGATTGATGTTGTATATAAAGAAATCTTTACAAATCCTTCACAACGTTGTCTGCAGTCATTGAAGTGAATCCAGTTTCAAGACTCTTTTTGTTTAGTTTTGGAGAGATTTTACTGAGACTTTTGTAACACACAAGGATTAAAGGAAGTGTTAACTTTGTATCTCATTTAATATACAGTAAACGCAGACCATACCATCTGTCCACACTGGAGTTCCTATAAATCTCTATTACAGAAGCAGATATTTTTACACAAGTGTTGGATCTTTGCCTGCATTCATCAACTATTTTCAGACCATTTTTGCAGTTTTGCAGAATCTAGTTATTCTGACTGGTTGCTTCATTGTAGCATTTTGGCTTTTGCGTCTGTAAATATTCTTTAGTATGAAGGCCTAAGCTGCAATAATATAACACTTTATACATTAATTTATTATGAGCAATATAGCCATATCACAGCTTTAAAAGATGAGTAAGAAACTTTTACCACCAATGTCCTTGGATAGAATATATGTCTTTTCACGCAGTACCATGAGATAAGGGAATACAGGCAGACCTTCCAAACATCCCGTATAAAATACAGTTGCAAGAAAAAGTATGTGAACCCCTTGGGATTACGTGGAGTTTTGCATGAATTGGGCATAAAATGTGCTCTGAACAAGTGAACAATATAAGAACACAGTCTGCTGAACAAAATACTACACAAACATTAGATGTTGCCATGGTTTAATTGCACATAACATGTAAATATTCACAGTGCAGGGAAGAAAAAGTATGTGAACCTTTGGACTTAATAACTGGTTGACCCTCCTTTGGCAGCAATAACCTCAACCAAACGTTTCCTGTAGTTGCAGATCAGACCTGCACAACGATCTGGAGTCATTTTGGACCACTCCTCTTCACAAAACTGTTTCAGTGTAGCAATATTCTTGGGATGTCTGGTGTGAATCGCTCTCTTAAGGTCATGCCACAGCATTTCAATTGGGTTGGGGTCAGGACTCTGATTGGGCCACTCCAGAAGGCGTATTCTGTGCTGTTGCAGCCATTGTTTTGTTGAATTACTTGTATGCTTTGGGTCATTGTCCTGTTCCATCACCCATCCTCTGCGGAGCTTCAGTTGGCAGACAGATGGTCGTACGTTTTCCTGCAAAATGTCTTGATAAACTCTGGAATTCATTTTCCCATCAATGACAACAATCCGTCCAGGCCCTGAGGCAGCAAAGCAGCCCCAAACCATGATGCTCCCTCCGCCATGTTTTACAGTGGGGATGAGGTTTTGATGTTGGTGTGCTGTGCCTTTTTTTCTCCACACATAGTGTTGTGTGTTCTTCCCAAACAACTCAATCTTGGTTTCATCTGTCCACAGTATATTTTGCCAGTAGTGCTGTGGAACATCCAGGTGCTCTTTTGCAAACTTCAAACGTGCTGCAATATTCTTTTTGGACAGCAATGGCTTCCTCCGTGGTGTCCTCCCATGTACTCCATTCTTGTTTAATGTTTTCCTTATTGTAGATGTGTCAACAAAAATGTTAGCATGTGCCAGAGATTTCTGTAGGTCTTTAGCGCTGTGCTCTTGCAGTCATTTTTACAGGACGACCACGCCTAGGGAGAGTAGCAACAGTGCTAAACTTTCTCCATTTGTAGACAGTCTGTCTTACCATGGACACATGAACATCAAGGCTTTTGGAGATACTTTTGTAACCCTTTCCAGCTTCATGCAAGTCAACAATTCTTGATCGTAGGTCTTCTGAGAGCTCCTTTCTGCGAGGCATGGTTCACATCAGACATTGCTTCTTGAAACCAGTAAACCCAAAACAGGTGTGGCTTTTTTAAGGGCAGGACAGCTGTCAGCAACACATCCAATATCATCACACTGATTGGAGTCAAGGTTGGCTCACTCCTGGCTCCAATTAGCTCTGGGAGAAGTCATTAAGCTAGGGCCTCACAGACTTTTTCCTCCCTGCACTGTGAATGTTTACATGTTATGTGCAATTAAACCATGGCAACATCTAATGTTTGTGTAGTATTATGTTCAGCAGACTGTGTTCTTCTATTGTTGTGACTTAGATGACATTCAGAGCACATTTTATGCCCAATTCATGCAAAACTCCACGTAATCCCAAGGGGTTCACATACTTTTTCTTGCAACTGTATATTTATAGACACCTGCAAGGGTCAACTTCAGCAAAAGAAGGATACTGGAAAACCACTTTTACTTTTCAGGGAAACAGGTTCATTTGAAAGTACAGTATATCTAAAACGTTTTTGTGTTTTTTATTTTAGATAGAGTAGAGAATGTTCTTTGTCTTTTTTCATCTGCAGAGATTGGGCAGCATTCCCTCCACTTCCTGTCCTGTGGACACCACAGGAGGTAAGAGGAAATCTTTCCAAGATGAAGGAAATGCTCTCATAGACATTTGTGACTAGACCTAACATCTAGACTGGAAGATTTTACTCTTTATCTTTTGACATAGGGATAAGGAGCCCCTCACAAATAGTGGTGTGACCCTCCTGCGCTCCAAATATTGTGTTTTAAACAATTAACAAATAAAATATATGAACCCCAAACAGCTGCTAGCATTAAATCATATACCAGTGATCAAGTGAATATAAATCATATAAATGCTGCGCTACATTCAAAACTAAAAGTGAATGTGGAATCCAATGACATAAATCAATATATTGACAATAAAAACCATATAAATGCTACGCTACATTCAAACTAATTAAAGTGAATGTGGAATTGAATAGCTCAAATAAAATAATAACAGTAATGATAAATATAGTAAAATATAGTAAAAAATGTGCTAAGTGATAACACAAAAATGATGGCAAAACACAAACTTAAATCAATACGCATGTGCATAAAAATAAATATATTACATCACACGTGCAAAAATGTGAAGTGAAATTACATCTAAATAATACACACAAACTCAAAGTCCAATAATGGAATATTAAGGTGAAAAAAGTCCAATAATGAAATATTAAGGGTGAAAAAAATTTTTTGGTTTTGGTAAACTGTGTTTCCAATAGGCTGTAAAGTGACCACAAGTGAAACAAAACGTGCAGGTATCTGGGTGTAGATAACTTGTGAATCCAACCACCTTCTGGATTAGCCTCTCACCTCATCTCTTCGACCCTTGCGGGTCAAAGAGCAGTATGGATCCCTCTCACAGATCCTCCAGGCACCAAAGCACTCCAAAGCCACTTCTCAGGATACAATATTCCCACTCAGCTCTTCTCCAAGTGTAGATGAAATATTACTTTCCCAGAATAAAACAAAGGGATCCTCCCATAGTGTAGTAAGTTTATTATACCATAGGAACATCAAATGTATAATAAAAAAGCACTCACGTAGCAGCCAGTCCACATTAAACCCTCATGCTCTCAAATGAGGATATGTGTATGTAAGTTGGGTGTACAGCTGAATCCACAGGTGTACCAAGATGGCCGCCACCCTGGAAATACGTCACCGCGCTACGCCGACGCGTTACGTCACAATATCACGTGACTTCATCAGGGCTTTTTTCACCTTAATATTCCATTATTGGACTTTGAGTTTGTGTGTATTATTTAGATGTAATTTCACTTCACATTTTTGCACGTGTGATGTAATATATTTATTTTTATGCACATGCGTATTGATTTAAGTTTGTGTTTTGCCATCATTTTTGTGTTATCACTTAGCACATTTTTTACTATATTTTACTATATTTATCATTACTGTTATTATTTTATTTGAGCTATTCAATTCCACATTCACTTTAATTAGTTTGAATGTAGCGTAGCATTTATATGGTTTTTATTGTCAATATATTGATTTATGTCATTGGATTCCACATTCACTTTTAGTTTTGAATGTAGCGCAGCATTTATATGATTTATAGCCCCTCACAAATGTTCAGCATTGAATCTGATCCAACAGTGAGACCCTTCCCCCAACTTCATCTAGTGGCACTTGAGTCAGACTTTTGGTTAGGTTCCTACCGGTGGTAGCTTCTAGCGTTCCACAGACCCCAAGGCGCGGAATCTAAGTCCCAACCTGCTTGTTCACCAGGGCCCCTGATGGTGGGGATGGACTTGGAGCAGGCTGAGACCAGGTCGCGACCCCTGGGTTCACCCAGCTGCGGTAGAAGCACCACTGAAGGTGTATAGCAGGTGAGAGCCTGATGTGAGGAGGTAACAAGAGCAGTGTCGGGCAGGCCAGGTCGGTAATGGTGGAGGCAGCGTGGTACAAAATCAGTAGGCAGAAGGATAAACAGGTCACAAGCCTGGTTCGGTAATAGGAGATCAGAACGTGCAGGGTTAAGCAGGAGAATGGTCAGACAAGCCAGGGATCAGAACAGGATACAGACAGCAAATCAGGGTCAGGCAGGGTCGGCAACAAGACAATCTACAATACAGGAACTCAGGATACAGGTAAGACCATACGGCGACTAAACACAGCCCTGACCTGTTTTAAATAGGGCACCCTGCGCCCTTATTGGTGTCAGGCACGCGTCCGCGAGTGCGCATGCGTGAGCACCGCTGCAATCGCGGGTGCCCAGGTCCCAATGCTCGCACGCTAGTGCGGCCTGGCACACCGCGCATGCGCAAACCCGTGCGCGATCGCGGTCCCTGACACTTTTGGTGGGGAACATGAAATGAATCAGATGTTCCCCATACCTGCAGGAATTAGGTTTTTGCTCCAACAGTGGAGGTTATAGCACCGAGTATTTGTGCTTCCATTCCCCCACCCAATGGGCAAAGTACAGAATCACATTAATAACAAAAGGGCATATATTTGCACCTTAATTGATGGTCTATTCCCACACCAGAGTATAGATCTATAGATCTCTGCCTCCATTTTTAGCAAATTAAAGTGTACTTGCATGTCCCTTCTGACATGCATGTGTGTAGGCAGATGCCTACAAAAGGTTTAATGTTTTTTTTTCTGTGCTGACTCATGCTCTTCAGTTATATGGGTCAAGTCTGCTGCCTTTCCTATGAAACTGTTACAATGTTTATGTGCGGTAGATCTGAGGAATAGAATGGATAGGTTTTTTTTAGAAAGAGCTGCTGGGAACACTGTTAAATGTAGGCTGTTATGCTGCTGGACTAGGGGGGGTCCAGTCCAGGTTCCCTGATGGACTGGGAACATGAGGATCCAGGGGCAGACTGACCATTTGAGCACTCGGGCACTGCCCGAGGGCCCAGGGTCAGTAGGGGGCCCCATGAAATGCCCCTGGTACCTTTTATAGGCTTTTTTGGGTGTACTTTGAGTGTGGGCAAGGACACGGGGCCCATGATCCCCTATTGCCCCGGGGCCCCATGAGTTGTCTGTCCGCCCCTGTGAGGACCTATATGGGTTCTACGCTGCTTTTATTCTACCTCTTGTGGATTAATTTCCAATCATGGACACTTGCCTCTAAAGAACTATGGACTTATATATTCAAGTATGATTACCTTATGGGCACTAAAGCACCTTTGGAATATATGTGAGAAGTTGCCTAACACGAATTGTTCCTGTATGTTGACTTTCTTCTAGCCTCTGTGGCATTGGTTCCTAAATGCTGTGCACCTAGAAAGCAGTGTTCTAACTGTGGTAGTGTCTGTAGTACTTAGCGTGAACAGTACAGTAAATTAGCCATGGGTTGCTAGAGGGTTAACTGTGCTCATTGTGGCTTGCTTCTGAAGTTATGCCTTAATACTGATTTTCGCATGACTCAAACTCCTGCCTAGAACCTAGGCAATTAGTGAGCGTAGTTCTAGGGTCCCATCTACACACCCACACCCAGGAGGAGCAAACACATCATCCATGGAAATGCATGTGGCTATCTCTAAATTTTCTGGAGTATATATATAATTGAAGACACAAGTGCATTGTAAACCTTCAGTGACCAGGTGTCATGGTCATAGTAAACATGTTGGGGGATGAACACAGATGTCTAGATAGCATTCATAATGGTTTTGTGTCAATATATTTTATCTGTTTTTGACCTGGCACATATTCTCATATTCTTTTTATGCAAAGTAAGGGTGTGTGTCGACAGACTTATGATTGCTTCATGCGTGTTTTACATTCCCATACAAGACTATGCGAAGGCAAAACCTGCAGCAGGTCAAATGCAAGTCAGAAGGAAGTCAATTGATGGTCTAATGCAAGCTAAGTTTATAGCTATATTTATCTCCTAGAGAAGTATTTCTCAACCTTTGCTTCAGTCACAGCACGCTTTCAAATTACGCACAATCTTAAGGCACCCCATACTAAAATGTAAAAACTAAACTAATAGTTTTACATAATGCAGCAACATTCACACATGTAGAACACCCAATGGTAGAGGTTGCCTTTGCACACTGGTACTGACTAGTATTCCAATGTTTCTCTTCTCCCTCAGTTTCTCTATCTCACTCTGCTAATATAAGCCAAGTGCTGATGGAGAGGGGGAGGAGTGAGGCAAACAAGGATACTGTGCCCAATGTCCACCTTATCATCTGATGACATTGGTTGTTAGGACACCGGCAGCTAGAAGGTTGTAATGGTGCACAACGAAACCCTATGGACATAAATTTCATTCGGGTGCAGCATTGCATGACCATGCAATTGTCAGTTAAAGTAACGCAGCACTGTAATGCAAATAATGGCCTGGTCATGAAGGGGGGTAAATCCTCAGGAGGGCAAGTGCAGAAAATGATAGGCTGCTCAGCTAAAATGATCGCAAATGCTTTAAAATGGCAACCAAAATCTGAAAGACGTGGAAGAAAGCGAAAAACTACCATTCGAATGGATAGAAGAATAGCCAAAATGGCAAGGACTCAGCCAACAATCAGCTCCAGGAAGATCAAAAGTTACCTGTGAGTACTGTTTGGATTCAGTACTGTGAGTACTGAATCCAAGCTATCTGCAAGAAGCCCCCGCAAAGTCCCACTGTTGAAAAAAAGACGTGCTGAAGAGGTTACAATTTGCCAAAGAGCACATTGACTGGCCTAAAGAGAAATGGCGCAACATTTTGTGGACTGATGAAAGTAAGATTGTTCTTTTTGGGTCTAGTGGCTGGAGACAGTTTGTCAGACGACCCCCAAACACTGAATTCAAGCCACAGTACACTGTGAAGACAGTGAAGCATGGTTGCACAAGCATCATGATATGGGGCTGTTTCTCATACTACGGTGTTGGGAATATTTATCGCATACCAGGGATCATGGATCAGTTTGAATACATCAGAATACTTGAAGAGGTCATGCTGCCTTATGCTGAAGAGGAAATGCCCTTGAAATGGGTGTTCCAACAAGACAACGACCCCAAACACACCAGTAAACCTGCAACATCTTGGTTCCAGACCAACAAGATTGACGTTATGGAGTGGCCAGCCCAATCCCCGGATCTTAATCCAATAGAAAACTTGTGGGGTGACATCAAAAATGCCGTTTCTGAGGCAAAACCAAGAAATAGAGAAGAACTGTGGAATGTAGTCCAATCATCCTGGGATGGAATACCTGTTCACAGGTGCCAGAATTGATTGACTCCATGCAACACAGATGTACAGCACTTCTCAGAAACAGTGCTTATACAACTAAATATTAATTAAGTGATTCAAAGGAAAGCAAAATCTTCAAACATTTTTCAGTTTATATAGTGAATGTTTGAGTTTGTAAAGAAGAATACAAACACTGCTATTTTTTTGAACAGTCTAATATTCACTTTTCTTCAATTTTTTTTAGAGGAACAATACAAATTTGATATATTTTTCTTCATGTTTTGATTTGGAATAGAATGTGTAGTGTTCCCAATGCATTTGTGTGTATGGAAATAAAAGATATTAGAAGGATTTTGAGCTTTATTCACTTTTTTCAACACACTGCTATTATTTTGAACACAACTGTAGGTTGGAAACCAGTGAAGAGTGCCGGCCGCTGAAGGAGCGAGGGGTAAGGTAAATATTGTGCTTATTCTAATCCCCCTAGACAAACTGAGCAAAAAAAAAACCTTGCAGTGTTGATTGGGGAGCACGGCAAGGTGAATTTGCACAAATACCTGTAGTAGTATATGTATAGCCAAAACTTTCCTTTTTTGTTTTGGATAGAGTGGATAAGGGGTACAACCCCTGTTGTGTTTTGTTGTTTTTTTTGCTCTCTATTTTTACATTATTCCATGCTCTGGCAGGCTTCTTCCTTGCTACTGTTTTCCAATATTCCCCAAAAGCTTCTTTTTGACGCCCCTCCAGTCACAGCCTCTCAGACATCATTACATATTGCTTAACACTTGAGGATGTGAAGGGACAGCTCACATACCAGGAGGGTCAGAGAGTAGAATTTTGGCTATGCATACACTTTAAGCGCCAGTATATCCCTGCATTTAGCTAAATTTACCCAGCATTGAACCACTTAATGGATTATGGGGCAATTTTTTTCAATTTTGTGCACACGATAAATCTGCAGTTTTTTGCTAGAAATTACTGTAAACCTCCAAAAATATTTAATTTCTGAAATCAAAGACCCTGGAAAATAAAATAGTGGTAGCTGCAATTTTTTTTATGTCACACGATATTTGCGCAATTTTTTTTTTTTTTAAATCAAATGCCTATTTTTAGGAACAAATACACTAAAATGAATTTTTGTGCAATATTGACTGGTGGATGAAGAGCTGTCATCTACCCCACTCCCAATAACCCTTGTAGTCGCAACTACTAGTGTCGCAACAGCCTCAATTACTACAGCAAAGCTTGAGTTTATTTATTTTTTGTGTTAAAATTATATGATTTATTTGAATTAGGATACAACACAATTGATAACTATAAAAGGTACTGCATAGCTATCGAAGCACAATATTATACACACTTTTGGTAAATTATAAAAGATGTGGTTGTGTCAAGTAAATAGATACCAAACAGGGGCGGACTGCCAACTCATGGGGCCCCCAGGCAATAGGGGATCATGGGGCCCCTGTGTCCTTGCCCAAACTCAAAAAAGCCTATGAAAAAGGTACCAGGAGCATCTCATGGGGCCCCCTACTGACCCTGGGCCCTCGGGCAGTGCCCGAGTTTCGAAATGGTCAGTGTGCCCCTGATACCAAATATGTCAAGTCTTAAAATTGTGCACGTCTGTGCAATCACAAAAACTGTGGTACCCTCTTTCTTTCATCCATGATAAACTGCACAGGTTCAGGCACTTTCCCTACTGGGCTGTTGTATTTTGACAACCGGAACCTCAGGCTGTCAGAATGCCAAACAATGCCCACATCTGCTTGGATGTAGTCACTAACAAATTTCCACCTGGCTCCTTTGATAAAAGCCGTTTGAACTGTTGACTTTTGGGCCAGCCAGGTGATGTCGACAGGGGCAACCATGGCTTGAATTTTTCTAATTTCAGCAGGTATTGGCTGAAATTTGAGCCATGTATGGCAGCCTTCAGGCATACAGCCCTAATATCAAAGTGCTGGCCAGAATCTCTAAAGATAACAAATCTACTCCAAGGTAGGTGGGATGCAAAGCTAATTTGTGAGTAGCAGCAGCATGAGCCCCTGCATCTGACCTCAGCTGTTCTAGAACAATTTCCCTATAGTGGGCTCAAGGCGGCCATCCCGAGGAGGCTGGCATCTGCTATTGAATGCCAAAATCCAACGAGATTTGGGCAGCCATCCTGATACATGTGCTTAAATTGGAGTAGGTAAGGGATAGAGCCCTAAGAGAGTGAGGTTCTCATTACAGGGTAACTCTTCTGCCAGCTTCTTGGGACTGTCTCACAGCCACATAAAGTGCAAGGAATTTGGGGATCTCTGAGTGACCCAGTAATCTGGATTCCTCCTTTAAGGGATGTGCTCCTCAAGCAATACATGGTCTGTAAACTCATATTGCTACTGAAAAAGTGCTTTGCTGATGGACATTACCCTTCTGCTCGAATAAAAGTGTAACTCGCAACGTATATGGTGCCAAATCCGTAAACTACATTATTTCTGCGATCGTTAAATTTGTACAATAAATAGGAACAATTAACCATCAACTCCTAATTCTCTATGCTGGTTGAGCCCTACTCACACACCTCCCAATGTTGGGTCTTTGATGGCACATGTGCTCGTAGAACACCTGTTTGGCTTAAAGTGCTCACTCTACCTGTTCTACTGTACAGGAGATTAGAAGAGGCTGACACTAAATCAGATTCAGGTACTTAAAGAAGAACTTCGCCCTTGTCATAACAATTACAACTATTAGAAATGTTCATGGCAATCTACAAACATATACTTATAGATAAGCATGCTTTTTATTTTTTGCATACTTTATTTTTCTTTTCTTCCCTATTCTTCTCAAAGAGACCATTTTCACTAGAAGCAGAATGAATCCAGCTCCTTTTACTTCCTTCAACTCTGCCTAGAACTCTGGGTCTGCCTCCTGGAATATGACACAAATTTCCCAAGATGCATCTGTGTGGCCAGGGTTACAGGACCAGTGCGTCACTCAACCAGGAAGTGGAAATATAGTAATTCTAGAAAAAAAATGTTTGTTTAATGAATGAATGTAAGATGATTTCATATCAGCATGCAGATGTGATCTTTAGTGAAAACTGGAAAAGGTCAGTTTTAAGATAGAAACATTTAAATATACATTAAATGATTTAAAATAAATAAATATTCATCAGTCTGTATTTTTAATACCTTCATATAGCAACACTTTACCACTGTACCAGGTACGTGACTGGACTTCAAGTGGTTGTACCAGGTTGCAGCTGCAGGCATCATCCCGGTACCGGTTTTTAGAGTTGACAGTTGACTTTCTTGTAATATATACAAATTACAAGCAGCATGAAGAGCCTTTCCCCCTCTCCTGACGCTTTCCGTAGATTTAACGGGATCCCAACAGAAGTCCTGATCAACCAGTCGGCACTGCAGCTGGCTGGTCACAAAGCCAAATAAAAACTCTTCGGCTTTGTTTGGCTCCGTTAAATAGTAAACCAGAATTGATGACCTAACATCACTTCCCATTTACTCAGAAATAGATGGAGCCTGGTCCTTAAAGTGTTACTAAACCCACATCAGTAAAATCAGTCTGTATATGCAGTAAAGCATGCTTGTTATACTCACTGTGGAACCTGAGGGGTTAATCCTCCGCATTGTGTACAAAGGCTTTTTGATCCTGTCTTCTCTGATCCTCCCCTTTTTTTGCTTTCCCCAATCTATCTGCCATAGTCAGAGCAGCAGTGGCATGTCTGCACATGCTCTGTTTGGTGTGTATTGCTAGAGAGGTTTTTTTTTAGGAGATTGCATGTGATTGGCACACGGCTAATCAGTGCTGTCCAGACAAGTTCAAGGGTTATGCAGCCTCATAGGACAGTCAGAGGAGAATTAATACTCCTCCTACAAGATTAACCAGTTCTCGGCTGGACAGCAATAGAAGTCACAGGACTGCTACATACTGCTGATGAGAAAAGGTATTTAGCAGTTTATATTTACTAAAATATTTGCATTTCCATGTTCTACGTACTGTGGAAGACTAGATATAGTGAATGCAGGGTCCTGGGTTTAGTAACACTTTATGGAATACATAAATATGTACTGTACATGTTGTTAACTATACTTTCACTTTTCCAACTTACATGCCTATGTGACAGTGGTATTAATTGTTGAGATACCAGTCGTGCCATATTTTCTGCATGTTAGAAACGTTATTTAAAAAGTGAACTTGTTATCAGGTCCTTTGTTATTTTATTTTTTACTATCACACCCCTTGTGTTATGTATTAAAAAAGTAAAATGTATTAGATTAGGGTGTGTGTGTGTATATATATATATATATATATATATATATATATATATACACTATATTGCCAAAAGTATTGGGACACTCCTCCAAATCATTGGATTCAGGTGTTCCAATCACCTCCATGGTCACAGGTGTATAAAATCAAGCACCTAAGTATGCAGACTGCTTCTACAAACATTTGTGAAAGAATGGGTCGCTTTCAGGAGCTCAGTAAATTCAGTTTTGGTACGTGATAGGTTGCCACCTGTGCAATAAGTCCATCCATGAAATTTCCTTGCTACTAAATATTCCACAGTCAACTGTTAGTGGTATTATAACAAAGTGGAAGCAACTGGGAACAACGGCAACTTGTAAAATGACAGAGCGGGGTCAGCGTCAGATGAAGTCATGTAAAGAACTGGACTCTAGAGCAGTAGAGATGTGTTCTCTGGAGTGACGAATCATGCTTCTCTGTCGGATGGATGTGTCTGAGTTTAGCAGTTGCCAGGAGAACGGTACTTGTCTGACTGCATTGTGCCAAGTGTAAAGTTTGGTGGAGGGGGGCATTATGGTGTGGGGTTGTTTTGCAGGGGTTGGGCTTGGCCCCTTAGTTCCAGTGAAGGGAACTCTTAAGGAGTCAGCATACCAAGACATTTTGGACAATTTAATGCTCACAACTTTGTGGGAACAGTTTGGAGATGGCCCCTTCCTATTCCAACATGACTGCACACCAGTGCACAAAGCAAGGTCCATAAAGGCTGTGGATTCAGTGCCATGAAGGTGGTTGTACTGTGTATGTACATCTGAATGCCTCTGATGTCTGCAGCAAGCCTTATCCAGGTAGTTTTTCAATTTTTTAAATGCCCTTTAGCACTGTGTACACCAGGGAACTGTGTGCTTACAGAGACAATTGCACATTTACAGTGAAGAGTCATGGAGTAGTCAATGTGGGGAAAAAAATGCAGAAGTAAAGAGATAGCTAGTATGATGGGTCTGTATCAAGAAACATTTGCAACCAACAAACCATCAGGATCTTCTGTGAATTTCTACATGCAGGCGAGGTGAGTTGGAAACGTCTAAAAGGAAATGACACTGGTCTGTGAAACATACATTTTACAAAAAAAGCAGGGGGCTCTGACAATGTATTATTTGTTGTACATCTTTCCAATGTATACTGTTCGCCTTCCCGCCGCCACCTCCTGGACCTTTAACTGGATCGAAATGCAAAGAGGCAGAGGTGGGCATTCCAATCATGTGACCACTCTGATTGGCTGTCACAGCAGTCACATGATCCTAATTCTTCAGATCACAAGTATGCATCGGGAGCTTTCCGTTACACGTTAGTTGCTGTGCTAGGAACGCACAGTGAGCACGCTCTCAGCAGATAAAATTGCTTACAAATAGACGCATATATGCGGCCGCTTGGATTTAAAGCCCACCCGCCAAGCGGCAGCATATAGGTGCCTCGTTGGTGGGAACTGGTTAAATAATTGCCTATATAAAGACCCTAATCAGGTATCCCTTTCATCTATTAAAAAGAGCTAGGCTCCGACTTGTGATATTACTTGTAACATTAGCATTAAAGCCATTGACTGATCGAATGCTGGTTTTCCAGCAGGACCATTCAACACAAGCCAGTCTAATGACTGGCTTCTCTTAAACTGACAGGGCTACACAGATACCAAAATTTGGCTGTTTCCTGTCAAATTAGATAAATGTATGCCCAGCTTTAGTTCTAAATAACTGTAGGGTTCCAATGGCCACAGCAGAAACAAAGGGTGACAACGCTGCAGGTACATGTTGCAAAAATGTGATTTAACTGCCGAACAAGGAAGGTTGTTAGAATATTGGAAGCAGTGTAAGAATTATTGACTGTGCTTGCAGAATTACCTGGTAATAAAACAATGTTATAGTGTGGCTCTAAAAGTATTAGATGTATAATGTGAGCACATGCTTCCTTCAGACCCAATACATTGCCTCCTCAGCCTACCCTAGGTATTTCCAAAACTTAAAAAAAATTGACTACCCATATACTAATGGCAATTAGGAGACTTCTTCCTCTCCATTGGAGGACAATGTTGTCCTGTCCGAGACAAACTTACTGAATACGGTAAATTAGGACGATGGAACATCTGACTGCCAAACTTTGTGATGGATTGAAAACATTTTCCCAAACATAGGCATTGTGGAGCCCTACTAACCCTCACCCTACAGCCTCCCTACTCCTTTTCTCTAATACTTCTGATACTTCACTTTTAAAAGTAGAACATGATGCATTATTTAAACTAGTGTTATTTGAAGCTGAACTCAAAAAATTGAATCACTTTCTAAAATGTGCTGGCTTACTATGAGTTAAGCCCAGCAAGGTGCATGCCACTTTGTGGATTTATTTCTTTTGTTTACAACTGACAGTTTTACTGAGCTCTGGGAGAACAGCTATCGCTATACTCCCATCGTGCTTACAGGGGAGACACTGCTTTCTCACACAGCAGCAGCTCTACCCACCCCTTCCGTCCCCTCTGCTGTCCAATCACAGAAGACTTTGTATTTTGTGAATGTGCTTTCATTACCTGTATGGTCAGCAGGACAGAAGGAAAGGGAAGATTTCCCTAAGCCTGGGGGGGGGGGGGGTCACAGAGAGCAAGAATAAACAAAGTATGCAGCTGTTAGCCCTTTATCCAGAACTAAACAGATAAAAAAATTATTTTTTTCTGTGGTTCTACAGTAAAACAGATTGTATTTTTACAACATTAACAATATCAACAATGATCATTTAAATAGGGGGAGAGTTTTGTTTCATTCTACATCTTGCATACAAATTGTTGGCCTCACTTTTTTCTGCACATGTAAAGCTGTCCACTGCTTACTCTTGATTGATGGCACTGTGTGTGACCCAGATGCATAACCCTCCCTCTACTCATATTCTTTCCAGGAGGATTATCCTGTATTTAAAGCAATCTCTTGGCTCTCATCCTTTACATGTCTCTACTGGAGATTTATAATCTGTTAAATCCTTTTAAACATACCTTGTTTGACAACCTTTTTTTAATTCTCCTGCTTTAAGAGCTGTAATGTTCCTTTCTTTGCATGTGAATATGATGCTGTCAGATGTTATCTGGTGGTGTTATAAAAGGACATCCCATTTGTAATGATAGACCTATCAGTATAAATGGGAGGCCCTCTTATTACACACTTACATACTTGGTGGTCCAACATTCTAAGGCATGGGATCACACATCACAAAATTGCATAGTAAAGAGTCCATAGGGTGACAATATGCAAGACATCTTTATACTGGTAGTGTTGGGGGCTGAAATACATATATTTATTTATTTTTTAAATGGCAGACCTGGACACAGAGCTAAGCTCCAAAACAGAAAATGCAGGGTAAATTCAAGCATATTTTCAGGGGGTGGAAGGGTTTAGATACACTTATAGTGAATCCGTGTGTTTGGATATATTTTTGGCACAAAAAATTAAATGGGTTTCTTTTTTAATAAGGTAAATACAAAATATTGCATATAATCTCTTAAATATTTGCCACCTGCAGACAGAAAATACTGCTCAAGGTAAGTCTCAGATAGAAGCTCTTGTGCTAGCCCTAGATGACTCAGAGGAAGGGCATGACAATAACTGGTGATTTAACACAGTCTATCAGAGAGCATAAGTCCTCATGCACACTGGACGTTTTTACAGCGGCTGTTTTTGGCTTTTGACGTTTTTTCATACAGCCAGTAAACTCCCCAGCATGTTATCCTATGTGTCCATGCACACATAGACTGTAATCAACATTTTTTGGCAGGGACGTTTTTTGGCTGGAAAAAACCCCCCAGAACTAGTGGGTTTCTAGAAGAGTTTTTAGCTGTAAAAATGATCTAATGCTGAAAAACGCAATAAAACGTGGCAAACCAGTGTTTTTGGATTTTTTTTTTTAAAAAAAAACCTCTAAAAAAACACTATAAACACAAACGCAAAAAACACGGCAAAACGCCACTAAATGCTAATACAAAAACACTGAAAAACTCAAGTTTTTAAAGTGACTTTACACAGCTAACATTACCAGCGTTATTAAAACGCTGTCTTTAATTAAACTGATAAGAACAAATACTACACTTGATTTTAGCCAAAAGGCTGAGAAGCAATGGGTATGTCTTTTAAAAACACTGCCATGTTTACACTCTGTACCACATGTTTTATTTGTAAAATAATATATGAAATAAAATGTAAGCTTACTGCCTGATGTAAGTCCAGTGCACTTACTACTTTGTGGGTTTCCTCCTCCCCTGGGACCAATGATGGTAGTGAGGCTCAAAGAGACCCCTCTTATCAGTACACCTTGAATCGATCCCTAGGGCAGAAGAAAATACTGTCACCCTACTCTGAGGGGTATCTGAAACAACATTGTTTTATATATTTTGTAAAGTAGAAAGTGGTTTGATTGTGCAGCCAGTATCTGACCACCCTATGACTAGAGAGATGCTAGAGTAGGTTACAAACCTGTAAGCGTGGTGCTGCCAAGCTTGTGTTTCCTCTTTTTGGAGAACGGAATGGGGTTAACAGGAAAAAGAGAAAGGCACTTGATTACAATGCGAGAAGTAGTAATGATTGGGCATTGCTGGTTTATTGTGGAGACATCTCCTAGGCATGAGATCATCCATCTAAAAGCAGCCAGATTGTTTTGCTGTTATCTCGTCTGTTTAACTGTCTGTTAATAGCTTCAAGTTCTTTCCAAATTTTTAGACAGAAACAAAATGCTGCTTATCACTGTTTGTCCATTTCTTAATTTTCTGAAAAGAATTATCTTTTGAGGTCAACCCCATATACTGTAACATACCTTGAAACTTAGAGATGGAAGCAGGACACTTAATTGTCAAAATGTTTATTCAAAACAACATGCTCTTGTCACACCCATGATTGCGCTTTTATGTTTTCACATATTGTAAAAAGAACAAACTATCAGCATTTGATTTGAAAACCACATAAATTGATAGTTATCAAGCAAATCAGAAACAAAATAAAATGCAGGGTGCTTCCCATTTAGCAAAGTCTAAGCAACATCTTTTTTGTTTACCCTTTGTGGATCCCTGGACAGATTTGAAAAAGTGACACTTCAGATGAGACAGATTTAACTCAGAAAAAAAATATGTAGTCAGTAACAATTTTTTTTGTGGGAAGATCAACTTTAAAGCAATGTAGCACCCTCCTGGTCAGGTGCTAGGATCTGTATAGTTGGGTTAAGCAAGGCTGTGTTTCTCTGCTTACCAGAGAGATTGTCAGGTAAATTCAGTGTGGTATTCTGCTAAACAGAGTGCTGTGGTTGTTAAGTCATGTCTTCTCATGATGCTCTGGTGCTGTTTGAGTTTTTGTCTGAGTTCTGCCCACACAAAGCTTCCAGAACATGGGTAGGGGCTATGCAAATGGATACAGCCACAGCCAATTGCAGAGGGAGGGATGCCCCATTGCATGTTGGGAGTGGTATTTATGTTCTGTGAGCACATTGGTTCAGTGTCTTTCCCAGGAGTGGATTGCACCAAGCCAGGCTAGAGGCAGCCTGCCTCACCTGGCACCTGCGGCCATGCGGGTCTCAGGTGGGTTGACCTGAGGGCCTGAAGTTTGAGACCATGACCCTGGTTCTACAGTAAGCTAACTGAGGGGAGCTGTCTGCCAAAGATCTGTCTGGTATCACTGGAGAGAGAGTCATTTGGAAGATTGGAAGGACGCAACCATTCTGTTCTAGGGAACTCTTTGTGCTTTGCTACCTCTCTGGTGCTTGATAGTCAGCGTGGGTCTGAGAAAAGGGGATACTGGCTAGTGTTCTTAAGAGCTTGTCCAGTGGGTGCTACTGCAACTTTGCGACTTTGCTCAGTTCTGTTACTTCTGGACTGCCACAGTTTGCCATAGCAGGCCTGTACCTGAGGAACTCAGCCCTGCATGTACTGCTAAAGGGACTAAGCTCACTCCTAAACTACTTGTTACTGAACTTTACAGAGAAGTCTGCTATCTACTGTCAGTCAAGACTTCACATGTGCTCAACTAAGAGACCAGCTAGATGTCCTCAGTGTGAATAGTTCTAATTTTGGAGTATCCTACTACATCCCCTATCCTTATCCCCAGTTCTGCAATAAAACTCCAAAAACAAACATCCCCTAGACCGGTCATTGAAGGCAATGAGCGGAAATATGTGTGTGTGTTTGGCTGAAGAAATACACTGTGTCTGGCTGCGGGGCGAGGTAAGGGAAAGCCGGGGCAAAAATACAAGCGGCCCTTGCGAGGGTAGCACTACAGCAGTAAAAAGAGAATGTTATGAATCAAGCTGCAATTTCCATGTCCAGTGATGAGAGATAGAGCAGCACCACTGCTCTCGGGCACAATACTAGATCGAGAGGAGTCTGGGGGGGGGGGGGAAGGGGGAGTTGAACATAGAAGTTTATTTTACTTTAAAGTGGTATTAAACCCAAAAACCAAACATGTATTATATTGCAGCTTGCCAATCATTAGATGTGGTGGCTGCATCAGTTTTAATTTTCAGGCTTTTTTCCCTGTTTTCACCTGGTGATCTGGCTAGTAACACTGTATTACTGAGACACCACTGTGAAGCAATGAGCACAGGACACAGCAGACAGCAGCATTATCAGTCGGGTGGGGTGTTACGTGTACTATATTAGCAGATTTGAATACAGTATACCATATTGAAGTCAAACTCCAGCTCATACTTTATAATTGGTTACAGCAAACAGTTTTTTCCTTTTGGGATAAAGGTTTTGTGATAATAAAAAAAAGATGATCATTTTAATCACCCCTGCCAGTGGTAAATGGATGGTCTCATTCATGTTAACTGATACATTCTGCTAGAGAGCCTGAGCTGCTGAAATACAGACTTGCTGGCTAAATCACCAGATAAAAATAGAAGAAAGAAAGCCTAAAAAAAGAAAACTAATGCAGCCATCACATCTAACAATTCGTATGCTGTAATATAATAAATGTTTGCCTTTGAGTTTTATAACTCATTAATGCAGAGAAACCTTAAGCTTTTACAACCACTTTAAGCTTGTTTAACATAGTTTTGTCCATAGAATAAAAATTCCATTGGGATTCTGTAAATAACATATTACAGAAGCATTTGACTTATTCTTATAAAAAGCGACTTTAAAAAATGGTGTTTGAAAAATTACACAATCATTTCTATGGTTGGGTTAGCCAAAGTCAAGAGCAATCCAAACACTGGTAGTTAAACAGTACTTGTATTCAGGAATGTGTACATCATACCTAAAATGGATATTACTGAAGAAAAGAGGAACAGTTGTTTCCAAAACAATGACAACCACTCCAGAATAGTGACGCTAGGGAACTATGGTGTAATGTGAATGGTGGCTTTGTTTATCTTTGACCCTGCTGACTGTGAGCCGTTTTCAAAGTAGTCATTATAGACAACAATAACCCTATCATCATATTTGCACGAAGATTGCAGTGTAACCAGGCAAGTTCCCTTTACAATCCTTCCTTAACCAGATTAACCACATGCCGCCCAGCCACTGTAGAAATACGGCGGCAGGGCGGCACGGCTGGGCAAAAGCACGTTTTAAAACGTGTGTTTTGAAAACAGGTGGGGGGCGCGCGTGAGGCGCACCGCTGCCCTACCTGTCCCGCCAATCACAGCCGCGGATGTCAGTCGCTGGGTCACAGCCGGTCATTACCGGCTATGTCTCGGCGATCGGCTGCAATTGCTGACAGAGAGCACAGCTGCAGCAGTTGTGCTTTCTGTCAGTTCCCAGACAGCTCCAGGACACGCTGATCGGGACAGAAGAGTTTATCTCTGTCCCGATCAGCGGTGTTCCCTGCAGTACACACCCCCGCCCCCTAGTAAAACACTCCCCTCACACAGTTAACCCTTTCCCTGAATAATAAACTTAACCCCTTCCTCCCCAGTGCCATTAGTACAGTGTCAGTGTTTTTTTTTTTGCACTGATCACTGTATTGGTGTCACTGGGAATGTCAGTGACCCCAAGTCAGTACACCCCAATGTCAGAATGTCCGCCGCAGTCTCGCCATAAGTCGCTGATCGTCGCCATAAGTCACTGATCGCTGCCATAAGTCGCTGATCGCCGTCATTATTAGTATACAAAAAAAACTAAAAATCCCAGTATCTTTCCCGCCATTTGTAAACGCTATAACTTTCACGTAAACCAATTAATTTACACGTATTGGGTTGTTTTTTTAGCAAAGACATGTCGCAGAATGCATTTTGGCAGAAATTTATGACTAAATTAGATTTTTAAATTTTTTTTTACTGGACATGTTTTATAGCAAAAAGTCCAAAATATTGTTTTTTTTCCTCAAAATTGTCAGCCTTTTTTTTTATAGCGCAAAAAATAAAAACCGCACAGGCGATCAAATACCAACAAAAGAAAGCTAAAAAAAATGGCGTAAATTGCAGTATCTATACCATAGTTTGTAGACACTATAACTTTCACACAAAGCAATCAATATACACTTATTGGGATTTTTTTACCAAAAACATGGAGCAGAATACATTTTGGCCTAAACTTATAACCAACTTTGAGTTTACTATATATTTTTTATAGCTGAAAGTAAAAAATATAGTTTTTCTTCAAAATATTTGGCCTTTTTTTGTTTATAGCGTGAAAAATAAAAAGCGCACAGGTGATCAAATACCACCAAAAGAAAGCTCTATTTGTGTGAAAAAAAGGACGTAAATTACGTTTGGGTGCAGCATTGCATGACCGCGCAATTATCAGTTGAATTAGTGCAGCGCCAAGTAGCAAAAAGAGGCCTGGTCATTAAGGGGGGTAAATCCTCTGGAGGTCAAGTGGTTAATGGAACTTCACCAACTATACTAGGTCTGTTTTCTCTCTAACCTAGTTTGCGGCTGAAATGAGCAGGCAAGTTGCAGATTTTGGATAATACTGTACACTAGTACTACTATTGCTGATGTTAACATTTTCAGTGATGCTCAATCAGGGGAAGGCTGGGAACCTTTTGCTTAGAAGGAAAACAAATAGATGGCCCTTTTACCAAAGAGATAGGTTTCTGTGGGCTAAAAGTGCACCATCCAAAGTATGCCATTTATAGTATTGACTGGTGGACATTTATAGTAGTGACGGTATGTTTTCCTAAAGGACATGTTTTATTATGATGCATTTTCACATCTTTCAACATCACCTCTTTTTTCAAGTTCTCAGCATTTGATAGCACGGCATCGCTATGCTGCAAAAGAAATGAGTGCTGGAAGACTTTCCTCTGCCAGAAGCTTTTGCAGTGACTGCAAATCTGAATAGGTAGCAGATAGCTATATAATGTCCATCATGTGTCACAGATTGTGAGTGATGTCTAAATAGAAAAATATGTCTACTCAGGGCCACCAGCCCAACCTATCCTATGAGTATTGGCCCAGGGGGAAAATGCCTCCCTACTCCCCAGTCCAGTCCACCCCTGTGCCCAATACATTCCACAACTCTCCTACCTACCAGATGTATGGTGAATGTTAGCTGTAATGCACATGTAGAGCTGGCCAGAGCTAACAGAAGTGTACGTTTGAGTATCCTGAAGGATGATGAACATTGTGACTGTATAGATGTCTATACAGTTACTAGAGAGATGAACTATGACTCTTCTCTACAAGCTAATGCACATAAAAGTACTAATTACGGTATGTCCTGCTATTTACCTGTGTTTTAAACTGATATTACTACTATTCTTGTTTGCATGCTTACCATTAAGCTTCATTTTTTTTATTATTCAAATAACAGACATGTCATACTTACCTGCGCTGTGCAATAATATTGCAAAGAGCAGCCCCAATCCTTTTCTTCTGGGGTTCCCCACCACTGCTCCTGGCTCCTCCTCTTCAGCAAGTGTCACTTTTTTATGGAGGCACTCATTGTTGAGCTGCCCTATGTGAGTTTATAGACAAATACACCGTGGCTTGGCCCCACCTCTGCCTCTCTGGTCATAGGATTTGATTGACTACAGCAGGAGCCAAGGGCTCCCCCTGCTATCAATCTGCCGTTTGAGGAGGGAGAGAGATGCTGCTCTCATGCGCAGAGCTGGATCAATTTTCAGGTACAGTAAGTATAGGGGTAGGCTGGGGGGGATCCTGCAGTACAAAAGGCGTTTTCCCTTAATGTATAGAATGCATTTAGGTAAAAAAAAAACTTTAAGGTTTTAGAACCATTTTAAAAACAGAAGCATTAGGAATATATTAAAATATACTGTATGTATAGCCAAAATAGGAAGTTACAGTAAATCTCCCAAAGTAAGGGGAATTTCACTTTTAGACAGTGGTTCCCGAAACAGATAAGATTTCCCCTTAGCTTTTGTTCTCAGGAAACTCTAAAATCTTACTGTAGTTTTACTATCAGCTTCTGGTTTGTTAGATATTAGTCATCAGGACAGATTGGTGACCCCACTAAGGACACAGACAGCAATAAAACGTGACAGAGGGGTTGGTTTACTAAAGGCAATTAGATTGTGCACTTTGCAAAGTGCAATTGCACTCTGCAAGTGCAGTTGCTCCAGAGCTTAGTAAATGAGCAGAAGCTGCTGATTTCCATCATCCAATCATGTACAAGAAAAAATGCTGTTTTTTTTAAATTTTCCTTGCATGTGATTGGGTATTCTTGGCAAAGGGAAGCTTTACTTCATTTACTAAACTCTGGAGCAACTGCACTTTGCAACGTGCACAGTCTACTTGCCTTTAGTAAAGCAACCCCAGAGGGTCTATTCTTAGTCACTCCGAAGACTAAGAAAGTGCCTAGAGATAAAATTTTATTTCATTCATTATTACTATTACACCATTACTGCAAGTCTGACTTTATCTCTTTCTTCCAGAAACATTCAGAAAGGTTGTCCAAGTTGATAAAGCAGATCATTTTACAGGGCACAGAGCTCTGTGTAGCACTTAAAAAAATCTTCTCCCCAGCCAAACGCATTCTAACATTTCCACTGAAAATACCAACATTACAAATTTGCAGGTCTACAGACCAACTGTATATGGTTCTTATCTGAGTCAACTAAGTAAAGAGACCCGATGGGCTTTTAACAACTATGTAGCAGTGTTTTTTTACACGTGTGTGTCCATTCAGCTGGCGGCATACAATATAATCATTTGTTGGTCATGAAGGGGGACCCAAAGGGAGCTTTAACAAAAGTTAAAATACCCTATTAGATGATTTGAACTTTTTTTTTCTATTGTTGCATTTCATCAAGTAAAGGCAAGTTAGTGAAAGTGCATAGAAGGTTTATTTTTATTCTTTTTAAGTGTCAGCATAATATTTTGCTTTACTTTTTTATCATGTAAACCAACAAATCATTCTAGGTCATTTTAGAATATCTGTGCAGAAAAATTAATGTTTTTCTTTTTTTCACAGTTCCTATGACCAAAAGCATGCAGATATATACTATATTGCCAAAAGTATTGGGACACCCCTCCAAATCATTGGATTCAGGTGTTGCAATCACCACAGGTGTATAAAATAAAGAACCTAGGCATGCAGACTGCTTCTACAAACATTTGTGAAAGAATTGGTTGCTCTCAGGAGCTCCGTGAATTCAAGCCTGGTACCGTGATAGGTTGCCACCTGTGCAATAAGTCCATGCGTGAAATTTCCTTGCTACTAAATATTCCAAGGTCAACTGTTAGTGGTATTATAACAAAGTGGAAGCAACCTGGAACAACACCAACTCCATGTAAAATGACAGAGTGGGGTCAGCATCAGATGCAGTGGTGTAAAGCACTGGACTGTAGAGCATTGGAAACTTGTTCTCTGGAGTGACTAATCACTATTCTCTGTCTTGCAATCTGATGGATGTGTCTGAGTTTGGTTGTTGCCAGGAGAATGGTACTTGCCTGACTGCATTATATCAAGTGTAAAGATTGGGGGAGGGGGGATTATGGTGTGGTGTTGTTTTTCAGGGGTTGGGCTTGGCCCTTTAGTTCCAGTGAAGGGAACTCTTAAGGTGTCAGCATACCAAGACATTTTAGACCATTTCATGCTCCCAACTTTGTGGCAACAGTTTGGGAATGGCCGCTTCCTGTTCCAACATGACTACTCACCAGTGCACAAAACAAGCTCCATAAAGACATGGATGAGCGAGTTTGGGCTGGAGGAGCTTGGCTGGCCTGCACAGAGTTCCCGACAGAACACCTTTTGGGATGAATTAGAGACTGCGAGCCAGGCCTTCTCGTCTGACATCAGTGCCTGACCTCACAAATGCGCCTCTGGAAGAATGGTCAAACATTCCCATAGACACACTCCTAAACCTTGTGGACATCCTTCCCAGAAAAGTTGAAGCTGTTATAGCTGCAAAGGGTGGGCCAACTCAATATTGAACCCCATGGACTAAAACCAGGATGCCATTAAAGTTCATGTGCGTGTAAAGGCAGGTGTCCCAATACTTTTGGCAATATAGTGTTTATGAGAATTTGTTTTCATTTAATCACTTTTCAAGAGGAATGAAACATAGCGTTATTGATTTTTAAGGGTACCAACAAATTTGATCATGTTTGGAAAGTTCTTCTTCAGCAAGGTACTCAGTGGTGAGCAGCTAGGGCAGCATTAAGGTTGTCAGTTGGAAACCCAACCACGGCACTACCTGCCTGGAGTTTGTATGTTCTTCCTGTGCCTTCGTGTGTTTCCTCCCACATTGCAAAATCATGCTGGTAGGTTAATTGGCTGCGTAAATTGAAGGTGCTATACAAGTACCTCTAATAATTAAAATAAACTGTGCTCCTAAATTGGAGCCATACACTTTACTCCCTCAAGTCCAGAGAAATTTCGGGTACAGATTATATTGCAATTACATTGGTCCAGACTGGACCAATAAAGGTATGCATATGCCATTCTTGTGGGACTACCGTGTAAGCTGGAAATCACTGTAGTAGTCACTACTAAGGTGATTGCCCCTGTTTTCCTGGTCTTGTTATGTCATTGTCCCATCTAGGTGGAGGACATAATGTCAATGCCTTGCCTCTCCACCTCATCCAATCAGAGAATGCATTGCATTTATTGAAAAACAAATACAAGGGGTTCTGTGAACAGTACCAGTGCCAAACAAGCAACCTCCTGTGTTTACTATGCAGCAGGGCAGCCATTCGTCATGGGACGCATAAAACAGCAACAATCATTGTAGTAGTGGCCACTACTACAGTCATTCTTTTTTTCCACTGTGGTCCCACAGGTATGAAATATGCATATTTACAAGCTAGACCAGTGTAATTATACAATAAAACCATCCATACCTGAAGTTCCACTTTATCCCAAGCATAACCCATCTGATTCTTACTTACCTTCTTACCAAAGTAAGCTGTAATTTCTTTGCAGATACAAAAAGTATTCCCTGAGATGCCAAAATCATTGCATAAAGGGATTATGATTTACAGATTTGACAATGTCACTGTTTGCTTCACACAGTTACATTTGACATACAGATGGGGTTACGATCTTACTGATTGTGATTGTAACATAGTAACCAATCAGGTTTCATCTTTCTTTTAAAACAAAGAATATGTCAGACTTAGACTGTAAGCAGAGCAGCGGCTCCAGCTTTCTTTGTCCCAGTTTTGAGATATCCTGGCCTACCTAATTAAGTTCCTACAACTGCTGAAAGATCACAGTGAGGGTGAGCTGGATGCAAACAATATTCATCAGTCAATACAAATGGATTGAATGATACTGAAGTAAACTGACCAGATTAATAGTAAGGCATGTTTTCTTCTTTTTTACAAAATTCTAGTAAAGTCATACATAAACTGCCTTTCCAAGTTATATTTCATTTCCTTTGGTGTGATACAGTACATACTTACACACAACTCTGCAATCAATACGGGTCATATGACTACAAAAACAAAATGTGATTTAGGTCTCAGCAATTCACGGAATCTTACAGTATAACAAGTTCCACCAGGTATTCCTGTTTCCAGTTCCTTGCGGCTGCATATTTGCGGCAGGAAATACGATCTGCCCTGCAGTCACACAACTATCATTCCCTTTCTGCTCATCTCATCAGGTTACATTTTACAGCAGGGATTAAACAAGATCTTAAACTGCTTGAAATATTACAATTGGTATATGCTGTACTTCAGTAGGACCACCAACAGTATGTTACATGGCCATAAACTGTCAGACTTTTCCTTTCTTTAAAGTGAACCTGTACTGCGCCATGTTTTTGGTGTGGAAATGCATCAAAACATCACCGACAATAAAGTTTCCTAATCCATTTTATCTCTATCACAAACTAAAATAAAAGTTTGGCCTTTAGTTGTACTTTAAAGCTCAACCATAGGCAGTTATGTAAAATGCCAATTTATGCCAGTTATTTATTCCTAAGGCTGATCATACAGACGGAGCGAATTTCTTTCCTGCAACCACAGGTTTGCAGACCACAGGACACAGACAGTGTTGACAGGGGAATCCCTCCCATGGAGCCATTGTGTTCTCCCAGCAGGGGGGAAGCTATCCCCTCTGGAAGAACACAGTGATTATTGCTAGCGGCTATAAAATCCGTCAGGCTGGTTCTATCCAAGTTAATCGATCGATTAACTTGGGTACATGTAGCTTACCATACATGCTTCAAATGGTTCAGCAGGAACCGGCTGAGATTCAAACTGTCTATGGCCGGCTTAAACAAAGTAATTACAAGTATTTTAATTACAAATAGTGTAAGTACCTGATTATGTCTTTAAAGTAATGATCTGCACAACAGTCCTCAGAGTGGGTTAGATATGTGTAGGTCACTCAGGTTCAGTCTAAGGTTTGGTCTGTGAGGGTGATTAGAGCTGAAGTTTAGCTAAAAAATAAATCTTATGGCTTTAGTCACATTACTTATCTGCAATTCAGTATGTCTCACCTTGTGTAGAAAGCTGGATCCTGGAGAAATCTTTACTGCAGGGATATCTGTCCTCTTCCTGTCTCTGAACTTGTGGTGTTACAGTGCTTAACAGCTTTGGGTCTTCAGGCGGAACAACAGTACAGAAACTTCCTGACTGGGCCATTTTTTGTGATACAGCACTGCATTACTTTAACTGACAATTGTGCGGTCATGAAACGCTGTACATAAATTAAATATATGTCCTTTTTTCCCACAAATAGAGCTTTCTTTTGATCACCTGTGCGGTTTTTATTTTTTGCGCTATAAACAAAAAAAGACCGCCAATTTTGAAGAAAAAAAACAATATTTTTGACTTTTTGCTATAAAACATATCCAGTAAAAAAAAATTTAAAAATCTAAATTTTTAATCATAAATTTAGGCCAAAATATATTCTGCTACATGTCTTTGCTAAAAAAAATCCCAATACGTGTAAATTAATTGGTTTATGTGAAAGTTATAGCGTTTAAAAATGGCGGTATACTGTATATACTGGAATTTGTATTTTAATTTTTTTATACTAGTAATGGCGGCGATCAGTGACTAATAGCGGGACTGCGGCAGGCATTCTGACACTGGGTGGGAACTGACTAACTGCCCATGACATCCCAATGACAGTAATACAGTAATCAGTACTAATAAAAAGCACTGACACTGTGCTATTTGCACTGGGCAGGAAGGAGTTAACATCTGGGGTGATCAAAGAGTTAACAGTGTGCTGTTTGTGTTTTACTAGGTAGACATGCTGCTGTGTATTTTTCTGCTGTGCAGAGAAATACACAGCAGCATGTACTTACTGGCAGGAGAGAGACCTGTGCTGTTTACACACAGGTCTCTCCCCTTTCAGCTTTGCCTGACGATCGCTGGGTGCTGGCGGGGAATCCCTGGTCGTGACCCAGTGATTGACATCCCTATCCGCCGATGGCGGCTCAGGTAGGGCGGCGGTCACGCCCCCTACCCGGAAATGTAAATCACGTATATATACATGATTTTGTGCAGCCCTGCCGCCCTGTACCAGTAGTTCAACTATAGGGTAACAGGAAAGTGGTTAATATGATCTGTAAATAGGGGAGAGTCTCATCTGTCACCAGAATCCCTCCCCCATTCACAAGACCTGTTACAGGCAGTGTAATCAGTAAAATAACAGTTCTCAATGTAGGGGAGAAAGCAGAGGGCATGTCCCTGTCTGAAAATATGTACTGCTGTTTTGCCTGAAGACCTAAAGCTGCCATAATTCCTGTATTTTGGGACAATCCCACCATATATGTGCCATTGTGTATTTAGCAGTATTCCAAACAACATGTTGTATCCTACTCTGATAAAAAGTGAAATTATTATTATAAAGGATTTATATGCGTCAACAGTTTGTACAACGCTTTACAAAATAGACGGACACAGTACATTTACAATACAATTCAAGAAAGGAAGGTTAGGAGCAGGGGCGGACTGACAACTCATGGGGCCCCCAGGCAATAGGGGATCATGGGCCCCTGTGTCCTTGCCCAAACTCAAAAAAGCCTATGAAAAAGGTACCAGGGGTGTCTCATGGGACCCCCTACTGACCCCGGGCCCTCGGGCAGTGCCCGAGTTTCCAAATGGTCAGTCCACCCCTGGTTAGGAGGGCCCTGCTCGGGAGAGCTACTGCATGCCATATTTAACTGCACTTTACTCACGAACACTGTTCTGTCTTATTAAATCACTTCAATAACATCATCTTGCTATAGTCTGCCCCCTTCTGGGATTTGAGCTAAATGCAGTTACAGCTGTGCTGCCCATTATGAAATGGATACAAATGTGTAGAAAACCAAGGCTGGAGGCACACTTCAAGCAATATAATTGATGTGAGAATCACTTGGGGCTGTTGGGCTGCGTATTAGTCTAGGAATACGCACTTCTGATCATTCCAAATCATGGAAAATCTTCTTGCTTTTTATAGAAAATCATTCTCTTTTTAACGTAGAATGGAGAGCAGAGATTTTACCACGTGTAGCCCACATTCATCTACCACTAAAATCAGGAAGAATTGGCAGGTTGCTGGAAGATGGTCAGATGCTTCGCTGACCATGATGAGACATTTGCTTGATTATAACCACCCTAACCCAAGTTTGAAATGCTTTCGTGCTTTTTGTTTAGCCCTTTTTTACCAGATATAATATGATTAAAGCAGAAATAAAAGTACTGTTTAATTTTTAGGGGTTTTTTTTAATTATATTTAATCTGATCTTTTAACCATTTGCACTCCAGAGGATTTACCCCTTTCCTGGCCAGGCCATTTTTTGCGATACGGCGCTGCGTTATTTCAACTGACAGTTGCGCAGTCTTGCAACCCTGCACCCAAATGGAGTTTATGTCCTTTTTTCCCCACAAATGCAGCTTTCTTTTGGTGGTATTTGATCGCCTCTGCGGTTTTTATTTTTTGTGCTATAAACACAAAAATACCAATATGTTTGAAAAAAAAAAACAATATTTTTGATTTTTTGCTATAAAACATATCCAGTATAAAAAAATTTAAAAATCAAATTTTATCAGAAATTTAGGCCAAAATATATTCTGCTTCATGTGTTTGCTAAAAAAAAATCCCAATATGTCTAAATGAATTGGTTTACATGAAAGTTATTGCGTCTACAAATGAGAGTATATAGATTGGAATTTTTTTTTTATACTAGTAATGGCGGCGATCAGCGACTTATAGTGGAACTGTGGGACTGCAGCGGGCATTCTGACACTGGGGGGGAACTAACTGACTGCCTGCCACTGACATCCCCAGTGACACTAATACAGTGATCGGTGCTAATAAAAAGCACTGACACTGTACTAATGACACTGGGTAGGAAGGGGTTAACATCTGGGGTGATCAAAGGGTTACCTGTGTGCTGTTTTACTAAGTGTGCCGTGTGTGTTTTACTGTTTAAGCATGCTGCTTTGTATTGCTCTGCTATGCAGAGCAATACAAAGGTGCTAATAGGGGAGAGATCTGTATTGTTTACATACAGACCTCTCCCCTGTTAGTGTTCCTTGGCGACAGCTGGGTGCTGGTGGGGAATCTCCGGCTGGGACCCTGTAGTCGCCAGTGGGGGTGCGGGTAGGGCAGTGCGCATGCGCCCCTTAACCGGAAATGCAAAATCATATATATATATACAGTATGTGATTTTGCACAGCCCTACCCAGGGGCGGACTGACAACTCATGGGGCCCCCGGGCATAAGGGGATCATGGGGCCCCTGTGTCCTTGCCCACACTTAAACCACACCCAAAAAAGCCTATGAAAGGTACCAGGGGCATCTCATGGGGCCCCCTACTGACCCCGGGCCCTTGGGCAGTGCTTATCAAATGGTAAGTCCGCCCCTGGCCCTGCCATCCTGTAGCAGTAGTTCTGCTATAGGGTGGTCGGGAACCGGTTAATCTTGGTTCAGAATATCAGTAAAAAGCCTGATCAGTCTGTCTTTATCTTGTCCTGTCATTTCATCCTGTGGATGTAACTGTCTTACCTCAGCTGTCAGAAGTAACAAATCTGAGGTGTGGGGCTGTTTGGACAGCTGAACACAAAGTTGATAGTAGAATTAACAAGAGGCTACTATATCCCTGTTTAAAAGTGCTGTAACACGACAGGCTCAAACTTGTCCAAAGACATTTTATATGTATGTACCTGTCATTTACCTGGTCAGTGCTGGCATGTCTTCAGGGGATACTAGTATGCCCTGAAGATGTTCATGTGCACGTAATGCGTTGGGAGGAGCTATGTGTGCCTATCTTAAGTGAATGTGCCCACATGGTAGATTTACACTCTGTTATACCTGTAAACTTTGGTGTATGGATTTAATAGATAGATAGAAGCTGATTTTATGAATAAATTACTACGCTATATACTTTCTTCTGTGGCTCCAGTGTGGTGCATCTTTATGATGCAGCTTAATAGCTAGTGAGTGTGCAAAGGTGGTGGCTTGGAGTGAATAATACACACGGACAACTGTTGGAGTTATTATTTACCACTGAGAAGAGCCAAAAGTGTTAAACTGAAAGCCAACTTGTATTTGCAGATGGGGTAGGCAGAACAAGTTTATGGCCAGACTGAGGCAGTAGGGAGCCATACGCCAGAGAATAAGCTAGGGGTCTTCATAATTTTCAGTACAAGGTCCACATGTTACAAATATCTGTGAGCCAAAGAAAATCAGTTTTATAAACAAAAAAGAAAATGTAAATAAATTAATATTTTTTATGAGGATGTTTTTTATAATCAGCATATGATTCAGAACAAAAGTAAAACAAAGCAAATAAATTCAAAATGAACTTGAGCCGTTACATCATAATCTGTTATCAGAGTCCCATCAGAGCCTGTCCTAATATCAGAGTCTACATCAGAGTCAGTCCTTACATCAGGGTCTCCATTAGAGTCCACCCTTCCATCAGAGTCCTCCCTCTATCTGAATACCCATCAGGAGTCCCCCCTTTCATCAGAGTCCCATCAGAGCCTGCCCTTATATCAAAGCCCCTATCAGAGCATGGCTGTAGTTATGTAGAAGCATAGTAGGAGAGGGGAGGCAAATCAGGTCTGGATGGAGGAAGTTTTATCTTCTTGTAAATGCTGGGGCACACATGTCATTAGTTGCTAAGATCTCAGAGACCAAAGGCAACCTCTGCTGACCTGAATTCTCAATATGTGCACAGTGGGCCCCATCTGCCTCAGGACTCTGCCCTGTACACATTGCACATATTGAAGATATGCAACTGACCCTAGTTATAGAATGGATAAAATCTTGTAGCAGGCCTTAGTTCGGAGACCCTGGAATAGGCCAGTGCACATGCCACATCAGATGTAGTTAAGAGGAGGTCAGAAACAATCCAAGATCAAGCCCAAAAGGGGCCAGCTGTAATCAGAAATACAGAATACAGGAATGAAAGAAGACATGGGGGGGCACATGTGTCAGAAGGCTTTATGTGCACTGCTTTGGTAAAATGGTTTTTAATTGCACTGAATACTATGAAACGAGAGAATAGCAGCTCATTAGTTTTCAACTGACAGAGGTACATATGGGGGGAATTTACTATAAATGCACCAAACAGATTAAAGGATAAGTTAAAAGTTTTTTATCTCTTAATTTTCACCTGAAATTATTCAATTCACAAACACACTCATTTAGGTGTGACATCATGATTTACAGTAGTTGCATTAAATCAACATGTAACTATTTAATAGTCTTTTTTTTTCTCGTGATATAATCTTACACCTTGCTCATATCTCCTCATTATCCTCCAAACCGGCTGAGATCAATGTTTAGATGCTGCCATGTTGGCATTACTCCCCGGCTAAGATAAATTGGTTATTGCCTGATTATCCATCTCTTTGCTGGTGAGGACGTGGTTTGGAAGCCACACAAGTTCATATATGGTGGACATATCCTCTCATACATCATATTGGTCTTCCATTCGGTCTTTAATGCTATTCATACAAGGCTATTCAGTGCCTGATGACCCATGAGTAGTTCTATTTCACTGCTCCTCTGAACCTATAGGCCCATACAAACGTTCCATTGCTCCCCATTTACCTAATGCAGTAAAATCCTTTATATTGGAAATGACAACCATTACCACCCTTAAAACTTTGGTTCCAAACTATAGACTGTATATGCAAAATGGAAGATCTCACACACGAGTTACGTAGCTTTTAATAATATCTGGGCATGTTGGCTAGCATTCAAGACCACTTCCCATTATGCAGAGATTATGGCCTCTGGCAATTCAGTGAGCTCATAATAATCTTACGGGTATTAATGCTTATTACTGGTTATCATTTACTTTTCATGCACCTAATTGGGATCTTTTCCATTGAGCATAGTGCTTAATCCCCTCCCTTCCCTTTTTCTGTATCTGTTTGCATATTTCATTCTTTTGCACTTGTCTTTTTCTTTTTTTTCTCTCACCTCTTATAACTTGTCTTAAGGTTGAAACTTAAATGAGACAACTGTTAGTGTACTTAACAAGAATATTATTCATGACTGTTATTTTTCTTTTTGTAACCATGCTATGGGTATCTACCTAGCTTACATTTAGTCTTGTTGGTGCCAACTGCTATTATACCCTTTGACAACTACCGGTACATTATATATGACTGCTGTACCACATGATATGGAAGCTTTTCTATGTGTTTCTTGCATTTGTTTCAATAAACATTTTTTTCTCAATTGGTATTTTACATCCAACTCAATTAGCTTTGCTTCTGTCCTCCCCAGTAGAGACCTTATTGTAGATCACAGCAATCATCAACCTGGAAACATCAATATTAAGAGCAATAACCCATAATAATCTTTCATGAATTGTCAATTGACTTTTAAAATCAAAAAGCTATAAAAAATTAACATGTGGTCAATTCAGCTGTGTTGCGAAGAACTAAATGCCTGTTCTAAACAAAATCATGCATTTTTAAAAAGTTATTAAAAATTTAAAAAAAAATAAGCAAATGCTGCACAATCATGAAAACTTGAGTAGTGTAAAATGTAAACTGTTTTAACAACAAATTTATTTTATGTTCCCCTTTTCAGTCTGTTAAATATACCATTAAAAACATTATATCTGTTCAACAAAAACAAAAAGCTGTTCATCTACCAGAAGTATTGTGAACTAACAACTTCTTTTTCTCTCTACTTCTGGAATGTTATCAGTTAGCATTGTTCCCTGGTATCTCTGTGCACCCTAGGATAGGAAGTGACTTAATGGAAGTATTACCAGGTTAAAATAAAGGGCAATAAAGATCAGTTGGGCCTGAACTGTTCCTTGCTATCTATCTGACTGCTCAGATGGCTTCATGTGTTGTTCAGTGGACTGGATAGCATGGGAAATCCCACCCCCTTCTCCCCCCCAAAGCAAACATATTTCCCCGATGTCTAACTCCCCCCCAATTTGATTTCCATTTTTAACTACAGGCCATTGTGGACTATAGGGGTTGGCTGTTCCCCCCCCCCTTTCTGATGTCCTTATTTCTTTCTGGATGTTCCCGATGTCTCCTTTTTGCCATTTCATCTCTTAACTCATGTGGAAGTCCATTGAGCTATATGCTTTTCTACTGGGAAGCCTTTCACACTATGCCAAGACTGGTTTTGTGCAGAAGCCTTCTACTCATTTGTGATTACCCTTTGTGTATTTTACTGATGTTAGATGGATCTGCGACTGTGTAACAATCACTGTTAAGTTTTTGATTTATTCCCAGTACAATGTTTCATATGCAAGCAGATTTGTATGCTCTGTATAAAACTTTAAAACCCCAAAAAACACTTTGTGAAATAAAAAAAGGGGGAAAATGTATGAAAAAGGAAAACTAATTCAGCCACCACATCAAAGGACCAGCAAGCTACAGTAGTATAAATTTGTATTTTTTGGGTTTAAATACGCTTTCAGCATTTGTCAGTTTATTGTTGGATATTGCAGACACTCTGACGTCTGTAAAGGACAATTGGAAGAATTGTGGATGAGAGTTTAATGCTATAAATTGTTTGGGGAAAACAGTATGGATCAATACACATATGTAGTACTGTAAACTAAATAACCAAGTACTCTATAACAAAACCTCTTTACGTCACTGAAATGCATGTTATCTTAATAAAAATCTTGCTTTCATAACTACCCGGGACAGCAATCTGCAATATGTGTTGATTCATTATTACCTAAAATATATTCTATTGCGATATGGATGACACAATACAGTGTCAGATGAGGAGGGATCAGCAGACAGTTTATGTGTGGCCTTCAAACCACAGCTGGTAACTTTCAATATAAGTGCACCCTAGGATCATTTCCAATGTGACATCATATAACATTATGACATTTTAGTTGGCTGTAGTACAAACTGTATTGGTTATTAGTGACTTCTTAGTAACTATGGGAGAAAATGCTTTGCAATTTTGAACTTGTAAAATGAAAATGACTTCTTCCAAAAAGAAAGAAAATCCTGTAATAATATTCCAAGCCTGCAAGCCTAGAAGATTAGTATTAAGCTGTGATCATAAACGATATATTCTAAGAAATCTGTTCTCAAGATAAAAATGTGTTGCCATTCCTGACCTTCCTTTGTTGCTAGACTGTTATGTGGATCCTCTGGCTTCTTACTGATGTGGAAGCTCTGCAGGTGGTCAGAATAAAAACATACACTATATTGATCCTATATATATTAAAGTGTTACTAAACCCACAACAGTAAAATCAGTTTCTATATTATTATTATTATAATACAGGATTTATATAGCGCCAACAGTTTGCTCAGCACTTTACAATATAACGGGAGACAATACAGCAACAATACAGTTCAATACAAGAGGGATAGGAGAGCCCTGCTCCTGGGAGCTTACAATCTAAGTTTTTATAGTGTCCATAGAGCAGTGTACATGATCACAATTAACATACACTCCTAGTTCCAAACAAAGGGAAGTGAGAGGGAAAAGCAGAGGTTTCGGAGCTGATAGAAGATGTTGCAAGGAAAAAAAAATATAGTAAAAAATGACTTTATGAAAAATAGATTGCAGGATGATTAATGAGTGGATGTGTATGGATTATTATCATTTAGTGTCACTTCTCTGACACAACACCCCTCCCAAAAAAAAAAAAAATATATGTATTGCTAATGACAAAGCTACCGCTGAATTACCAGGTGGATATGGAAAAAGCACTTTGGGGTGTATGGAGCTGGAGGGGTTAAAAAAACGATAACAAAATAGAGAAAAGAAAAAAAAAAAAGACTTATGCAGTAAAGCATGCTTGTTATACTCACTGTGGAACCTAAGGGGTTAATCCTCTGCATTGTGTAAAAAGGCCATTTGATCCTGGTGTCTCTGCTCCTCCTCTTGTTCAAATGTCCATGTCTTATCTCCTGATAACATAGATTGAACCGTAGCCATTCTGCACATGCTCAGTTTGGTGTGTATTGCTAGAGAGGTTTTTATTCTTTCTTGGTAGAGTGCATGTGATCAGCACAGGGCCAATCAGCACTGTCTAGACAGCCACCAGGGGTTTTCCATCCTCCTAGAGCAGAAAGAAAATTCCTCCTACAAGCTTTAACCTATGCTCTGCTGAACACTGATAGAATTCACAAGCAGGGGCGGACTGACCATTTGGAAACTCGGGCACTGCCCGAGGGCCCGGGGTCAGTAGGGGGCCCCATGAGATGCCCCTGGTACCTTTTTCATAGACTTTTTTGAGTTTTGGAAAGGACACAGGGGCCCCATGATCCCCTATTGCCTGGGGGGCCCCATGAGTTGTCAGTCCACCCTTGTTCACAAGACTGCTATATATTGCTAATGAGAAAATGTATTTAGCAGTTTATATTTACTAAAATAATTGCATTTCTATGTTCTGTGGGAGACCAGATATAGTGAATGTAGGGTCATGTATTTAGTAACACTTTAAGTATTGGGACGCCTGCATTTACACGCACATGAACTTTATTGGCATCCCAGTCTTAGTCTGTAGGGTTCAATATTGAGTTGGCCCACCCTTTGCAGCTATAACAGCTTCAACTCTTCTGGGAAGGCTGTCCACAAGGATTAGGAGTGTCTATGGGAATGTTTAACCATTCTTCCAGAAGCACATTTGTGGGATCAGGCACTGTTGTCAGACAAGAAGGCCTGGCTCGCAGTCTCCGCTCTAATTCATCCCAACAGTGTTTTTTTGGGTTGAGGTCAGGACTCTGTGCATGCCTGTCAAGTTCCTCCACCCCAAACTCACTCATCCATGTCTTTACGGACCTTGTTCTGTGCACTGGTGGAACAGGAAGGGGCCAGCCTCATACTGTTCCCACAAAGTTGGGAGGATGAAATTGTCTAAAATGTCTTGGTACGCTGATGCCTTAGGAGTTCTCTTCATTGGAACTAAGGGGCCAAGCCCAACCCCTGAGGAACAATACCACACCATATTCCCCCCTCCACCAACTTTACACTTGGCACAATGTAGTCAGGCAAGTACTGTTCTTCTGGCAACTGCCAAACCCAGACATGTCCATCGGATTGCCACACAGAGAAGCATGATTAGTCACTCCAGAGAACACGTCTCCACTGTTCTAGAGTCCAGTGGTGGCATGCTTTTTTTTTATAAATATTTATTAATTTTTCACTTCATATACAAGTCATTTCAACATCTCTATTAAAACATTTATCAAAAACATATTTAATTTATTCCTATATATATGACCTTCTTTTCTTACCATCCCCCCCTCCCATGCCCCCCCCTCCCTCTCCCCTTCCCCTCCCCTCCTTCCCTTACCCTCCCACACTCCACGTTCTCTCTCATTTACACCATATAATTCTGTTGTTCCTGAATCCAATTCTAAACCGACTACCAGGAGCGTAATCACTTCATCTATTTCACCATTTCTTTATATTTTCCCCATCCTTTCCATTTTTTATTATAGACCTCGAGCTTGTCCTCATGCATATAATACAATCTTTCTGTCCCAGATATCTGATTTACTCTGCCCTTCCAGTCTTCCTCAGTTGGCACTTCTCTTTTCTTCCAGTACCTAGGTATTAGGCTTTTTGCTGCGGTGCACCACACTTTACACTTGGCACAATGCAGTCAGGCAAGTACCGTTCTTCTGGCAACCGCCAAACCCAGACATGTCCATTGGATACAGAGAAGCATGATTCGTCACTCCAGAGGACAAATTTCCACTGCACTAGAGACCAGTGGCAGCATGCTTTACACCACTGGATCCGACGCTTTGCATTGGACTTGGTGATGTAAGGCTTGGATGCAGCTGCTCGGCCATGGAAACTCATTCCATGAAGCTCTCTATGCACTGTATTTGTGTTAATCTGAAGACCACAAAAAGTTTGGAAGTCTTTAGCTATTCACTCTGCGCACAGTTGGGGACTTCTGAGCACTGTGAGCTTCAGAGTGTGGTGACCCTGCTCTGTCGTTTTACGTTACCTGCCACTTTGTGGCTTAGTTGCTGTTGTTTCCAGTTGCTGCCACTTTGTTATTAAATAATAAAGTGTACTTGTGAGCTACTACAGTGGTATGTGCAAAATTTAATAGTGACTGACAACTAAAAATATTAATAATTAACTAACAACTAAATTAATAATGGTGCCTCAACACAAATACACATACTCATAATACTGTGTGGTAATAGACAAATAAATAATTGGTTGTGTCGGGCTCCACCTCCTAAAAATGTTTAAAGTATTTTAACCATGCATTACATGCACTACTGTGTTAAATAATAAATGATATAAATAAGTATTATTCCATGATTATATATAAAGAAATATATAAAATAGAATACAAATAAAAACTTCTGTGCTATAATTAATTATTAAACAATATCTTTTAAAAACAATAATGCAAAAAACTTTAATAAATATAGAGTGCTGTATCGCTGATATTAGATAAACCCACCATTTAAAGTGACATATATGTGCAAAACGCAATGTGTATGTGCAAAAGATGCTAAATAAATAAATAATAATTAATAATAAATAATAGATAATATTAAATGAGCATAAAGATGCATGTGAAATATGATATTAAGTGACAAGTGATTAATAATAAATAATCAATAACAATTCTATATAATCTGACAGTGCAAATGATATTGTATGTGCACCTCAGCTTGTACAACCCAAAGTTCTAAATGGGGCTATGTATTTATTGTCCTTAGCTAGACACAATGCGAATGTCCCAATTACGACCTTTATATATTGTGAACAATATATATATTTTGCTGATAAGGTGGAAATATTACTGTCCTTCCACTGGGTGGCCTCCCAGATACTTCTGAGCTGTAAGGGCTAGGTGGATAGATGCGGATATCCCTCTCGTTCTGGAGGGGTCAGACTCCTATCTCCTCTTCTCCCCTTTTGCTCCTCCAGTTTATGCCATGTAAAAGAAGAATTCCCACATAGTGCTTTATCTCTCAAATAAGACTTTAATGTGTCTCCGATAAAATGCGCACTTACATTCTTTAAAACAATACAGAGCGTGTTTCAAATGTGTGCCCGTGCACAAAAACAGTACTCGCCATTCCGCTGACTGATGGCGTTGTGACGTCAGAGCCCCTCCCCTACGCGTTACGCCACAGGGTCACGCGGCTTCCTCAGGGGGATTCAATAGGACGCCATAACGCTACTAACTTTATATAGGGTATTCCGGCGCCATTTTCTCGAAGTCCGCATGGAAGCGGCCATTTCAATGGGGCCAGATATAACTTATACATATGCAATGTGTTCCCAGATTAAATACATTGCTCATATTATTTGCATAGGGCTTATTAGAGAGCACCCTTACATTACTCTGACTTAACACCATTAGTACTGTGACTGAGCTAGGCACCATTGAATACAATTTTTTTAAAATGTACAAAGCCTCCATTAAAACACTATGAAAATATTTATTAATTATCAATATAAAATTATTTAAGCAGATAAATCAGACTCAAATAAAATATAAAAAAAGGTTAAATGTAAATATAAACAATAAAAATAATAATAATATAAAAAAAATATGAAAAAATAATAAAAATAAAAATAAACATAATAATAAAAATAAAAATAAAAAATAAAGTATGAAAAATTAATATAAAAATAAAAATAATAATAATAAAAATAAAAATAAATATAAAATAAAAATAAATAAAGAAAATAAATGTAAAAATAAAAAATCACTAAAATGTTAAAAATGTTATTTTTATCCCCTTGCTATTTCATTATTCTATCCTGAGATCATACACAAATCAGTATTCTACTTGTCATACATGCTCTTATAATTTCCATTATTTTACCCTCTATATTTAAATATATGAAAAAAAGTTATAAGAAATGTTATTAACTGTTGTCTATGCTAATACACTACCCTTACATGAAACCTATACTAGAACCTCAGTCTATATATATATATATATATGTATATGTATGTCCACATCCACCCTATCTGCATACGTCTAATAAATATACGTGGACATATACAATATAATATACTATGTGACTATTAACTAAAAACACTATTGGTTAAAAACTCATAAGGTGATATGCCCTTCTCTAGTAATTACTAATAAAACAGGATAAATCAAATTCCTTATTCAGGCCTTTAGGGGCTAAGCATCCCATTTCATATATCCATTTTGATTCCTTCTTACTAATCTCTCTAATCATGTTATCCCCTCTCCAATGCTTGATATGCCTCTCTATTCCCCAAAATTGTAAATTGGAAGCATCCGAATTGTGAAATTGGCAAAAGTGTTGCGATACATGATGGTATTTGTAACCTCTATTTATGTTATACACATGTTCTTTGATCCTTTCTTTTAGAGCTCTTTTAGTTCTACCTATATATAAGAGGTTACAGGGACATTTTAAAGCATAAACCACTCCTTATTCAGGAGTGGTTTATGCTTTAAAATGTCAAAGTTTTTATTTGTATTCTATTTTATATATTTTTTTATATATAATCATGGAATAATACTTATTTATATCATTTATTATTTAACACAGTAGTGCATGTAATGCATGGTTAAAATACTTTAAACATTTTTAGGAGGTGGAGCGCGACACAACCAATTATTTATTTGCCAATTTGTTATAATACCACTAACAGTTGACCGTAGAATATTTAGTGGAAAGGAAATTTCACGCATACACTTATTGCACAGGTGACAACCTATCACAGTACCACGTTTGAATTCACTGAGCTCCGGAGAGCGGCCCATTCTTTCACAAATGTTTGTAGAAGCCGTCTGCATGCATCGGTGCTTTAATTTATACACCTGTCGCCATGGAGGTGATTGGAACACCTAAATCCAATGATTTGTAGGGGTGTCCCAATACTTTGGGCAATATAATGTATGATCTACAAACTTGCTATATATGGTGAGGCTGGACGATTATCCTGACAGCCAGGCAAACTGCATTTTATTAGGGGTCAGAAATAACAGCAAGGGTTTTCTTTCACCAGACAGGTTTACTTTACAAAATAAAAGATGGCATTCAAGCCTGCAAGTACCATTCAACCACCCTCTACTTTTCACTCCCCCTGTGCACACATAAATATGACCGCTCAACTATGTGTTCATGTTTTTGTCAACCAGTGAGAAGCAGAGTGGTGGAAAAGGATGCTGCTAGTGCTACTGATGACAGGGAAATAATACCAGTTATAGCAAGTTTAATAACCAGTTCAATAAATGCTTTCTCTGATAAAGTTAATCAATGCTTGTCTGTTCATTGACATACACAGGCCATCGTCATCCAATCAGGTGATACAGTGGATATCAACATTTGAGGAAAGTGGAAAAATTGTGCTGAATCCATGAGGTTATCTTATTGGTATTGCTATTCTGTTTTAATGAAATAATGTTGATACAGGTGATCTGGTTTCTGAGCAGGCAGCTTCTACACCCCAAAGAGTCACCACAGTCTCCTTGGTTTGTAGTGTAACCTAACAAAAATGTGAATTGAAACGCCACATCACTGCTGAAAGTTTCAGAATTATACTGGGACTGGTCAGGGGAACAATCAAAATAGTAGTTAACATTTTTGGGGGTCCAAGAATGCCCCCTTCAACAGGATTAGAAAATCATAAGGACATCTCCATACAAATAAAATTACCCCTTCTCTTTTGAATATCCCCTGGGTGCTCAATAATTTGCCCCCCTGACGTCACCACCCCAACTGTCAACCTCATCCAATCAGACAACGAAAAATAAAAAATGCAAGGCTTTCTCTAAACAGTGGCAGTGCTGAAAGGATGACCCCCTGTGGTTACTATACAGTAGGGTATCCGCTCAGCACTGGACCAATAAGACGTCTGCCAACAACTGCTACAGTGATTTTCAGTTTACACAAGCGTTGGTCAGGTATGCATTGCCATATTAGTCCAAGCTGGACAATGTAACTATGGATTACAATTCAAATCAAAACGTCCTTATTGGTGTTGGGCACCAATTCACAAAAAGAACATTGGGGAAATGGAGAAAGTACAGAGAAGGGCAACCAAACTGATAAGAGGCATGGAGGAGCTCAGCTATGAGGAAAGATTAAAGGAACTGAATTTATTCTCTCTTGAGAAGAGGAGATTAAGTTGGGATATGATCGACCTGTATAAATACATCAGTGGTTCATATAGTGAACTCGGTGTAGAGTTATTCACTCTGAGGTCATGACAGAGGACAAGGGGGCACTCTTTACGGCTGGAGGAAAAGAAATTTAATCTCCAAATATGGAAAGTTTTCTTCACAGTAAGAGCTATGAAAATGTGGAATAGACTTCCTCAATAGTTGGTTCTGGTCAGTGTAGCAATTGTGCACAGAGATATGGACGCGGTCATCCATCTTGCTGAAGATTCCCCATCTTGTATCATTCTCTCTCCCTCCAATCCCCCTCACTCAGGAATGTGGTGTGTGTGGGTGCTGGGTTCACAAGGACATCAGGCACAGTTGGATACACTTCATGGTTGTAATCCCAAATTAGCTGGTGCCCGGGTGTCTGTTAGCTTCTCGCTCGGAGATGATCGTAAAGCTATAAACCAGTCCTTCACTGGACATGAAACATATTCCAGAATAGCCGTAAAACATACATCCCATTTAAAAACCACTTTTCATAACTTAAAATAGGGAATACATACAATCGAACAAAGCATATATTCGGATAGCTCAGTTTAATGAAAGTCGCCTGATATCTTACAACCCTAGTGAAAGTCTACAGGAGAGTAGAAAGCCATATAGTTCTAGCTGAAATAGTAAGATATGGCATATTTGGTGTTTGGACGTTCAGAATATCATTCTGCATATTAATCTACTAGTGGATAGGCTGCTACATGTACCTAGAGAAGGTTATTGACCATGATATAAACTGCGAGGGATTTGGTCATAGCCTGAGCTGCCCGCCTAAAACACCCCTCCCCAAATGAGGCGATTGTTTCTCTGCTTTAAGGAGACACCCTGCTGGGTTCCTAGAAAAAGGCTGTTATGCTTGGAGCAGTAAGTTGAAGAGATCTCCCTTTTTAACATCAGGAACCAACTTTGGGAGAAAAGGCACCCTTTTGCTCAGGACCCTTGAAGCTGCTTAAACCAGGATTTCTGCAAGTATTCTACCTCTCTAAACTTATTTCTGTTATCTCTCTGTTGTGGTATTGCTCTCTGCATTTATATATATGTATTGGCTACATCTGTTTTTGTAAATATTTTTATTGCGCCATTTTGACCCTTTTAGTAATAAATCCTATTTTCTGAAAAGTGTTGAACTGTTTCCAAAGCTCTTTAATGCAAACTAAGAATCCCTGTCTCTGAAGAGCGCTACTGTGTGTTTTAAAACCTCTGGATACATCTGCCTGCGGTGACAGTGTGCATCCAGATGCTTATTCAAACATCATAGTGTTACTGCTAAGATTGGCGAGTTTCCTCATTCTCTGTACAAAAAGGCGGTGGTGGCAGTGTGAAGGGTTAATTGCGTAATTAACCTGACCCAGTAACAATCGCTCTCAGGCTGCGGTACAGAGATTGTGGTCCATTAGCTGGAAAATCTTTGTGTATGGGTGCAGCTGGGTGTGGTATTGTTAGGCACGTGACAGCACGGTTTTAGATTGGCTAGTCCTTCGGTCACGAGTTGGTGAGAAGGGCTGGGGGTCTGAGGCCGTGTCCGTCACAGTCAGCTCAGTGGATTGCTTTAAAAAAGGCCCGGATTCTTTCTTGGATAGACAGAATATAACTGGATACTAACTGTTAAATCTAAATTATGATTCAGCATTTATATTGATGGCAAGCTTGCAAAATATTTGGTTTTTATGATTAGTCATAATTAATATTAATATGTGTAAGTGGTCTTTGACAAATGGTAGTATTTACTATTCTTCAATTATAGCTGAGACCAAAAGATATACAAGTTAAGCTGAAATAGTATATACCAGTTGAAAGTTGAGTAGACTATATTTAGAGATAGTTGGTTAAAAGTATTTGGTAGTTATGTCAAGGTTATTAGAAGTGACTTACTATTACAGTATGTATTTTAATAGTATTTGTTTGTATTTAGTATACGTTTCTAACATTGATACATATATACATTGATATGTTCTTAAGCTATACTATACTTTAAATATAGCTGAGGGTTACGTCATTAGCTTATAATATTATTTACATCAGCATACATATGTTCCTGTCCATCAAACATCATATGTATAGTATCCCCTCCCTTTTATGAAATGGCTTTGCTAAGCAGTAATACTTTCCATAGAAGGTATTAAGATCACTAACTATGACGTACATTTGCCTCATAAAAGACCATCGGATAACGGACAGAGAGACACTCACTCACACACGCACTTACGCGCTACATGACTTGCATACACAAGTCTGAGAAGCTGCAACAGGTGCATACTGAGATCACTTCCGGTTACAATATAGTCACATCCGGCTTCTCCTTCTTCACAAAGTCATTGAGAAGGACAGCATGGAGTATCGCACATGGCAAGGACAGAACAGCCATGACAGATAATGACACTAGAAGCAGTATTATATGTGTCTAAAAATCCAACATTTTGGTGAGCCAGCCATCGCCGAGTATTCCCATGCCTTGCTAAGGGGGAAAACGCACGATTCTGTGATTGTCAAGTCTTGGGAAACACACGGTGCAAAAATCCTAGCAGAACAGGCGATTAAACAGACTTGGACGAGAATTCCAGTGACTGAGCCGGGTCAAACGAGAAAATCTTCTGATTACGGTGAGTAACAATTATGGAGTTTATTGATGACTTAGTAAATGAAAGCAAGTTAGAATTTAAAGATGTTTCTTTATATCCTGAAGACAGTCAGCTATGGCACTATATGTATAACAAATGTTTACAGGCCAATATTCAGATAGATAAATCTAGATTTACTGTGCACAGACAACGTAAAAAGATATCTAACATCTTAAATTTAGTAAGAATATTCAACAAAATGATTTTGAATGTTGATTTATCTGTTAAAAAAGCTTGTACATTAAAACAGACAGAATGTAACACTGTACAGAATACAGAAACGCATGAAAATTTGTCTCAAGATGCTCCTAGTTGCCCAAACTGTGACATTTTTTGTAATTACGTAGAGAATCTTGAGGAACAAATTGACTTAAAGACAAATCTTTTGTTAAGACTGCAGAATGACAGTAAACAGGTTGCCATGATAAACACAGATGACAAACAGAGTGATTCAAAATTAGAGCCACGGCTGTCCGATATCTCTGAAAGTTCGGATATTGACTCTGATGACGAAACACAAATTAAACATAAAGAATTGTTATGTAAAACTGCAAAACTTAAGTTGCAAATACATAATCAATTAATGAAAGTTTTAAAAGACATCCCTGCTTATGATCCAGATAAAGATATTTATAGCAACATGGAAATATATGAAATGCATGTCAAATGCCATCAGATTTCAGATCATGACATAAATTATTTATTTCTGATGTGGCTACCAATTAAATTTATGTCTCGCATTAAAAATTCTGTTGTTAACGATAAAGATCAGAAAAAACATAATGACGCGACAGACAGACTGCGACAATTGCTGTTATGTTCAACAGGTGAAGACGTACCTTCTGTAGAAATGCTAGAATTACTTCAGACCACTGCTGACGAAGACCCTTTTGAGTTTAAAAACAAGTTTTCCAAAGCATATAAAATTATATTTGGAGTAGAAAATGAGGAAGACTCAGCTATGATCAAAGCTTTTGTAAAGAAATTCACGTATTTAGACCCAGTAACCATTGTCATAGCAGAGGAAAACAAAATTTGAATGACATAGTAAGTTTCATTGACAAAATTCGGAGAAAATTGAAAAATAGCAATATCACTTATGAGGTAGCTGCGCTTCAAAGTGACAAAAACAGTCAGATTACAGTTATGCCAGGAACTACAGGTCCCAGTAAGAATGACAATGACAGATGCAAGCAAATGAGCCATAATGAGGATACCATATGTTTTCACTGTCATAAACAAGGTCATATCAGACGCCATTGTTGGAAGTTTAAATTTGACTCACAAATAAAGAAACTGGAAATAAAAAGTGAAAAAGCAGCTTTTGTACAATCTGCTGTGTTGTGTAATGATAAAAATTTAACTGAATTGCCTTATGCTTCAACAGTTAAACAAATTCATACTTTGAATAGAAACAACAGTTCTGACAACATGGTGAGAAGGGCTGTCACTGACAGAAATGGTTTATTACCAGTTCCAAAAATAGAATCACGTCCACATTCATCCCCGATATCGTTAGAATTTGTCACTCCAATTGTATTGGATGACAATGGAAGGCCTTTTATAGACGGATTACTAAATGGTAAAAAGATCAAATTCCTAATTGACAGCGGATCTCAGATTAATCTGACCAGAGAAAACGTACCTGTGAAACCAAATTCACCCATGTGTAAAATAAAAGGTTTTAATAATACAGGTCATGCCACTGCTAGACAGGTGCCTAATGTAACATTTGAAATACCTGGGCTAGTGAAAACTAACATTGATATTTGGTATAGTAATGCCACCGAGAATATTCTTGGCATTGATTTTATCAATAAGCAAAAGTGGATTATTGATATTATGACCAAAGTTATTTGGAGGAATCCATCTAGGCCCAAATCAATGTTAATGGATCCTTCTATATACAGTGATGTTGGTTTCAACTCTAAAATGTCTACAGCACAAAAATGGCCTGATACTGATAGTAATTGTGCTTTACAAGAATTGGTACAACGTTTTCCAAGTTTGTGGTCAAAATTTAAAAATGACATAGGAACATTGAAAAATACAGAATTGAATATTGAGGGAAAAGACCCCATACCCCTTAATCAGTATGAGTTACCACAAGAATCAATAGGACCACTTTCTGCCATTATTCAAGAGTTTGTACAACTTGGCATTTTAAAGAAAACACAATCAGTAGTAAATAACTGTATTTGGCCTATCAAAAATGCTGACAATTCATATTCTTTGTCAGTTGATTTCAGGACACTGAATAAACATATTACAAATAACAAAGCAGTTGTTCCTGATCATTCTAATATCAAGTTACATTTAAAGGCCGAATCCAAAGTGTTTTCTGTTTTGGAAATCGATAACAGTCATTTTTCGATCCCCATAGCTAAAAGTTGTCAATACAAGTTAGCTTTTAAGTTTCAGAAAGAGACCTATGCATTCACTCGATTAGTAGCTGGTTTAGACATCAGTGATGGTGTAGTCCATGAGTCCATAGAAAAAATTCTATCACAATTTTCAAGGCCAGAATGCATTTTTCAGCATGTAAATACAATTATGCTAAGTACGCAGAATGTTAACGAACATATTACTCTTTTGTCTGAGTTATTTATGTTGTTACAGGATACAGGTCTAAAATTAAACCCGAACAGAGTTCAGTTGATGAAACGTCAGGTGAAATGCTTTCACATGCAGATTAGTCAAGGAAAGAGACAATTATTACATGAAACAGTCAGAGCTATCACTGCCATTCCAGTTCCTACAACACATAAAGCATTGCAACAATTTTTGAAAAACATAAATCATTGAAAAGAGTTTATACATGGTTTTGCAGAGAAAGTTAAGCCATTATATCATCTTTTGAAGAGTAAAAATAACTTAGTTGACCAATGGGGTCCAAATGAGAATAATGCTTTAAAAGTGTTGAAAAAGGATTTGCAGAAAAAGGTACTATTGAGGTTTGTTCCAAAGCTCCTTTTGTTGTGAAAACTCATGTATCTGATAATGCAATTTCAGTAACTTTGTCTCAATTAAAAGAAGGTAATGAGAGACTAATTAGTTACTTCTCCAGAAATTTATCACCATTGGAAAGAACTTTGACATCAGAGGTACAACAACTGTTGAGTTTCTTTTATGCAATCAAAGCTTCACAAAGCACAGTGAAGTCACATAGTATCATATTACAGTCTCCTGACAGTTCACTAAGAGGAATTATTGAGGAAGATACATTCAGAGAATGTCATGAAAGGTATCCTCAGTGGATAAGAGCACTGTTAGCCAAACACATTGTGATAGGTACAGCTGTATCAGACAAGTCTCTACCTCACATTCATAGCAACACATGCATTACTGAAGAACTCTCTAACACCAGAATAATGACATCAGCACAGAAAACAGTTACGCATATTTCTAATATTATAGGGATGAGAACAAAGGCATAAACCTTTGTCATCTCTGGGGTGATACAAAACCTTTCTTTGTTTAGTAAAACAGGGTTTTGCGGTCATGACCTATGATGAAATATTGCGTCCTGTCATACCTATATAACACACTACTTTTGTATTCTAGTTTAGGTAATTTTAGACAGGATTAGGACAGTATTTTGATTGATATATAGAGGTTTTCTGTAAAAGGAAATAGGAAGTAATGATACTTCACAATATGTGTTTCAAACTCATACACTGATTGTTTCATAATCTTTCATATTTGTTGAAAAAGGTGCAAGACTAATGCAATGTTTGTGCCAAAGTAATGATACTGCATTTCTTTACAGAAATGACATCTAAAATCAAACATGAAGCGTAACAATCTCCTACAAGCCAACGTGAAGGAATTTGAACGTTAAAGAAGAGATCTTCATATGGAAGAAGATTGAACAAGAGCTTAATACTTTACACTTGTGACTGATTTATCACGTTCAACAAAGATGTTTCTACTTTACAGAACTTAACGAAGATATTTTATAGACATTGCATGAAGAAAAGATTCATCAAGAGGAAATCTATTTATTAGTGATAAAACAATTTATTATTGATAATATTGTTATAGGTCACATAAACATTTTAATGATCCTTTTATTTCGATACTTACATCCATATTGGGATAATATTATTATTATTTTTTTTTATTTTTTACATATTCATATACGGAATATTTTTTGATTAAAACTTCATAGAGTTATTCCAGTTATTAGAATATCTTTTGATAAAAGGTTAAGAAACATATTACTCTTATAGGAGCAATATAAACTTATGACACATTGTAGAATGGAAAGTATATTTCCGGAGCGTTAAAATATTATACAAATATGGAAATATACTACATTAATTATTATTACATCATTTAATTATTATTATTATTATTATTATTACTATTATCATATATCAATTAACATTATGATTAAGAATTTTTAGGAAGAGAAACTGAGATAAAGTATAGAGTTTTGAAAGAAAGTTATTTTTGATTGGTCCAGTTATGAAAAATATATACGATCATTTGGTATAAGACGGTGTGTATGGGACATGAATGAAGTGTGCATTGATTGATCATTAATTCTGAACTAATCATAATAAGGGGGACATGTTAAATCTAAATTATGATTCGGCATTTATATTGATGGCAAGCTTGCAAAATATTTGGTTTTTATGATTAGTCATAATTAATATTAATATGTGTAAGTGGTCTTTGACAAATGGTAGTATTTACTATTCTTCAATTATAGCTGAGACCAAAAGATATACAAGTTAAGCTGAAATAGTATATACCAGTTGAAAGTTGAGTAGACTATATTTAGAGATAGTTGGTTAAAAGTATTTGGTAGTTATGTCAAGGTTATTAGAAGTGACTTACTATTACAGTATGTATTTTAATAGTATTTGTTTGTATTTAGTATACGTTTCTAACATTGATACATATATACATTGATATGTTCTTAAGCTATACTATACTTTAAATATAGCTGAGGGTTACGTCTAGAAATGAGCGAATCGAACTTGGCGAAGTGGAATTCGTTTAGAATATTAGGAAAAATTTGATTCGCGCCGAATCCGAAAATTAGCAAACTTCGGATGCACGAATCGAATTTTCCCCGATCGGCCGATTTTCATCCCTTCTACAGCCGGCAAAAAGTGTCCCTGCAGAGAGCTCCGCTATTTCTGACAGTTCTCTGACAGTTCCTTCACATTTACAGCGGTTGAAACATTGTATCTATTTGTTTCCATTTAGGATACAGATGTTTTTATTCGGAAACAAATAGATACAATGTTTCAACCGCTGTAAATGTGAAGGAACTGTCAGAGAACTGTCAGAAATAGCGGAGCTCTCTGCAGATACACTTTTTGCTGTACTGGAATTCTTCTTATTTTCATCCTACTTCTTCTCCTTCTTCTTCTTCATCCTCATCCTCTTCTTCTTCATCCTCATCCTCTTCTTCTTCTTCTTCTTCATCCTCATCCTCTTCTTCTTCTTCTTCTTCATCCTCATCCTCTTCTTCATCCTCATTCTCTTCTTCTTCATCCTCATCCTCTTCTTCTTCATCCTCATCCTCTTCTTCTTCTTCATCCTCATCCTCTTCTTCTTCATCATCCTCATCCTCCTCTTCTTCTTCTTCTTCTTCTTCTTCTTCTTCATCCTCATCCTCTTCTTCTTCTTCTTCTTCCTCACCATCATGCTCTTCTTCTTCTGCTTCATCCTCATCCTCTTCTTCATCCTCATCCTCTTCTACTACTTCTTCTTCTTCATCCTCATCCTCTTCTTCTTCTTCTTCCTCATCCTCTTCTTCTTCTTCTTCATCCTCATCCTCTTCTTCTTCATCCTCATCTTCTTCTTCTTCATCATCCTCATCCTCTTCATCCTCATCTTCTTCTTCTTCCTCATCCTCTTCTTCTTCTTCTTCTTCATCCTCATCCTCTTCTTCTTCTTCTTCTTCCTCATCCTCTTCTTCTTCTTCTTCATCCTCATCCTCATCCTCTTCTTCTTCATCATCCTCATCTTCTTCTTCATCATCCTCATCCTCTTCTTCTTCTTCATCCTCATCCTCTTCTTCTTCTTCTTCCTCATCCTCATCCTCTTCTTCTTCTTCTTCATCCTCATCCTCTTCTTCTTCTTCTCCTCCTTCTTCTTCATCCTCATCCTCTTCTTCTTCATCATCCTCATCCTCTTCTTCTTCTTCTTCTTCATCATCCTCATCCTCTTCTTCTTCATCCTCATCCTCATCCTCTTCTTCTTCTTCTTCATCCTCATCCTCATCCTCTTCTTCTTCTTCTTCTTCTTCTTCATCCTCATCCTCTTCTTCTTCTTCTTCTTCTTCTTCATCCTCATCCTCTTCTTCTTCTTCTTCTTCTTCTTCTTCCTCATCCTCTTCTTCTTCTTCTTCTTCTTCATCCTCATCTTCTTCTTCTTCTTCTTCTTCTTCTTCTTCTTCTTCATCCTCATCCTCTTCTTCTTCTTCTTCTTCTTCATCCTCGTCCTCTTCTTCTTCTTCATCCTCATCCTCTTCTTCTTCTTCCTCATCCTCATCCTCTTCCTCTTCTTCTTCTTCTTCTTCTTCATCCTCATCCTCTTCTTCTTCTTCCTCATCCTCATCCTCTTCTTCTTTATCCTCATCCTCTTCTTCTTCTTCATCATCCTCATCCTCTTCTTCTTCTTCATCATCTTCTTCTTCTTCTTCTTCTTCTTCTTCATCCTCATCCTCTTCTCCTTCTTCTTCTTCCTCATCCTCATCCTCTTCTTCTTCTTCTTCATCCTCATCCTCTTCTTCTTCTTCTTCATTCTCATCTTCTTCTTCTTCATCCTCATCCTCTTCTTCTTCTTCTTCATCCTCATCCTCTTCTTCTTCTTCTTCTTCTTCTTCTTCATCCTCATCCTCTTCTTCTTCTTCTTCATCCTCATCCTCATCCTCTTCTTCTTCCTCATCCTCATCCTCTTCTTCTTCTTCTTCATCCTCTTCTTCTTCTTCATCCTCATCTTCTTCTTCTTCATCCTCATCCTCTTCTTCTTCTTCTTCATCCTCATCCTCTTCTTCTTCTTCTTCTTCTTCATCCTCATCCTCTTCTTCCTCATCCTCATCCTCTTCTTCTTCTTCTTCTTCTTCTTCTTCATCCTCATCCTCTTCTTCTTCTTCTTCTTCTTCTTCTTCATCCTCATCCTCTTCTTCTTCTTCTTCTTCTTCATCCTCATCCTCTTCTTCTTCTTCTTCTTCATCCTCATCCTCTTCTTCTTCAATTGAAGCTGCTTCTGCTCCGCCACTCTGCCATTGGACTTTTGATAGTCGTCTCCCCACACTGCTGCTGGGGGGACTTTTTAACATAGGCCTCTGTATGGCCTTCAATTTAAGCTGCTTACGCTTCGCCACTCTGCCATGGGCCCCTGTACTGCCTCCTCATGCTGCTGCCAGGTCCAGAGTGTGTCATGGGTCCCTGTACGGCCTCCCATTGCTGCTGTCTCCATCGCCACACTCTGCCATGTGCCACTTTCAGGTCTCCTCACACTGCTGGTGGGTTCCATTTTGTCATAGGGTGCTGTATGGCCTCCCATTGCTGCTGCCTCCACCGCCACACTGTGGCTCCACACTCTGGTTTTGGCCCCGTGACTGCCCAAATGAGTGAAGTGTGCGGTGATTCTAAGATCGACGGCACTCATCTGCATGTCATACTGACTGACAGTATTATTTCTCTTCCCCAGCAGACTCCAAGGGCATTTAAATTAAAGGTACAGTGTTCTGCACTAATATAAAGGCTCTCTGAAGCCTAGAAACCCTTTTAATAAGTTAAATTTGCAGCGAATAAATTCGCATCGAATCAAATTTATTCCGCAAATTCGGCGAATCAGCCGAATCGAATTTTTTAATAATTCGCTCATCTCTAGTTACGTCATTAGCTTATAATATTATTTACATCAGCATACATATGTTCCTGTCCATCAAACATCATATGTATAGTATCCCCTCCCTTTTATGAAATGGCTTTGCTAAGCAGTAATACTTTCCATAGAAGGTATTAAGATCACTAACTATGACGTACATTTACCTCATAAAAGACCATCGGATAACGGACAGAGAGACACTCACTCACACACACACTTACGCGCTACATGACTTGCATACACACGTCTGAGAAGCTGCAACAGGTGCATACTGAGATCACTTCCGGTTACAATATAGTCACATCCGGCTTCTCCTTCTTCACAAAGTCACTGAGAAGGACAGCATGGAGTATCGCACATGGCAAGGACAGAACAGCCATGACAGATAATGACACTAGAAGCAGTATTATATGTGTCTAAAAATCCAACACTAACATTTATAGGTAAAGTTGATCCAGAGAATATCTGATTGCCTCTCGGGGGATCAGGAAGGAATTTTTTCTCCTGCAGGAGCAAATTGGATCATGCTTTGGTGGGTTTTTGCCTTCCTCTGGATCAACTGTGGCTATAGGATTATAACTTTTTTTTTATGGTTAAACTGGATGAACTTTTGTCTTTTTTCAGCCAGACTATGTAACTATGTAACTTAAAATGAGAAAGTAAAATGTTAGTAGATGAAAGCAGAAAAACTGACACTGCTAATAGCAAGGATTATTATTTATTTTTGCTAATTTCTTTATTGCACTATTGTTTACAAGCAAGCTGTATATCAACACGGCAATGGTTTATTTTCAGCTACAGACAGTCCAGGGATTTGTTCAAAAGCTGTATAGATCTCAGCCTGGGGCAGCAACTTGTCAGTAAAAGGATCAAGCCGCCCCTGTTCCATTCAATTATCTGCCTTCATTCTTAGTAAGCCAGCAAAGAATAAAGTATAACTTAACCGTTTGGGCAACACAACATACATAAGAATCAGAATTGGCATGTGAATAAATACAATTCATTGAAGTATTGATACAGATGTCCCCTATCTTTGTGCTAGACCAGATTAGTCATCAATGAGGCCGACAGACATGTGACTGGTTTAGTACAATGATTGACAAGCTCTGTGCTGACCTTATCAGCCATCTCAAACCTTTTATTCTAAGTAGTATAAAAGTGGTGTTTGTAATATCTCTGGAACAGAAGTGGGTAAGTATCTGAGATATATATATTGGGTAATATATATATTGGGTATTCTTTGCAAAGTGAAGTTTTACCTCTTTTACTGAGCTTTAGAGCAACTGCACTTGCAGAGTACAACTGCACTTTGCAATGTGCAAAGTCTCTTTGCCTTTAGTAAATCAACCCCATAGTGTCAGGAAGATGTGGCAGCCATCAGGCTAACATGCGCTGTCTGGCTAGTGTGCTTAGGCACTGGCCTGCACTTTTTACGAGTATATAAAATGGATTGTACGTTCATCCCTTCCTCTAAACTGTCTATTTAAACCTGAACTCAGGACTGGTACTTTGCCGTATGGTCTTCAACCTTGTTCCTGTGATCCAGTCTTGATGCACATCCCTGATCCTGTTACTGACCCAGCTTTCTCTCTGGTCTTGCCCTTGCCTGCTCATGTTTGCTGTCTGCCTCCACTACTGACCCTGGCGTGGACTACTGCCCACGCTTCTGCCCAGTGACTATGTACTTGATGGTTGCTGACATCTGTGTGTTCCTGACTTCTGCTTACATCCTGGTGTCCTTCCACTGAGCTGTTATTTAACCAAGTGTGGAACCTGATTCCTCCATCTAGTGGACTTGGTGTTTCCACAGTGCATCACTGGCTGTACCTATGCTTGTCATATACCAGCTCTCCCAAATTCCTGCTCATAGTGCCTACACCTTGACATTTGTGCCCTTCCTTCACCCCTGCAGTCCCTGTCTCATCAACTAGGGGTGCTCAGATGGGTACTGTGCCACCCTAGTCATCTCAAGCTCTGCATACAGGTACATGACATATAAGGAGTTATGTACTAAAACTGGAGAGTGCAAAATCTGGTGCAGCTTCTGCATAGAAACCAATCAGCTTCCAGGTTTTATTGTCAAAACTTAACCACTTGGGCTTTACCCCCCTTCCTGACCAGGCCATTTTTTTGTGTTATGGCGCTGCATTAATTTAACTGACAATTGCGCGGTCATGCAATGCTGCACCCAAATTAAATTTACGTCTTTTTTTTTACCACAAATAGAGCTTTCTTTTGTTGGTATTTGATCACCTGTGTGGTTTTCATTTTTTGTGCTATAAAAAAAGACTGACAATTTTGAGAAAAAAACTATATTTTTGACTTTTTGCTATTAAACATGTCCAGTAAAAAAAAATTAAAAATCTAATTTCATCATAAATTTCAGCCAAAATGTATTCTGCTACATGTCTTTGCTGAAAAAAAAATCCCAATATATGTGAATTAATTGGTTTACTTGAAATTTATAGCGTTTACGAATGGCGGTATATATACTGGGATTTTTATTTGTATTTTTTATTTTTACTAGTAACGGCGGTGATCAGTGACTTATAGCGGGACTGTGGCGGGCATTCTGATGGGCAGGAACTGACTTGGTGTCACTGGCATCCCCAGTGACAACAATACAGTGATCAGTGCTAATAAAAAGCACTGACACTGTACTAATGGCACTTGGCAGGAAGGGGTTAACATGTGGGGCGATCAAAGGGTTACCTGTGTGCCGTTTTACATAGTGTGCTGTGTTTGTGCTTCACTGTAAGAACAATGCTTTGTATGGCTGTGCTATGCACAGCCATGCAAAGCAGTGTGCGGGAGCTGACAGGCAGAGAACTGTAATGTTTACACACAGTTCTCGCCCCCCCCCCTCGGAGATGCTCGGCAATCACCGGGCGCTGGAGAGTAATCACCAGCTGGACCCAGTGATTGACAGCCAAGGCCGCCTCGCACGCGCCTCCTACCTGCAACTGCAAAATAACGTATATATACATGATTTTGCTCACCCGTGCCACTCTGTAGCAGTAATTCCGCTATAGGGTGGACAGGAAGGGTTCATTGAACAAGCTGAAGTTAGAAGCTGATTGGCTACCATGCACAGCTGCACCAGATGCTGAGTGATCCAGTTTTAGTAAATCCCCACCATAGTCTTCCAGCAATAGGCTTAGCTCACAATGTTGAGTCCAGTAAAACTAGAAATGTACAGTCACATGGCAAAAATAAAGATCCTGATCTTACTATTCAAAACTTAAATATGTAAATATCTCTCCTTACCAACGTTGATTTGTTTTTGTTTTTTTGTTTGCCCTAAATATATATTACACATAGATTGTGTTTTGGATTTGCAATACTCCTCTTAAAATATACCATTAAAAGTAACATAAAGAGACTGTAAGAACTCACCCACCCACACATCTTGATTTGTGATGCTGCCAGTGACCCTAACCAGGGCCATTTCCAAGAATACATATTACCAAGGCCACATCTGCAGTACCTGTCCTTGGAAATTTCTCTTTGCTTTTTTTTGTAAAATACATTTCAGCAAGTATATTTTCCACTGGTTGACAAATCTGTTTTTTATTTGCACTAGAAAAATATGCCTCACAATATGTTTAATAATTTTAAATGTACATTTGAAAGCAAGATCAGATTAAATGATTTTATAACTCTCTTAATGTTTTTAGGAGACTCAGGGGAATTCATAAAGATAGTCTAAGCCACTTTTTAGAATTCCAATGTCCCTCCATGGGATAAATGTTGGTGCGGGCAAAAGATTTATGTACCTGATGCAGACAGGTACCGTACATGAATGTGGGGCATACACCAAGTGTGGACATTCTGCCCTCGGTGTAACTGCCCTGCTTCCCCAATACTGCACCTGTCAAATAGTGCAGCGTCGGGGAGTTTTGTACAGAGCCTGATAGGATTTCACAAACACTATTTTCCCATCAGGTCCATGTGATTGACAGCAGGCAGTAGCCAATAGACAGCCTGCTGTTGGCTATAGAATTCACCCGATGCCTGCTGTCAATTACAAGGCAAATGTGGACCTGATGGGGAACTGGTGTCTAAGGTTGCTTTACAGCTGACAGTGTTCTTAAAAACAGTGACAAGGTGAGGGTAATGGCAGCAAATAGGCTGCTCTGCTAGACTCTGTACAGGGACAAGCACTCTGCCTGTCTCTGTACACCAAGTTAAAGTAGGTTATAATTACCTCCCATTTCACCATGGTGTGATTAAGAGCTACCTGCATCTGATACGTCAGTAAAGTTACTGAAACGTGCTGTAGGGATTTTTTTAATCTGGCACAGGTCACTCTAACGGACCAGAGCACATGAAAACTGTCAGTAGCGCTTTATTGAAATCCCCCAAAAGTTTCTATGCAGAGGATGTAAAAATCTATGTATATAGGGACTGCAATAGTTGCCAGTTACAAGCTGTGCTTCCTGCTTAGTAGAGTTGCATAGTGTTTGTGTTTTGCTCATTCTGTCATCTCACTGTTAAGCTTCGTTCACACCAATGCGTTTTTTAGTGCTTTTTGCAGAAACGCACTACAGTCCATTCAACATGGTTTCCTATAGAACATGTTCACATCTATGCTTTTTTGAGCTGCTACGTTTTTTGGAAAGGGTCAGGGACTTTTTGAAAAGTAAAAAGCAGCATTTTTGCTACAATAGAGTTCAATGAAGAAGCCGCTGAATTGCCGTGTTTTGCATTTTTATTCTGCCCAGCAACCAAAAAATTCCACTTTAACAAAAAAAAGTACTTAACAAAACACAAAATGCGGTAAAAACGTGTGTAGACAAACACAAAACAAACTGCAAAAAGCACTGGAGAAAGCATCAAACGCAAAATGCATATATGTGAACCTAGCGTATGTGAGGATGGCCTGATTGAACACAAGACTCTGCAGTTCTAATGATATGAAAACCCACAATGTTCCTGTTTGCCAGATACCATATGACTATCCCTAGGCTTTAGGTTACACAGGGAAACCTCTGGAGCAGCTTTTTATATTCATGGCAAGTAAGAGTTCATTTTTAAACCAAAATAATAATACAATTCAGTGATTCTGGCATGTAATAGACAAAATGCAAAACTAGACAAACGAAGAATGTACTTACGTATTTATACACAAGACAGTGCATGTGAATATGGTTATGATTATTAGACAATTTGCTTACAAATGCACATTTATTTACATGTGTGCATATGAAGATAATTAACACTAAAATAATCTAAAAATGCTTTTTTACAGTGTCACAAGTAGAAACGTATGTGGTTGATTACAGTTGCTAATGCAATGGTTGCCCACTAGGAGATGCTGCAGAATATCTATTTAGCATTGTGAATCTGTAAAACCTGTACACTTGACATTGGGAAATGGGATTGACATTGCAGACCCCCTCCAGAAAGTGCATTGCTGTTATGCTGACCCACTGGCCTCAATTCTGGCTGAGTAACTGAAGAGGAACAGGCATGCATATCAGAAGAGTCATTAAAAATGCCTTAAATATTTGTTTTTTTAAATCACCACTTAGGATGGTACTTACATTGAGTGAAAACTGTCCCGTGTGCTGGTGGCTATATTGAAATCTTCTAGCAGAGGAAACCACTTTTTGACCCAAGTTTACAATAGTAAGAATGGCAGGTTCGACACAGTAATGAGACATGAAAATATGTATCGGGGACCAGGTAGGGGCCTTACAACCAGCCACTGCCCATGAGGCTGAATCACTTTGAGTGTGCCATAACCCATTCTGGCATAGCCAACCACATTGCTTTTTAGGCCAGTGATTGATATGGTCTTGACCATGAAGGCTAGATGCTTTTCTGCCTTTACTTGCACCTGTAGGGACAACAAACAGATGTTCTAATGTCATCTGTAGTCTCCAAGTAGGACTGAGGAGCTCTGCCCACATCCAACTGACTTCTTTTTTAAGATGAAAGTCTGAGGTAACTTAAGAAGTGAAACTAATCACTGGCACCAGGGTAAATGTCCTCTTTCCCCTATTGCAGCTATCTCAGAAACTCTCCCTACAGATGTAATTGCAACTTTACCTGCAGTCCTTTTCCGGGTTCAGGACAATCTGTGTTGCTTCCCCAATCTTTCAGGTTGTAGAGGAGGGTACTGTGGGCAATGGATAGGCTCCTACTGCCCTCAAGAAAATTGCTGGGAGGAGGAGGGTGCAGGGGAGTGGCTTGTTGAGTGCTTTGTGTGACTATGGACAGACACAGCACCAGTTGGGAGTGTGTATGCACTGGTGTCACCCTTGCAGCTGACTAGCTAAGGAGAGACCTACAAACAGTTGGTGTGTGTGTGAGGGGGGTTTATGTAATGACCTGGGGACCGTCCATAATAGAAGAAAAGAACATTTTAAATCAGAAGAACTTTCAGAACAATCTATTTTCTTGGTATAAAGCAAAGTAGAAATATAGAAATATGAAAGTTGTTTATTTGAAGAAATACCAGATTCTAAGTAAGAGAGGAGTGTCTTTTCATCAGCCAGCCAAACTCTCCTAGAGTTGCTAAGACTAAAATTATGATGAATTAGCACGAGAATTAATTATTGACATAACAATAGTTATTTACTCATAAGAAAGTCATCTAGGCAGTGATAACTGCTGACAGTCTTCCCTTGCAGAAGGATACTACCTCATGAAGGATTTTCATCAACATTTTGGGAGATGCTGGTAAGCTGAATGGAAGGCAAACAAACTGAAAATGAAGCTGGACAAGCAAGAGGAGAAAATACCTTTCATAGTCTGGATGAATCAGAATATGCATCTTTTAAATGTGTTGAAAGAAGCCAGTCTGAAGGCTGTATGACTTGCAAAATAGTTTGTAGAGATTCCATTTTGGTGTTCTTTCTGGAAGCACTTGATTAGGCGCCACAAATCTATGACTGTTCTCTGGCCATTTTCTTTTCACAACTATGAAGAGAGGGGAATACACCCATGAAAATTATTCCTGATATGGCACCACTGTCCACATTGTTTGAGTAATGTTTTTTATATAGCTGCAAAGAATTTATTTTTTGAATTTGTATGTCAGAATTAAGGAAACCACTTGCTGGTTGTCTGTCTCTTTGTCTTTGGTTGTTTCCATAAAATAGTTTCTATAAGCTGTTCTCCCTGGTAGCGGAAAATGTTCCCATGTTACGGAATGCCCTGCATTCATCTGTAGAGGGGGGTGCTTACAGTGGCAATATTTTTCATAAGAATCCATTGGAGAGCAACTATGCCTTGAAGGAGACCTTGACATTTGTCCTCTGTAAAGATGACAAGAGTGACAACCCTCCTTGGGAGGGGGAATATAAGGGGGGGGGGGGGGTAAGGTAGAGTCAGGAAGCAGAAAAGGGTTGAGAGGGGGAAGAAAGAAGAGCAGGACAGAACTAGAAAAAGAGGGAAGGTTCCCACAGACTGAATAACACCATGTTATCCAGGGGCACCCACACTAGGCAGTTGCAGGGTTGGGAGAGCATATGACCACCAAGGGTCCCAAACCTTGAGGAATTTGGAGTGGGCGTCATCAAAGATACTAGTCATCTTCTCATGGATTATTAGAGTGGTCAGAATGCTCTTCACCTCCGCAAACCAGACAGATGGTTTGTTCCAAGGCCTGACTATAGCCCACTTGGCAGCTATAAATAAGTATGTGGTCAGTTTCTGCTGGTATGAAAAGAGTCATGGGACTGGGCTGTGAAGAAGCACAAGCCTAGCACATGCCTAGCTCCTTGAGGAAAGATACATGGAAGACTGTCAACAAAAGGCCGAAGAGCCTTGACTAGAATCTCACCAAGCGGGGGCAGGACCACCATGTGTGAACCTCTTCCCCACACTGACCACAGCCCCGGAAACATCTGTCACTATATGATGGGTTTGAATGTGCAATGTGGATCCCGTACAAAGAAGTTGATGTTTCATATATGTTTATAGAGGAGTGCAGAGACTTTCATTCTGATTTGGTAGGGTTACAAAAATGGCAGATGACTGAAGAAATAAAAAAAAAGAGGTATAGTAGGAGCCTTCACCTACCATCTCTGTAATGGCTGCTCTTTTGGAAGAGTTAGCAGTGTTTGATCCAGAGAAAAAAGCTTGCATACCTCCAATATGCTGACATGTACTGAATTATGCTACCACTAGTGAGCTCAATGAAAAATACCAAGCTAGGAACAACCTATAAGTATGCTGGCATGGAGCTGTCAGGGAAAAATGTTTTTCCTTTTTTGCACTGTTGGCTTTACTTTTTTTTAAATATGAATTTTGTGGGAAATCTGTGGTGTTTGAGTACCAATGGACTCTTTCAAACACTTGGGTTTAGTGCAGTATGTGTCCACTACCATAGATTCAACTAAATATTCGAGAATCTGCTTTGAACAGGCATTCCAGACAAAATAGAAAAATACCTTTTTATGATTTCACCCAAGACTTACATATTTCCATATACAGTAAGAGTTGGTTAGAGAAACGGGTGATTGTGAATCTTGAGTGAAAGTGTGCATTTTAGCTGAAAATACTGTATAAATAAACCCCAACGTTCAATACCATGTACCATAGCCATATACCTTTTTCTTCATGCTATGTGCACATTGCAATGCCATACAGAAAGCATAACACACTACCTACATGTGTTGGGGACCCAGCCAATCACTGCACTCTGAAGTTTGATCAACTGATGGACCTTTAATAACCACTGATGCAGATCTTAGCATATCTGTAGAGGGTTTTTTTTTGTTTTACAGCTGTATACTTACGCACCTTGTACCAACATAAGGCACAAAAACAAGATTATTTGGGTATTTAACATGGATGTACACTTTAGCAGATAAGTAAGAAGATTACAATTGCTGGGTACATGCGAAAACCACACTGCAATGGTACCAAATATCTTCAAAGCTATTTCTCTTTTGCATTTCCTTACAGTAATTCAGGCCAGATATTTAAGCCACATTCAGAGCTACATAGAAAGTCTGTGAGAATGGGTGTCACAGCCCTGCTGAATAAAAATTACTGACCCACAAGGGCTTTTGATTATTCATTATTGAAAAGCAGAACCTTGGAAGATCCTCTTACACTGTGTAGAGACCTGCTGACCTCTACTGTTGTATTTGTAAGTAGCTGTGTTGCTTATCACAGAATTAAGTATGTATAGCACTTCCTGTCTCTGGATTGTTTGGCTGGAAACCCCAGAAAGAGAAAGTGATTAGAGAAAGTTTGAGGCACATGTCCTGTCTATGGAAGAGCTGTTGCTGAATCCAGACCAGCAGCAGGGGTTACTAGGCAAGTGCTCCTATGGTTAATAGTTTACTATTGTTGCCCATAGCTTATGGGTGTATATAAAGACTGGTGACAGAAGTAGTTCTATATGCTTGTTGTTATCTTACATGTACTATACTAGATAACTAGGTCTGCGATACAGTGTGCATGTAATGGTAACCTTGCTGTATGTTAGTAGGTGAACCTGTCTATTGCAATACAGTTTATATGTAGCTCTTGTTATTTTAGTTAACCGTGTCCCTGCTCGTCTGGGATTCTATAGCTAGTTTTAGCTCAGGGCTCAATAACCAGCATAGGCTAGAGAAAGGTTAGGCATCTGACGGCCCCTTGGTAGTTAGAGGTCCAGTTGCATGACAGATTAGAAGCTACTATGGATTAAGGTGTAGAGTAGATAGGCTGACTAAGAGTTCCAGTGCCACAACATGGTTTTTGTTAGTGAAAGGCTGCATTTCAGGCTGGTTGAACAATGACTAAAGGGTCCTCCATCATTGCAGATCTTGTCTTTAGGTCCCTGACACATACTGCATCACGATTATCCTCAGGCGCCCCTGCATTTGAACTTTGCTGTAGCATTCATCTGGAGGTATCTTTATTAATAACTGTATATACAGTTAGGTCCATATATATTTGGACACAGGCACAATTGTAGTTTTTTTCAGGTATTTACCAAAACATATTCAAGCTATAGTTGTAGATATGGGCTGAAAGTGCGCACTCTCAGGTTTAATTTGAGGGTATGTACATCCAAATTGGAGGAAGGGTTTAGGAATTACAGCTCTTAAAAGTAGCCATCCCCCCTTTTTCAAAGGACCAAAAGTAATTGGACAATTGAATATAATCATAAATAAAATGTTCATTATTAATATTTTGCTGAGAATCCTTTACTGGCAATGACTGCCTGAAGTCTGGAACCCATGGACATTACCAAAGACTGCGTTTCCTCCTTTCTGATGCTTTGCCAGGCTCTAACTGCAGCTATCTTCAGTTGTTCTTTGTTTGTGGGTCTTTCTTCCTTTAGTTTTGCCTCCGGCAAGTGACATGCATGCTCAATTGGGTTGAGATCAGGTGATTGACTCGGCCATTGCAGAATATTCCACTTATTTTCTTTCAAAAGCTCCTGGGTTGCTTCTGCAGTGTGTTTTGGATCATTGTCCATCTGTAATGTGAAGCGTCGTCCAATCAACTTTGCTGCATTTGGCTGAATCTGGGCTGACAGTATATTTCTAAACACTGCAGAATTCATCTGGCTGCTTCTGTCTTCTGTCACATCATCAATAAACACCAATGATCCAGTGCCACTGGAAGCCATGCATGCCCTTGCCATCACACTGCCTCCATTATGTTTTACAGATGACGTTGTGTGCTTTGGATCATGAGCTGTTCCAAGCCTTCTCCACACTTTTTTCTTCCCATCATTCTGGTACAGATTAATCTTCGTTTCATCCATCCAAAGAATGTTTTTCCAGAACTGGTCTGGCTTTTTTAGATGTTTTTTGACAAAGTCTAATCTGGCTTTTCTATTCTTCAGGCTTATGAATGGATTGCACCTTGTGGTGAACCCTCTGTATTTGCTCTTGTGAAGTCTTCTCTTGATTGTAAACTTTGACAATGATGCACCCACCTCTTGGAAAGTGTCCTTCACTTGTCTGGATGTTGTGAATGGGTTTTTCTTTACCATAGAGAGGATCCTTTGATCATCCACCACTGTTGTCTTCCATGGACATGCATGCCTTTTTATGTTGCTGAGCTCACCAGTGCATTCTTCTTTTCTCATAATGTACCAAACTGTTGATTTGGCCACTCCTAATGTTGTTGCTATCTCTCTGATGGATTTGTTTAGCTTTTGAAGCCTTACAGTGGCCTGTTTCACTTGCATGGACAGCTCCTTTGAACACATGATGTAGGTTCACAGCAATAGATTCCAAATGCAAATACCACATGAGATACTGCATATGAATATTTTGTATTTAGATTTCCAGCCAGAAAGTGAAGCTCCAGATTCCTTTTACATATTTACACATCTATTTTTATCCGGCACTGAAAAGAGCCTGTTATATGGCTGAATATCTCAGGGAGGATACTTTGGCTCTCTTTTTATAAAACCCATAATACTCTGTCATTTGTGGGTGCATCCTGTATTAAACCTTTTTGTGTCAAATAAAGATTTTGTACATGAAGCTTAAAAGATATAAAACAGCAAACCTATAAACTTTAAAAAGACATTTCAATAAAAAGTATGTTTTTTCTTTTAATACGGTACAGGATTATGTGTAGTCCAAAACAAAAAATTGCAATTGCCATGAAAAGTCAGCTGTCCACGTGATGTGCATGCCAAGCATACAGGGCACTGAACCAGTCAGAACTTGTCATGGATGACTGCAAGTGTCATCTCATCACTTTGCTTTCTGTGTTCCTGTCATTGCAGTGAACCAATGAACTGCACTGTGTACCATGGTGTTCAGGAACAGGATGCATCTTCTTCTTCTTGATATTTGTATTCACTATAGATCACACTGACACCATATGCTGCTATTCATCTAGCTGAAATTGCTAGTGGCATCTCCAGTTACAAAGTTCATTGTGGAGCAACAGTGAATATTTTTTTCATGGACTTTCTACCTCATTAATGCTGTAAATATACCAATAGTGATCATATTTTCTTATAAGCATAAGGTCTAGAACAAAAATATTTTGTGAATGGTTAACATATAACACCTTCCCTGCTTTTTAACAGAGGATTGAATTTTCTGAGCTTACCTTAATGATCTGTTCTCCAAAGTTTATTATACTATCATGTTTAATTTCCAGGAGAATTTTGATCCTTTGAGGCAACACAGGGAAAGTACAGTAATATTTGATGTGACTTTTAGGCCTCTTTCACAAGGGTACCCCCCCAGCTACCCACCTGCAGTTTACAATACAACCAGAGGGTGCTGTTCACATGCCATGGGAAAATGTACGCAGTATGTCGAGTTGACAAGCTGCACCACCTGTCCACCTCACCCTTTGAAGTTAATAGGGCAGCACCACAACTGCAAGCCAAAGCTTGGCTAGTGGTTGCATGCATTAGTCATATTAAAAGTTGTTGGAAAATAACCCCCCCCCAAAAAAAAAGGCATTTAAGTGGCAGCAGGGTGCCTCCCAAATGCCTGACAGTGGCTTTGCAGCAATCTGAAATGTGATCCAAAACTAATCACTTTATAGAGACTAAACAAGTGGAAACTTAGCCTTGGAAGTTTGCCCTTCCAGAATTTCGATATTTTAGTTAGGGGGCAGGGGCGGACTGACAAATCATGGGGCCCCCGGGCAATAAGGGATCATGGGGCCCCTGTGTCCTCGCCCACACCCAAAAAAGCCAATGAAAGGTACCAGAGGCATCTCATGGGGCCCCCTACTGACCCTGGGCCCTCGGGCAGTGCCCGAGTGCTCGAATGGTCAGTCCGCCCCTGTTAGGGGGTCTCCAAATTTTCTAAACAAAGGACCAGTTTACTGCCCTTCAGGCTTTAGTGGGGACACACTATGGCCTGTAGGAGTAGAAAATGCTATGTGATCAATGGGATTTAGCAATACCCCATAATTGGTTAGGAATAGTGCCCCATTGTTGGTATTACTGGGTGGAATAGGGCTGCATTACTGGTATCATTTGGAGGAATAGTGCCCTGTTGTTGGTATCAGTGGGATGAATATTGCCCCAATACTGGTGTCAGTTGGAGGAGTAGTGCCCCATTGTTGGTATCAGTAGCAAGAATAGTGTCCCATTGTTGGTGTCATTAGGGGGGAATGATGCCCTATAAACAGCAAATATGTTCTCCATATGCTCTCCATGTACAGTATATAGTATACTTATAAACAAATACATAGAAACATGTTTTCAAAGTCTAATTCCAGCCATTTTCTTGGATAGCGTGATAAAGAGTTACATTTTCTGTTTTTGTTTTATATGTTCACAGTTAGGAATTCAGATAGTTATGTGTTGTAGACCACACTTTCAAAGGGGCCTTGACCAGGCAGTCTGGCTCTACATGTATTTGTAATTGTATGCAAAAAAACTAAAATAGTGACACAGTTTAAAAAGGCTTTTTGTGATGAGTAGCTGAGAAGTGTGCTGGAGAATTTTTGTCAGGTTCTTATTTGTCTGAAGCCATTGGAGAGAATTTTCTTTCACTTCCTTTCCCTGTGATTCCCATACAAGGAGTAGGGTTATAATCAGAAGTGAAAGAAAATCCCAATTCATGGGTTGTCCCCAGAACAGTATTAAATGGGAAATCTTCCAATAGAGAAACTGTCAGGGACTGCGGGTCTCGCTGAGGCGCACAGGTCTGTGCATGCGCAGATTGCCTAGGCGCACCAATCTGCAGGCACTAGGACCTGGTCGTCCGCAGCGGCAATTGCAGCCGCGCATGCTGGGCACCAATGACAATGCAGGGCGCACTATTTAAACTGGCCAGGCGGTGATCAGGTTGCCGCAAGGTCTAGTTCCTGTACCCGTGTTTCCGAAGTGCGTTCCCTGTTGCCGATCCTGCCTGTCCTGATTTGTGTTGACCTTCTCCTGCTCTGACCCCTGGCTCGTCCCTGACTATTCCTCTGCCTGTTGTTATTATTATTATTGGACCTCCCGTTGCTGAACCTTGGCTCGTGACCCGGCTACTCTCCGTCTACTGCTTGGTACTTACCTGCCTCCACCGTTACCGACCCGGCTAGTCTGACCACGCTCACTCCTGACTGTCATCCATCCATCCCGCTTGGGACCTGGACCTGTCAGCCTCTTCACATCAGGCTCACCCCTGGCACATACCCTCAGCGGGACCCCTCTACCACAGTTGGGTGCACTCAGGGGCCGCGACCTGGTTTCAGTCTTGCACCAAGTCCATCCCCATCATCAGGGGCTCTGGTGAAAAGGCAGACTGAGACTTAGACTCCGCGTCCTGGGGAATCCCGTTCTGCGGATCACTAGAGAACCCGCCGGGCGGTGTCTGACAAACTAGTTCTGGTGACCCTGGTAACAACCAGGCATTACCTCACTTTGAAGGGATTTCCTCTCACCTCCTGTTTTAGCTATGGTGGATAGGAAGTGAAGGGAAATCTCCCTAATGAGACACAGATGGAAAAAAACTGATAGGGGCTATAAGCCACCCCCTCCCTCCAAACACACACTCATTCTGTCCAAAATGAAAACAAAATACTACCTTGAGTCTATTTTCAATTTAGTAGATGGCATATCCAAGTGTAATGAACATTTCCAGTTTATTATCTTTTTTTTTAATACAAATCAAGTTCTCATTTTTGTTTAATTGTTCTTTTGTACAAGAAGTGTAGATTGCAATATATACAATATGCCAGCCCAGTAGAATCTAGAATGATTCTAATAGATTTCTTTTGGGTATACATACAGTTTATTGCAGGAATGTAAATCCCCCTTTGTGCATGGCAGATGCTGTAATCCACATATTTTTATGATGTGTCTATTTTTAGTAAACTATTTTGGTAATGGTATGACTTGCTACGTATCTGTTGATTTGTTTTTCTCTATGATGTGTGGGACATTGGTTATCACTGATCTAATATTTAGTACTGGACTCAGATGCTATATTTAGAGAAATTTCCATCTCCATGACAACAGAATGCTAGTTCATAGAACACATTTATATTAGGTATGCTTGGTTGTATTTGTAATTGTTTTTATATTGATTAGTCCAGTCTCTTCACTACTTCATGTAAATCAGTTTTCCTCATAGTTAGTGAATGCCAAATTACAAATACTATAATTTTTTGTGTACCTTAACATGCAGCATTAAATAAAACAAATCAAAGGTGAAATTATCTAAAGATGCCAAGGCAAATGGTTATAAGCGAATCAGTTGATTCGAACCATCAGGGAGAGCCATTACACAATCAGTATTTGTTCACCATTGGTTGCTGAACCATTTGGGGGAATCGGTTGTCTCATTTGTGAATGCTAGGAAGTCCTTTATACCCTATATCGATGGCACCATTTCTGACATGAGGTCTTATGTTAATGAAGTAGTATAGTAATTCCTAATTATCATGAGGCCATGGGATCTCACCCAAATTTCCCATGCAGTCCCTGCCAATCAGTAAAATTGAGTACATGGTCCCACTCAGAAATTAAGGAGGAGAATCTTTCACTCCAGGATAAAGTACGGATACCCTAAGCAAGCTAATGACTTAAAATTAAAACAAAATCACAATATGGTTTGCTTTTTGCTTATTGCCAAGGACACATAATTTTTAAGTTCATGTAATACACATTGCCATATGTTATATCTTTATGTATGCAATTTAAAATATACTTGACAGCTCACAGTTATTATTTCCCTTGTTACTGCTTAAGTAATCGCTTTAAAATACCCAATCTAGAAACTTAAAGGGAAAAAATGACAGCACTGGTAGATCTCTCTGGCTACTCTACATGATTTGGTACTGGCTGAAGATGATGACTAATTTCAATATGGATAGGATGTTGTATAACACTGTGAACAGGTAAAAACTAGCACAAAAATGCAAGAGTTGAAAGCTTGAAAATACAATTTTCAAACAATTAGGCTGGAATGTCATGCAAGAAACTTTTTGGGCCAGTTTCTGTAAAATGTAATTTTGGCCTCATGCACATGGGCTTATGAAAATAAGCAGCAGCAACTATGTACTGTGTTTAACCTTATGGCGTTTGACTGGTCAGAATACTAATTGCATACTACTGGTCAGAATACTAATTGCATTCTACTGGCCAGAATACAAATTTTCGCTAGGTTCACACTTAAGCGTTTTCCACAGCATCTTGCGTTTTGCAGAAATGCACTACAGTCCATTTAACATGATTTCCTATGGGACACGTTCACATCTCCACGTTTTCACCCGGTGCATTTTTTGGAAAGGGTCAGGGACTTTTTAAAACTTAAACAGTTGTGTTTTTGGTTCTATAGACTTCAATGAAAATGCTGTTATTCTAACCATTGGAAAACATTTATGTGTTTTATGTGGACATGTGGTTTTTCTGCCAATACATTGTTAACAACACCCCAAATGCAGTTTGCAAACGCAGTGCATTTGTCGGCAGCAGATTGCATAATACTGCAATACCATGCAATTTGGTGTGGCGTATTTTTCAAAAGTAGTGGTTGCAATACTTTTATGTGGTCTGGTGTAATTTTCAGTTCATTTAAATGAATGGGCTGTCAAATTGCACTACAGGAGAACACACAGGAATCATACAGGAATGAGGATCGTGTTCCTGTGCGATTCTGGTGTGAACAAGCCCTAAAAATTTGCAGTTAACTTTAGAAAGAAACTAAACTCAAACATGCTTTTAAAGAATATGTAAATACATGTTTTTCATTTCTGAAAAACTAATTGCCTTAAATAAACATTAAAATTATAGGCAGAAGAGACTTTATTTTCTCCAAAAATTGTGCTATTTTCCTCACAATGCATTACTGTTTAAACTTAAGGTAGCCAAAAATACAAGCCAATTTTAGGCATCTGCTTTTAGAGATGATTACTATTTAGAAAGTATGGGCAGGTGATATAATAGGTAATAACTGCATGAGAAAGAGTTGATAGGAAAGTAAAAGTTTTGTTTTTAGGTAAAGGCAGGATAGACTTCCCTCGAGATGACGTTTCAGGGATCGCTTGATGGACAGAGTAGGAGAGAGCCAGAGAGATTAGTGTAGAATTATTATGAGCTCAGTTTTTGTAATGACTGCATTTTAGAGAGTGGTATGACACAGATACTGATATATTAGTTAGCAAATTAGTTATGCACGAAGAGAGTGAAGGGGTGAGCTGTGGAGGAGAGAGATAGATTTGGATGTCATCAGCATAGAAATGGTATTGGAAGCCATGTGAGACAATCAACTGACTTAAGACTCATTTACCTAGTCTTGCCCTCTGAAAAGTACCCTGCATTGGATCACTTTTTAGAGAGCATTTGACAGGCAGTGAGAAGCCAACATGTTGCCTCTTTATTGCCTGTTTTACCTCCTAAAAGCCAGCACCACCGTGCTGCAACCATATGCATTGCACACAGCTGAGGGGTGGTTGTAGCACAGCCTTATTCACTTGAATGGGTTATATTTGGTAAGCGGAAAGGATCCTTTAAAACATCCTGCACCCAAATCATGAAAATCTTGCAATAGCTTCACAAAGCTTTCAAACATGTGCCACAGACATAGGTAGTTCTTATTAACTATAGCTATAACTGCGACAAATCCTAAAAGAATTATCCGCAAACTGGTACTAATAAAGACCAACTCTGAGCTGGCGTACAGAGAGATACCAGTACTCAGAGTGGGGCCATTCTGTGTTGGGAAGTTGTTGTAAATATGATAGATTCCTGAACAGGGCTTGTGGTTGCTATAAAACCAATGGGCGATGACATCATAGCAATTGATTATTCCTCCTTGGCCCTATTTAGCTGCTGGTCGGGAGACTCCCGGGCCTGATAGCTGAATGTAAACAAAGTTTACATGTACCGGCACCGCCCTTTTGAAATCTTTATAAAATAGGTAAATTAAGATATCAACAGGAAGAGTGGGAACCCCTTATGATGCCCTTGGTATGTGTACTGAGACCAAAGAATTCAAGGTCAGATATATCACAAATGAATCTCAGAGAGACATCATTGATGCGATGTAGCATTCCAGCATCACTAAAATGACCATATTGGTTTTGGTAGAATGATCTTTTAATTCTCAAACAAATAGCTATTGTAAAATACTGTGTGTATTCTCTAAAATATTTCTATAATCCCATATATGTAAATGCAGCAATACATTTTTGATGTTTTCTATCTTACATGTTACTTAAATAAATTAGTTGAATGCTCTTGAGCTTAACAGAAAAAAAACAGAGCGTATACCCTTGCCACACACTGCATTAGATAATTAAGTGCTGATAACATTACTTGTCTTGAACTTGAGACCAGGTTGTTATTTAGCCAAGTCTGCTGGAAGAACCTGATATTAGAAGTAAACTCAGTCAGTGATCTGAGATAGTGCTTCTAACTTGTCCTACCAGTTATAGTGGATACGTAAACGAATGCACTTCCAAAGTGTGTGCGTGTTCCTGTTCTCCCAATGGGTCTCACGTTCTGTGCTGTGTGGGTTACAAGCACATTGAGACGCACTTTACATCCATCAGTTCATGTGGGCTTAGTAATAGGATACATTCACTTTTCAAAAATTTTTCTGAAGAAGGTCAGGAATGGTATGCACTGTGATTCTCTTAAGACAGGCTTACTTTAAAGGATTAATCAAATTTTATTATTATTATTTTTAACCTGGTGATCCTGCAATTTTTCTATTGTTGGAGAAATATTAGGAAAGGGTCAGACATCCTTGCGATCCCCTGTATATACCCCTCTTTTGCCAGATGAAATCCCTGATATGTCTGTTCTCGGCACTTACGCTGGCAATGTCTTTCCTTTAGCACTTCTAAAAATCTAACTCCTCTCTAAACCCAGTCACACATGGATTTACAATGTAAAGGGAGACAATACAGCAATGATACAGTTCAATAAAATAGGGTTAGGAGGACCCTGCTCCTTGGATATATATATATATATATATATATATATACCTAGCAGGTAACACTAGCAGGCCTAATATCATAAAAAAGTGGATGCAGAAAACAAGAATGCCAGAGTAATCTGAGTACTATTTGCCACATAGGTGCCTTCAATTCAATGGTTTGACACTAATTTAGAAGCCTATTTGTTTTTGTTTTCACCTAAGATTCAGGTTGAGTAAATCCTGAGTAAAAGAAGGATAAATAGATCCCTGTGTAAGTATGATACAAATCCAAACAGACAATGGTTTGAATAAGTCACTTGTAACTAAGCAAAATAGCAGGACTAAAATGCAACATTGTTTTAGAAAGAGACTTATCAGTATACTGTTTCTGAGAATAAAACAATACAGATATTGCTGTAATCATATGACAGTGCAAACTTGAAACTTTTTTTGCCTTTTATCTGATTTACAAAATACGCAGTGTGTGTCACTTTAATTCTGCTGAAAGAATGGTTTAATTGATTCTGAATTGCAAACACAGCTGGAAAAAATAACAAACAACATGAAGACACTGTGGTCCATCTTTTGAAATATCTCTCTAATATAGTTACATAGTTAGTCTGCCTGAGAAAAAGAAAAAAGTCTATCCAGTTCCACCAAAAAAAAAAAAAAAATTATAATCCTATACCCACCGTTGATCCAGAAGAAGGCAAATAAAAAAAACCCAGCAAAACATTGGTGCCCAAAACTGAACTGCATACAGTTGCAAGAAAAAGTATGTGAACCCCTTGGGATTACATGGAGTTTTGCATGAATTGGGCATAAAATGTGCTCTGAACGTCATCTAAGTCACAACAATAGAAGAACACAGTCTGCTGAACATAATACTACACAAACATTAGATGTTGCCATGGTTTAATTGCATATAACATGTAAACATTCACAGTACAGGGAGGAAAAAGTATGTGAGGCCCTAGCTTAATGACTTCTCCCAGAGCTAATTGGAGCCAGGAGTGTGCCAACCTTGACTCCAATCAGTGTGATGATATTGGATGTGTTGCTGACAGCTGTCCTGCCCTTAAAAAACACACACATGTTTTGGGTTTACTGGTTTCAAGAAGCACTGTCTGATGTGAACCATGCCTCGCAGAAAAGAGCTCTCAGAAGTCCTACGATCAAGAATTGTTGACTTGCATGAAGCTGGAAAGGGTTACAAAAGTATCTCCAAAAGCCTTGATGTTCATTGATCCACGGTAAGACAGACTGTCTACAAATGGAGAAAGTTTAGCACTGTTGCTACTCTCCCTAGACGTGGTCATCCTGTAAAAATGACTGCAGGAGCACACCGCAGAATGTTGCATGAGGTAAAGAAGAATCCCAGAGTGTCAGCTAAAGACCTACAGAAATCTCTGGCACATGCTAACATTTTTGTTGACACATCTACAATAAGGAAAACATTAAACAAGAATGGAGTACATGGGAGGACACCACGGAGGAAGCCATTGCTGTCCGAAAAGAATATTGCAGCACGTTTGAAGTTTGCAGAAGAGCACCTGGATGTTCCACAGCACTACTGGCAAAATATACTGTGGACAGATGAAACCAAGATTGAGTTGTTTGGGAAGAACACACAACACTGTGTGTGGAGAAAAAAGGCACAGCACACCAACATCAAAACCTCATCCCCACTGTAAAACATGGTGGAGGGAGCATCATGGTTTGGGGCTGCTTTGCTGCTTCAGGGCCTGGACGGATTGTTGTCATTGATGGGAAAATGAATTCCAGAGTTTATCAAGACATTTTGCAGGAAAACGTACGACCATCTGTCTGCCAACTGAAGCTCTGCAGAGGATGGGTGATGCACCAGGACAATGACCCAAAGCATACAAGTAATTCAACAAAACAATGGCTGCAACAGCACAGAATACGCCTTCTGGAGTGGCCCAGTCAGAGTCCTGACCTCAACCTGATTGAAATGCTGTGACATGACCTTAAGAAAGCGATTCACACCAGACATCCCAAGAATATTGCTACACTGAAACAGTTTTGTGAAGAGGAGGGGTCCAAAATGACTCCGGATTGTTGTGCAGGTCTGATCTGCAACTACAGGAAACGTTTGGTTGAGGTTATTGCTGCCAAAGGAGGGTCAACCAGTTATTAAGTCCAAAGGTTCACATACTTTTTCCTCCCTGCACTGTGAATGTTTACATGTTATGTGCAATTAAACCATGGCAACATCTAATGTTTGTGTAGTATTATGTTCAGCAGACTGTGTTCTTCTATTGTTGTGACTTAGATGATGTTCAGAGCACATTTTATGCCCAATTCATGCAAAACTCCATGTAATCCCAAGGGGTTCACATACTTTTTCTTGCAACTGTATTCCAGATGAGGTCTTACTAATGATTTGTACCGGGGTAATATGATATCTCTCTCTCTGGAGACTATACCTCTTTTAATACAAGGGAGGATTTTGCTCACTTTAGAAACCGCAGCTTGGCATTGCATGCCATTATTAAGCTTGTGATCTACCAGAACTCCCAGATCCTTCTCCACCATTGATTCCCCCAGTTGTACTCCCCCTAGTATGTATGATGCATGCATATTCTTAGCCCCCAAGTGCATAACCTTACATTTATCATCATTAAACCTCATTTGCCACATAGTTTCGCAATTAAACAGAGCATTGAGGTTGGCTTGTAAGTTGGAGACATCCTGTAAGGACATTATTCCACTGCACAGCTTGGTGTCATCTGCAAAGACTGAAATGGTCTTTCTATTGGTCTTTCTTTCTATTTTTAATCCCAGACCATATATTGTTTATAAATATATTAAAAAGTAAGGGTCCCAACATTGAACCCTGGGGTACACCACTGATGACTCCAGACCAGAGTATGAATCATTAACCACTACTCTGAATACGATCTTTTAGCCAGTTTTCTATGCATTTACATATGGATTTTTCCAAGTCCGTAGACTTTACTTTACATAGCTGTGTGTGGGGGACTGTGTCAAATGCTTTTGCAAAATCCAAGTATACCACGTCCACCACCACCCCTCTGTCCAAGGTTTTGCTCACCTCCTCATAAAAAGAAATCAGATTTGTTTGATTTAATTATTTGATAATATTCAGAGAAATCTCATCCATCCATCCATGTCTCCATGCTTTATTTTGCTGAGAAATCATTTTGAAAAACACCCCTGGCATTTCTGACAGTGGCCATCTTGGGTAAGGGCAGATGATTCATGTAGCATTTACTTCCTGGAGTCCATTTGCCTTTAGCTCAAGCATTGGCTGAGCTGAGTACCCCCTCCCCTCCTGAAGACTGCTGGGATGTGTGACATCATTTGCCTAGGCATAGAAACCAGGAAGTACCTGAAGAAATGTAAAAAAAAAGTTTAAAACAAGTAAATATGATATACTTTCCTATCCATTTACTAATGCTAGCAGCATAAGGATTAAAAATAGTCAGTGCTGATAGAGAGAGTAAAGCTACACTTTAAATTCTTCATTAAGCTGTAGTACAGAAGGAAAATTGGAGCTGGAACCATGATGTTGTCCTTTTTGAATTTATAATGGTATTTGGCTTGTAAGTGAAAAGATTTGAGATTAACGCCCCACACCAATAATTGATTGTCCAGGTATAGATTAATTCTAATATGAACTAGGATAAAGGGTGGATCCAACACATTTCACAGGCCGCAATTGCCCACTTCATCGGGGGTAAAAAATTATTAATGTTGTACAGATTAGAGAATATGTAATTACACAGTATTTTGTCTTTTTTATTTTTTTCCCATCTTTCATCTCATCTGCAGACTCAGATTTATTGCAAATAATTCTTCTAGTATACACTGCTTCTTAATGTTCAGTCATCCACAATTGAAATTACTGGGTACTGGATGATCACAGCCTTTACAAATAAGATGTTTTATTTCCCAGTCAATATTTTTCTTACATTATGATCAGGATAATAGGTAGGCTTTCCATAATATATGACTCTGAAACATGAAGGGAAGTACTTTACAACTTTCTGTATAGTTAATTAGTGAGGAGCGAGCATGCATAATGTATATTCTGTGAATTGAAATCCTGCCTGACAAGCACTCTGAGATAGTTGTGCAGTGTAGATACAGAATATGGAATCTGCTCTTCCATCAGAGGACTTGTCTGCAATCTTTATATAGACAGGTAACCCTGAAAAACATTAGAGGGAATTCCATATTTGATTCCCTCAATCGTACTGACTTCTCTCCGCTACAAACACTGCCAATCACATGCAACATTTTCTAGCCTCCTTCCCCGACAGTGGAAACCTCTCTCTTTTTAAAATCCTACATATTGATTAGTAGTCAGTTCCAGCAAGAATCAGGAAACATTCAACAGCTCTAGTGATATGGAGGGGATGTGAATTTATATGGGATCCTTTAAATATCAATGTGCTTTAACTCTTTCAGTTCCAATTTAGTACCCTACTAGTGAATGTAAAACAGCCCTAATACAGTTCAGTTAGTTACTGATAAAAACATTTAGTAGACTATAAAAGTAAAGCTGTCAGGGGAGTTATAAAATGTCTGCTGTGTTTAGAATTTCCTTCTAAACTGCTAGCTACCAGGCTATTGTCCTATAGCTTTAATACTTTCCAAACTACTGACCTGGAACATGCATGCAGATCCAGAAAGTTGGAAAAGTGTCAGAAGTCTTTATGTATATACTTATCCTGTATCAGTTGAACTAAAGATTGAAATAAAGGGTTCAGCATGGTAGCTGGGGAATGAGCATTTTTTAAAAAAGACCTCATTGGCAACTGGATTTCCCACATGAAAGGTTTCTTTAAAATGTATGTGTATCGTTACCCCCTTGAGAGCCGCTGGTTTTGGTGTGGACCTCTTATCTCCTGCACAGCCAGGCAACATGGTGTATAGATTCCAACTTGTATCTATACACAAAAAAAAACAATCCATGGGCTTGGGGTTTTTTTGAATTTACTAGGGAATTCAGCTCAGATGGGGTAAAGGGGTTATGGGATACCCAACTTGATTGAAGAATAACAAAATGAGGACAGTTTCCTTTTCAGGCACACTGCAAAATGACAGATATTTGACTATGTTCCAGCCAGTCTTTAGCAAAGTAATCCCCTCCTAGGAATTTGGTGTCCCCTGAGTGGAATTTCAGCAAAGTGACAACTTGCAGGAGCTCTTGGTCCCCTTTACTGAACAAAATACAAGCCCAACTGGCTAAGGTATCTGATCCCAGGACAAGGGATTAGGTAAGCATTAAACTGTTCCCTGAAGAATTGCCAAGAACTTGCATCTAGCAGACTTCTCCCTTATAGGCCCTGGGGGTGTAGAGGTACTCACACTGTCCTTGTCCTGCAGCTGTGGACAGAACTGCTTTCAGGCCTTTCGCTATGTTGGTTCTTTTCCAGGCTATGCAGGCTGTCCTTTCCCCTGTGGACTGCTGGGCAGTGGAGCTCCCTCTTTCAGCTTCCTCCTTTCTCCAGCCTGGAGGCAGGCACCCCTTATTGAGGGGCCCCCTCCCAGGCTAAACAGCAACACTTCAATACTCCATCTTCCACCCGACTCCCCTTGCTGGCCATGCTCTATCATATTTATGGGCCAGACTGCCACACAGCCAAGCTGCATGGGATTGGTCAGGCTCTAATAAATATGCAGTTCTGCTCCTCCAGACCTCCTCCTACTGACTTATAGAAGTTTCTCCAAGCTTCTAGAGCAGGGAAAGGTACCAGAGGACTGACCTGTAGAACCCTCCAGCCTGAAAACACTCTGTCTCACAATCAGACTTCCAGCAAGCCTCTAGCTACACTAAATGAACTATCTACACTAGAGGGCACTACATATGCATAGGCAAAACATTCTCTTTAGTTTTGGATAGAGCAGGAAAATGTTAAAATCCTTGCCAGTTTTTTTAATTGCTGTCTGTGACCCTGCTGGAGAGATTCCCCTCAATATGCTGTTCTAAAGATCAATGTTACTGGGACAGAAAGGGATGAGAAATCTAAATTATTACAGTTGTCCCATGAACATGAGGTGATGAGACATCTTAAAATGTGGACACTCTATCCAATGTCACCTATGCTGATTAACCTGTGTAAAAAAAGATGTACATACTTACTGTACCTACTTTCTGCCTGCTCCACTTCGGTCATGTGATCTGGCTCCCCTGTGTCAGCCAGCGGTGGCTGCAGGGGGGAGGAGGGAGTGCCGGAAATGAATGGGGCATGGCAGCTTATAAGTGATGTCACCACTCTCCAGGTATTACAAGTATTGTCAGAGTGCTATCTCCTCTCCCCTGCAGCCGCCACTGGTTGACACAGGGGATCATGTGACCAGATCGAAGCAGGCTGGGAATAGGTAAGTATCTTTCTTTCTTACACAGGTTAGTCAGCATACAGTAGGTGTTAGGAGGGGGGAGGGGACATTTTTAAGACTAGTTAGGTTAAGGCTGGAATCCTACTTTGACCATTCTCTGTTAGTCAAAAAATAAAACACCAAATTTTTGGTTATAGGTACACCTTAAGGTTACTTTAAAGTGGTTGTAAAGGCTCAAGTTTTCTTACATTCATGCATGCATGAAAAAAAACCTGTGTGCAGCTTCCACCCCTCAGCCCCCCCCCCCCCCAAAACTTAACTGAGCCCCATCACAATCATGCGATTTGCATGAGAGCTTCAGCTTTCTGGGGACTCTCCCTCTCTGTTGGCTGAGACAATCACAGCCAGTGGTCCAATGAGATAGAGTGGGCAGGGCTGAGTGGTGGCTCTGTGTGTAAATGGACACACAAAGCAGCGGCTTTGGGAGTGAACCTGCTTGGGTGCCCCCATAGCAAGCTGCTTGCTCTGGGGGCACTCAGCAGAAGGGAAGGGCCACGAGCAACGGCGGGGGACCCAAGAAGAGGAGGATTGGGGCTGCACTAGGCAAAACCACTGCACAGAGCAGGTAAGTATACGATGATTGTTATTTTTTTTAAATTACCTTTAATATCACTTTAATGCATTGCAATATTTTAATTGCTTTGCTTAAATTTGCAGGATAGCATAGAAATATTTACCAGACTGTTATTAGATTACTGTATTTTAATATCTGAATATGTCTTAATTTAGGGAGGTGCAAATAGATACATCTGAGATTAAAAATAATTCTGTGACAGAGCATTGCTTGTATGAAAACTGTGTTTCCATGGTACAGTACAGAGTTTTATTTCCAGTCTGATAAAAGAGACAAAAAGGTCAGTGAGTCCCCAAAGGAAATGTTTTCTAGAATCAAATGCCAAGAAGCTGACAAAAAGTAACCCAATCATTGTGAACTTCCCAGCACAACTTTGATAATGTCTCAATTTCCTGCTGAAAGGACATGCAGAGGAAGATAGATTGGTTATAAAAAAGTCCTGATCTGTGCTTCCTTTGAACTTCTAAGTATTAAAATATTTTAACTTTGCAACCAAGACTAGTATCTTAGATATGGCTAGGACTTGTTTACATAAAAATTGTTGCTATGTTTTACCTGCGATTTTAAATGCAGAAAAGTGCATGAATACACATTGGGGGGCATTTATCAATCCTGTCACAAGGCAAAGCAATTCTACACAGGAGCAGTGACATACATCCCGAGATGTACACTTTACAAAAGTCACAATTGCAACTGAATCAAACCTGACCCAGAGTACTTTCTGATTATGTGGCTTTTTAGGATGGAAATCTGTCTAATATTCAATAATAAATCTGACTTTGAACTTTGCATTCTGTTGCACTTTGCTGCTCAGCTGTCAGGTGTCTGTGATAGTGAGCCCTTGTAGATTGCCAACTCAGTGTTCCCCAGGGTGTGGAGTCTAAGCCCCAATCTGCTTCTCCACCAGAGCCCAAGATGGTGGCAATGGACTTGCAGCAAGCTAGAACCAGGTCATGGCCCCCAAGTATGCCCAGCTGAGAATGCAAAGATTGCTCACATGTGCATAGTACAAATGGCAGAAGACAGAAGGAAATCTAGGAAATGAGCTGAGATCAGGGCAGGCAGCAGGCAAGCAGAGATGGTAGACGAAGTGGAGATCGGTACATGGGAAGTCAGACAGTGAATACACGAATGGTAGGCAAACAGAAGCTCAGAGAACTGGGAAGTTGCTCAGGCTAGCCATTCAGTGCTCAAAATTTAGTAATTCTGGCAACGGTGCAAATTTAATTCAGTATGCCCCCCAGACATATTGAAAAACTTTACATCAATCAGTGATCACAGATGTTTATCAGTATAGTGGGTGTCCCTGTCAGAATACAGTGTCCCAGTGGGGGGAAGGGGGATTCCTCTATTCAGCTCAATTGTGTGAATTGTCTAAACAGAAAAAAAAAAACATGTTTGGACAGCATAATTGTGTTGCTAATTTGCTTAATACATGTTTCCTACTGTGCATTTCTGCCATGAACTCACCCTATAGCCAACCAGAGATGGAGTGATTTTCTTTCCTCCAGCAACAGGTAACAGGAAAGTAAATAGCTTGATTACCCCATCAACACAGTCAGTGTTGATTATTATTATTATTATTATTAGTATACAGTATTTATAAAGCGCCAATAGTTCGCTCAGCGCTGTACATTACAAAGGGGGACAGAACATGTGACAGAACAACAATACAATGCAAAACATGAGGGGATCGAGGGCCCTGCTCTTTCGAGCTTACAATCTAGGAGATGGGGGAATCCCTCCTGCGGAGTCCTTGTGCTCTCCCGGCAGGGAGAGCTGTCACCCTAGGGAGAACACAATGATTACTGCTAGCGACTATAATAGATGCCAGCAATAATTGAATGTAAAATCGGACAGACTGGTTGTTCCCAATTTGATCAATCGATCAACTTGGGTACATTCAGTCTGCCCATACATGGTTCAAATCTCAGCCGCTCCCTGCTGAACTGGCCTAGATTCAAACCGTCTATGGACGGCTTAAGACTCTGGTAGGTGAGTTGTAATTTATTTTTCACAGTATTCAGAAGAAAGATCCTCTTATCTGAGTCTCCATCTCTTGATCTGCATCCAGCACAGCTGAACAAGGCTTAAGGCTGGCCATAGATGGGCCGTTTATTGGCCGAATTGTCGTCCGATAAACAAAAAATCGGTCGGTGCCCTTGCCGATGCTGCCACCAATGTCCACGAAAAATGACCGTTTTTCATGGATTTTCCAGCATGACCGATAAAAATAAATGAGAAGATCCATGAAAAACGGCCAACGGGCTGGCCCCACTAACGGCGAGAATATCGGCCGATTTTTCGTGCGGACGAAAATTCGGCCAATAAACGACCCGTCTATGGCCTGCATAATGCTTTATATGAAATACACTAAACTGGGTTGCTGCTATGGATTTGCATCTACCGTTATACAGTATAATGCAATAGTTCTGGTCCAGGGCCACCTAATATATGATGGGTGAGTTCCCATTAGAAAAGGGTCAGCGTACAAATCACTGCAAAAATGACAGACAACAATAATTTACCATGGCCTCCAATTGTTACACAATTATTCCAAAATACTTTGTACTGCGCACCAACTTTGGTGTATGACCAGCTAAATTTAGAAACCTTTAGTCATATATTTTCCTTATTAGGAGCATCAGAGAAATACATTTCCTTCTAGCATTGCAGCAACTTATTTATCGTAACACTGTGCGTGTCACACCCTCTGACTTACTAGGTAAGACAGCAAAATTCAGTAATAGCTAGCAACAAATCAGAAATCATATTTTACTGATACAACTGAAGTAAGTAAAATAGACAAGAAGGGAGGAGTGAGCAGACTCAGTACTGGCTTGGGGTACCAAAGTTTGTTGTGGTTTTACAGGCGTGTGAAATTTTAAAGCTTGACATGTTGGGTAACATAATGCATGTGTATGTCCTAAAATGAACCTTAGTATACTTTTACTGAAATTTTGTGTTTGATAAATTATTGCACAAATATCATGTGGCATAAAAAATTGCAGATGACACTATTTTATTCTCCAAGGTCTCTTTTTTCAGATAATCTATAAAGTTTTAGGGGTTTTGTGCAATTGTCAGGATAAATATGTTTTTCAAACATGTACAAAAACAGACAAAAATGGCCCTGACAACATAAGGGTTAAAGCATATTTACAACCCAAAACAAATTTGCAAATTTTGTTTGCAGGTTACCAAGCCTTTGATGTGGTGGTGTCATTATTTTTTGTTTATTTATTTTTTTCATTTATTTTTACTTGAGATTTCCACTTCTGTGGTTCTAAGGTCTCTTATTGAGTCAAAACCACAGAAACACAGAAACAGGTAAGAACTATTCAACTTCCATCTCCTCCTCTCTATAACAGCAGATGGGTGAGGTTCTGTAGCCATCAGAAAAATGTTCTGTATCCATCAGCACAGGAAGTTAACCGTTTCCCACCTGGCAACTGCACATAAATGGCTGTGGTGGGAGCTTCCCCCGTTCTTGAAGGACATTCCTGAACGTCAACTCAGAACATGCGCCTTGCAGCAGCGCAATCCTGTGATGGCTGTGTCTCTCGGACACAGCATATCACAGATCGGGACATGGGCGCTGTGATTGCCCCTCCCGATCACATGATGGCTGTATCCAATTACAGCCACCATTCAGTGTAAACAAAGACACGTGTTTCTGTTTTGGCTTTCTCCGCCAAGCTCAGTGAGAATTCAGAGGGGGGGATGCTGCAAGCCTGTGACAGTTCTCTACATAGCTGATGATTTTAGTGTTCAGCTGTGCAAAGAACACAGATTGCAGCCATCCCCATACAGTACATGAAGCACCATCTATCCCTGTCCAAGTGTCACATCAACATCTGTGCCAGTGTCACATCAATATCTGTACTAGTGTACCAGTGCACAAAACATCTGCCACAGTGTACTAGTGTCACATCAACATCTGTCACAGTGTACAAAACATCTGTCACAGTGTACTAGTGTCACATCAACATCTGTCACAGTGTACAAAACATCTGTCACAGTGTACTAGTGTCACATCAACATCTGTCAGTGTACCAGTGCACAAAACATCTGTCACAGTGTACCAGTGCACAAAACACCTGTCACAGTGTACTAGTGTCACATCAACATCTGTCACAGTGTACCAGTGTACAAAACATCTGCAATAGCGTTCCGTTGCAACGTTAACATCTCTCTGTGTCCACCGGTGGGCGATCAACATCTGTCACAGTGTACAAGTGCACAAAAACATCTGTCAGTGTACCAGTGTCCCACCAATAAATAAATAAAAACTTTTAAAGCTCCCCGCCCCTCCACTCATGTGCAAAGGTGAACGCACGTGTTGGTCCCATATGCGTATGTAAACAGCGATCACACCACGTATGTGAGGTATTGCCGCAAACATCAGAGCGAGAGCAATAATTCTAGCACCAGACCTCCTCTGTAACTCTAAACTGGTAACCTGTAAAGGCTTATAAAACGTTGTCTATGGAGATTTTTAATTACTGAAGTTTGGCGCCATTTCACAAGTGTATGCAATTTAAACTCTGACATGTTTGGTATCTACTCAGTGTAACACCATATTTTATATTCTACAAAACAATTTGGTATTATATTATGTTTGTGTGCATTAAAATATATTAAAGAGTATTTTTTTATTAATGTATACAATTGCGTTTGAAAAACCGCTGCGCAAATACCATGTGACATAAAAATTTGCATAACCCACTATTTTATTCTCTATGGTCTCTGTTAAAAAATATATAATGTTTGGGGGTCCTAAGTTCTAGCAAAAATACTGATTTTTACTTGACACAAAAAGTGTCAGAAGGCAGCCTGGTCTTAAAGTGCCTTGAATGTCTTAAATAATGAATTATGGTATTCCTTGGATGTTGGGCTTCTCTATGTGGCTAGACTGTGAAAAAGTCTCACACATGTGGTATTGACATACTCAAGAGGAGTAGAAGAATGTGTTTTGGGGTGTAGTTGCAAGCATGCCTATGCCATGTGTGAGAAATAACTTGCTAATATGACATTTTTGTGGGAAAAAACACATTTTATTTAATTTCTTCATTTTTTAAAGAATTGTGGATAAAATTTCAACTCGCCATGCCACTTACTAAATACCTTGGACTGTCTAATTTCCAAAAAGGAGTCATTTGGGAGGTATTTCTACTGTCCGTGGAAAAAAATTACAACTCACCATGCCTCTTACTAAATACCTTGGACTGTCTACTTTCCAAAAAGGAGTCATTTGGGAGGTATTTGTACTGTCCTGGCATATTAAGGCCTCAAGAAATGAGATAGGCTGTCAGTACATCAGGTGTGATCAATTTTCAATGATTGGTACAAAATAATATACACTGATTTGGGTTATTTTTACCAAAGAAATGTAGCAGTATAAATTTTGATTAAAAATGTATGAATAAAAATTACTTATTTGCAAAATTTTGCAACAGAAACTAAGAAACGCACTTTTTTTTTTCAAAATTTGCGGTCTTTTTCCGTTTATAGCACAAAAAAAGTAAAAAGCCAGTGGTGAATAAATACCACCAAAAGAAAGTACTATCTATCCAAAAAAAATTATAATTATTGAATTATCATTCAAAGTGCAACAGTCCTGAAAGCTTAAAATTGGCCTGGGCAGGAAGGGGGTGAAAGTGCCCGGTATTGAGGTGGTTAAAGCAGTATTAAACCCAAAAGCAAATATTTATTACATTACAGCTTACCAATTCTTAGGTGTGATGGCTGTATTTGTCTCCTTGTTTAGGTTTTCCTTCTTCTATTTTCATCTGGTGATCCAGCCAGCAAGTCTGTTGCACAAGCTGTCCAGCAAAATGTATCAGTTTACATGGTTGAGTCAATCCATTTACCACTAGCAGGGGTGATTAAAATTATCAGCTTTTATATATTCATATTAAACTTTTATTCCAAAAGGAAAGAAAAATGTTGCTGTAGCTGATTATAATGTGTGAGCTATAATATGGCTTCAATTTGTTATTGTATTCAAATATGCTAATACATGTAACACTCCTCTCCGCCCAGACTAACAATGCAGCTGTGCTTCTTGTGCTCCTTCATCCAGAGCGGGGGCGCTCTAATACAGGACGTGTGTTTCCTGCCAGATCACCAGGTTAAAACAGAGGTAAAAAGCCTACAAAAAAAAAACATGCAGTCACATCTAATGATTGGTAATCTGCAATATATTAAATTTTTGGTTTTGGGTAGTAGTACTTTACAGCTGAGAGGATTTCTGGCAGGATCAACAGACTTGTTTTTTTGCTCTTATCAATATAACATTTTTTTTCAATGCTATTTTTAACAGAATAGAGGGGAGTAAATAACAGGCATTCATTTTGGCCTTATGTTAGGATTATCAGCTTTTGTGATCTCTAGAACTGCAAAGCATTTGTGAAAGATACAATGACTATAACAAGCATGTTTCCTCCCTATTTTCCACACCATGCTTGCTGAATGTTTGAATTCAATGTTTACAGCACTCGGTAGTTATGGTAATACAGCCAGCATGCAATTGATATTTAGCATTTAGCGTTTGTATGGAGTTTAAATAAATAATTTTTTTCCTTTGGAACAAAATATTAGGCAATATATTGTAGGCGTACACTCTAAATTTGAAATTCCATTTGCAAGAGTTCATTTACTCTGTTTTAACCGTACAAGTTTAGCTGTGTCATTTTGTTGTGCTATTTTATCAGCTTTATACAACAACGTGGAACAGATTTTTTCCACATTACGCATGTCTCTGGGGTTTGCCTGGAATTCAGATCTTTAAATAGGACTCCGTAACTGTAAACTTTGTATGCTCTTTCTGCAGCATGTATGAGGCTGCTTTGAGAAATGTGTGTTAATAGTTATAATCCTTTGCTCCATTGTCTGTATAAATGGAATTCAAATATTCTTAAATTCCCACAACAGGTAGAAAAAGGGTCTCACACCTATTCCTGGGCTCACCAGTCAAGCCATCTTTCTGGGACACTTTACCAGCAACAGAAATTTGTGTTAAAACAACATGGATATAGCGCAAGCTTGGAGAACCCCTTCGGTTGTCTTCTAGGGGGTGAAGACCCGGATGAATGCTATGCTGATCAATGAACAGATGTCTAGCGTTCTTCAAGATTCTCATCTGAGATTCCTTAAGGTTTGGGAACCTTGGATACATTATTCCCTGCCGTCCCTGCCTCCTACTAGCTATTGCCTCTTGCAGTCTTTTCCTGTGCTAGCCCTGGATCCATGACTCTTCTAGTCTTCCTTTCTTCCATGTTTTCTCCCTTAATCTTTCTTCCTTCCTTATTTCTTTCTATGTTCTTATATTTTCTTTTTTTTTTTTTATCAATTTGGGGTTTTTTCCTCATATGTTCTGAGCTGATACTTCTTGGTAGGGGTTTTTCCTCTTTGTTTTTTTTTGTTAGTAATATGATGGATTGCTGCTACTATTTGGTTCAGCTTTTTATCATCCATCCTTGGTGTCATTGGATGTTCCACTATTTGGCTAATACACCCTGCTGAATTGTATCTGCTTATGTATGCTATTGATCCGCTCTGCCCCTGCGTGGGCGTATCATGAACTTGTTGTAAAAACAAAAACTTCTTTAATAAAAATATTGAAATAGAAAACAACATGGATAGCCCACATGGTCTTTGGGAATTTGCAGCACACACACATCCCACAAGCACAGTGGCCAAGAGGAGCAGGAGGTACTTGAGAAAGGGGGTTCTTACACCCCCAAACATTGGATTTTTCATCCTCCTCTCTCTTTTAACTAGGGTCTAGCTCAGCTATCCTTCCCATTATTCCATTTTGAGTACTCAGTTCCTGTATATGTTCTGAACATCATCTGTTAAATGACTTAAGCTGTGCTCACTGTACTGATACACAGTGCATGCATGGATTTTTGCTGGTTGTAATTAACAGTGGACTCCCCCCCTTCCCCGCACCCCCACCTTTGCGCCACATACCCCTCAAATTAGACCCAGTTCTTTACCTGTCCCTTCCAATTTTCTCTCCTGGATTTATGTTGTTTGCTTTTTTGGGGTTCTGAATGTGCAGCCCTCCTGCTTGAAGTCGTGCAGGTAGAGCCTTCTTTCCCCTTCACATATTATTTCAAATTTGCTCATCGGCTACTATTGTTCTATCAATGCCTTCCGATACCATAATCGATTGTACTTTTTTTTTTATGTTAATCAAATTACCATCATGGCCCTACAGGCCCTACTGACTCAAGATACTTCAATTACAGTCGTAACTGTTGTTCATGTTGCAGTATTTTGCTTGAATTTTAAAAAAAAAATTTGGTAACAGAAAAGATGGATAATGATACTGCAAAAAAAGCGATCAATATGCTGGATTGTAATGGTATTAAAGCTGAACTGTGGGCAAAATCAAAACCCTTGCAGTGAGGGTCCCACTGTAGGGGTAACTTCTGATTTTACCCAGTTAAGCTGAAAAAATTTTACATTCCAGCATATGGATAACTTTTTTTTGCAATATTCCTTTTCATATTTCTGTTATCAAAGTTTTTATTTAAATTCAAGCAAAAATATACAATATGTTCTCAAGAGTTACAGCTGTAATTGCAGTGTCTTGAGTCGGAGTGCCTGTAGGGTCATGATGACAATTTCAGTACCATAAACAAAAAAAAGTCCAATAATCAATTATGGTATGGTGCTGAAGTGCAGGCAAAAGTAAAAAAACTCCACTCCTTTAGCAAGTCAACCCCATTGCCTTTTGATTAAAATTCACAATCAATCAGACTTTTTCTTAATGTAATCAGGGAGTCAATTGATTATCAAACTGTTGATTGATTACTGCATAGTACCTGCTTCACTTTAGGTCAATAAATAGGTAAATGCTCCATTATCTCCTGCTGATCAAATTTGGTTTAATGTACTTCATTATATATATAGTACAAAAGGCAACAGGGGCGTGTGGAGGGTGGTAACCCACAGCAACCAATCATATTTCAGCTTACAGGAGTCACCTAACATGTGATTTCTTGTTGCTATGGGCTACTACATCTTACACATCATCCTTGCTTTGTGCTCCCTTATTTTACTTTAGCAAGAAGAAGACCGGTAAGCATTGCTATAAATAATAACGATAATAACAGTAGAGTAATGATAGTGCTTTAAATGTAGATTCCACGGCTTATGAAAATCAAAGAATTACTTAATGCAAATAATCAGAAATCACTTTTTAGTAACGCTGATTTCAAAGTCCTGATCCTGAAATGTTTCCATTAGTTACTGCGAGACAAATACTCTTTATACTGGTACATATTGAGCGGACTAAGACTGGAGAAGGCAGAAACTGGAGCAGCTGTGCATAGCAACCAATCAACTTCTAGATTTAATTTTCAAAGCTTAACTGAACATGCTAAAGTTGGAAATTGATTAGTTACCAGCACAGATGCTCCAGATTTTGTCTGCTCCAGACTTAGGCTACGTTCACACTAGCCTTGTGTGCAGGCGGCAGAGAGGCGTTTGGTAAGCGTTTTTACCGCTTCCCAAACGCCTCTGCCAATTCTGTACATTACAGCACATGGTGCTGTTCTAACGGGAGCGTTTGCGTCGCGTCGCGTTGCGTCACGGCAAAACGGACGCCTCTGGACGAGTCAGGAGGCTTTGAAGCCTCCTATTCTCGTCTATGGTGCTGCTCCGCAAACGCCCGGCCGGCGTTTGCGGTGCGGTTGCGACGCGGTTGCGGGGCGTTTGCGGAGCGGTAACACCACTCAAACTGCATTATAGGCGTTTGTGGGGCGTTATTAACGCTCGGCAAACGCCTAGCAACCGCCGCTAAACCGCGCATGCGGCGTTTGCGGAGCGTTTGCCGAGCGTTAATAACGCTCCGCAAACGCCGGACCAACGCTTGCCAAACGCTATAGGGGCGTTTGGCAAGCGTTGGCAAAACAGCCTAGTGTGAACGAGCCCTTAGTAAACTGCCTCCAATAAATTCAATACAGTGGTTAAATGCTTAGCATTACCACCTAGCAGTACTAGGGTCATTGGTTCAAATCTCAACCATGGCACCACCTGCCTGGAGTTTGCATGTTCTGCCTGTATGGGTTTCCTCCAGGTACACTGGTTTCCTCCTGCACTCCAAATACATGCTGGTAGGTTATTTGGTTCCTGTCTAAATTGACTCTAATATGTGTATGTATGAACGTGAGTTAGGGACCTTAGATTGTACACTCTTTGAGGGTTAGGGACTGATGTACACAATATATATACATGTAAAGCGCTGCATAAATTGACAGCACTATATAAGTACCTATAATAATAAAGAACCCTCATTTTGAAGGATAAAATACATATAGAAATTGGTATCAGTAAACACAAATGCCACCAAATGTATACTAATGATATATCATTATATCAAGAAATTGGGAATGGTTAAAGCAATTCTTCCCCCTAAAAATGAAACGTCAGCAGTTACAAATGCTGCAGCTGCTGACATTTAATAATAGAACACTTACCAGTCCAAGGATGCAGTGCTGTCCTTACCTGAGCCAGCTCTTCAGCCACCTTTGGGTCAAGGAGCTGGCATGCTTACTTTGGGAAGCCAACTTGGACAGCTTGTGGCTTCACAGCTGACATCCCACTGCACATGCATGAGCTGCACTGCACTTTGTGAATGGCCCCGCAGCTTCCTGGGACCTATGATGTGTCCCTGAGGGCTGTGGGGGAGGGTGGGGCAACTTCCACTTGGGTCACCTCAGCGATCTGACTAGAAGTGGTATCAGGTACCTGTCAAAACCAGGTACTCACAACCCCCCCCCCAACAAAAAGCAAGAGCCAAAACATAAAGTGTAGGAGGGAGTAGGCAGACAAGCAGAACTTGCCCTTTTAGGGGAAGTTCTGTTTTAACTAAAGTGTGAAGAGAAGATGTAAAGAAGAAACTTTAAAGTGTTACTAAACCTATGTCCTTGCATTCACTATATCCGATATTCAACAGTACAGAAGGCATGGAAATGCAATAATTTTAGTAAATATAAACTGCTAAATACTTTTTCTCATCAGCAGTCTATAGTAGTCTTGGGTGCTAATCACATGCACCCTCCCCAAAAAAATAAAAAAAAACCCTCTCTAGCGATACACATCAAACAGAGCATGTGCAGACTTGCCACTGCTGCTCTGTACTATGGCAGGTGGATTGGGGACAGTAAAAGAAGGGGAGGATCAGAGAAAACAGGATCAAACAGCCTTTTTAACCAATGCAGAGGATTAACCCCTTAGGTTCCACAATGAGTATAATAAGCATGCTTTACAGCATAAACAGACTGATTTTACTGTTGTGGGTTTAGTAACACTTTAAAAAACAAAAAACATACACTGTAACCTTTCATATTCAGGGCTAAGAACTTGGAGGGTAAAGTTCACCAGTTCAGTGCACAGAACTGTCTATGAGACCATTTTATACTTCCATCTCCAATGCTCCCCCTAGTCATTCTTCTGTGACTACTACTACAAGTATGACTACATGCCACGTATAGAGGAGCATATGACCTCCTCCTCTGTCACATGACAGAGATGGTGACATCTCCACTTCCTCTGAGCTTCGAAGTCTGCTGGCGTCTACTTTTTTTTTTTGTGGCAGCCACAATGGGGAAGGAGCGGTGGTGCAGAGCTGGGGAGTTAGGCAGGGGGATAGTGTTTCTTCATATTTCCTCTAACACAAACGTTTACATTACTTTACATGTTGGTAAAACACCCCTGATTCAGAATTCTATGAATTTTAGCTGAAAAACCCTGATCTAGATTCATTCACTTCTACTGGCTTCATTCCAGCAAAGTGGGTTGAACTGCAAGATACACGGACCACAAGGGTCATTTGTGGCCCCTTGCCAGATATGCTTGGTGACTCATTGACCCACCCGGTTCTTTAGTTAGCACTAGAATGACGTACATCATGCAGGGAAAAGCAAAGAAAACCAATGTCCTTTTTTCCAATAGCAGAACATTTGTACTTTGCATATATGAAAACACTTTGCAAATAAATTATTTGCAACTTTTGTTTAGTTCTGCCTAACTGCAACCACAAGGTTTTTCCTGCATTGTCAGTATCAGTCACTTCCTCTTCTTTATATAGTTCATTACAGTACATAATTTTAGCTTTACAGGAAAACTTGACTTTCAGTAAAGCTGAAGTTTGATCTGCTTATATTTTACCTTCATAGGTTTTCCCTCACCCCATCACCATATTCATTAAATGTGGGTCTCTCTTTTTCTCTATGAAATGCACGCAGGTCATGGTTGGTGGGTGGGATGGAAGGGCATACAATTGACTAAGTGAGGCTGATTGCCCTCCTGTCAGGAAATGAGGTGGAATGTCTGACTTGCTGCAGCTTCTAATGTTCAGATGCTGACAGTGTGCAATGAAATCAGAGTAAACAATTGGAAGACTGGGAGAAAGTCTGAGGTTCAGTTTTAAACAAAAATTGTATAACATATATAATTGCTTCAGATGCCAGTTTGTTATATAGGGCCCTTTCTCACGGATCCGTTTTTGATTTGCTTTTGGTGTTTAAGAAGTGAAACAAAAATGCAGGAAAACTTACCCCTTTGAAGAAGTATAGCACAGCTCATTTGGTCACAGGAAGGCAGTTTGTTCTGTACTCCTGTGACCTGTTTTCAGCTGACAGTGACAGCACAGAGCTGGTCCAGGTTATGAAAAGATCCCGAACGTGTTGTCAGGATCCACCCAGAAGCCTGGACCGGCACCTGGCTCAGGCTCTCGGTGGATCACTCCCCTCCCCAGCTACTCCCTCCCCTTCCCAGACTGGCTCTCCAGTGAGCCCTGGCGGGGCAGAGCAGAGTGCTGGTGACTGACAGTCCTGACTCTCTGCTCAGAGGAGAGGAAAGAACTGAGGAGAGAACTATAAAGGCTTTAAAAGCCTTTATAGCATTGCTTGGGCCTTGAAGAAGGGGACATACCCTGAAAGCTTGTCCTGAAAATGTATTTATTTATTTTATTTTTTACAGGTACTTATACAGCGCCATCAATTTACGCAGCGCTTTACATATATATAACACATTCACATAATTTCTAACACTCAAGGGGCATACAATCTAAGGCTGTATGCAGGGGCGGACTGACAACTCATGGGGCCCCCGGGCAATAGGGGATCATGGGGCCCCTGTGTCCTTGCCCAAACTCGAAAAAGCCTATGAAAAAGGTACCAGGGGCATCTCATGGGGCCCCCTACTGAACCCAGGCCCTCGGGCAGTGCCTGAGCTTCCAAATGGTCAGTCCCCCCTGGTTGTATGTTAGTGCAAATAAAAAAGTATCATGGACAGTACTCAAATGTTTCCATACTAGGTTATCTGTAGGCATACTAGGTGTTAGGCTGCTGTAGGCAGAAGAGAATATTAATTGTATCACAATTAGCCCTAAGGCTCCATGTACACGGGACGTTTGCAAAACACTTCTGCATGATGGAAACTGACTGCTGGAAAACGTAGGTTAAAAAAACCTCTGTTAGCCACATTTGCATACTACGTTTATGCGCGTTTATGTGCATTTGCGTTTAGAAGCATTTTTTAAAGATAACATCAGGAGACTTTCCAAAATGCCCAGAATGCACTGAAAAACAGTAAAAATTTATCTATTTCAGACATTTTTAGAAAAATAGAGAGTGCAAAAGCAGAGAGAGCAGTATGTGTTGAGATTACCCGTCTTTTCTGGTTGTATTCACTATGGATCCCATCATGAGCATAATGCGGCACGTTCTACCATTTTTTCCTTCACGCAAAACCTAGAACTGACTGCGCTGGTTGGTGTACTAGGTCCATTTGAATACATGGGAAACGCTTTGCATGCATTTCTGATGATGAAAAAAGGCTCTGGACAGCATCTGGATATGGAACACTTAAAAAACGCTTCTAAACACAAACGCTTATAAATGTGGTTAGCCGCGTTTACACGCGTTTACAAGCATTTGGCATTTTAAACGCTGATAAAATCTACTCCTGAATACAAGTTTGGTGCATTAAAAAAAACAACTGTAAACTCAACTGCCTGTAAACCACTGTAAACGACATAGTGTACATGGACACATAGGAATACATTAAGGAGAGTTAATACATTAAGGGGCTGCTGAAAAAAATGCAGAAAAGCTCCTGAACACGAGTTTATCAGCTGCAGTGAACATGAACCCTTAGTGAAACACATCACCATGCAAAAACAGGAGTTTAGCCACACTGCAAATCCCAAAGGCAATATTCTACTGATTATTGATGCTGGGATTGACACGATCATTGCAAATAATTGAGGGCTGTATGAACAGTCTCATTGCATTGGACAGGTTAGTGACTGCAGCTATCCGCACACAGCTGTAAATCCCAGCCGCAAGAATCAGTAGATTTTTGCGGCTGGGATTTTCAGCGTGGCTAAACACCCGTGCGAATGCAGCTTAAGTACAGCTGAAGCCTATTCTGGGGGATGGGATGGAAAGAATTCACTGAAAGGCACACTATCCTGAACCACAGATGTCATGTGCTGCTTCTTTTCATTAACAGGACAAAGCAGTATAGTACAAAAAGGGACATCTGGGATGATTTGGGATTGTAGTAAACATACAGCACATGATACAGCCTCATGTTTACATTGTAATAGCTTCCATTGAGAACACCAGAGAAATACATATCTATGAACATGAACAGAAGTACCAAATCCACCTATGCAAAAATCAACATTATTTTCTTTTGACCCTTTTTTTTGTCATTGTGCTTAAAAAGATTAAAGTACATCTGGTGAATGACTATTATTTTGTTTCTTTCAATGTCAGTGATGGATGTAGCAGGGACCGTGCAAATGATTTATTTTATCTTTATATCTTATATTTATATTTAATTATTTTCATCCAGTATACATGCATCCCAACTTTGTGGGAAGGGAAGGATGGACACCTTATAGTGCAAAGTACTGCGTGAAGAACAAGTCTCTTCCATACTTTCATCAACACGGAAAAAGAGGTTTAATGCACAAAAAAGTGCCCTTTATTTTGTTTTTTCAAATAGGATAATTTGAGATAACAGGTTTAATGCAGCAAAAATCACTTCTGATAGGATTATTTAAGTATTGGCTGGAAATGAGGGACAATTGAGGAAGAAAGAAGGACAGAGGGATTTCCAGAAGAGGCACAGTCCTTCCAAATGAGGAGGAGTTTGGAGATATGAGAACATAAGAGGCTCAGTTCATGAAGCTAACACGTCAGGATAAGGATCTTTAGTTTAAAGAAAAAGTACAGCTACTGGGAAGAAGACCTAACAGCTAACAAGCCAGAGGAAGATTGGCTTACTGTCTGGATGACCATCACTACTTGCCACCACATTTGAATCTCCATTTAAAATTTTACCCCCCGGTCACATCAAAGCCGATTTTGAAATCATGCAAGTGAAGTTCCACGATTTCAAAATCGGGTGAACTGAAGATTTCAGTTGCGATTTGCAAGACATCTGACACAGACGTCTATGCAAATCGCAAAAAAAGTAGTGCATGCAGTACTTTAGAAATCGTTGTGACTCCAACCAAGTCGGAACCACACTGATATGACTGTTGTAATTACGGACAATAGGGTGTGACTTGGCATACGATTTGCAAGTCACAGGGCATGCAAAATCACATGCCGAGTCGCACCCGATGTGACCAGGGGGCTTAACCAGATGGTACCTTGTACCTTTCAGACTTACCATATGTTCCTTGGACATTCTGGTCTTTGCTTTAAGCCAAACTGCGGGAGATGTCCTCCACACCTGGTGGTTTTGCCTAATGTTCAGTCGTTTCTGGACTAGAATTCTCACAAGGAAATATCCTTGGTTTGGCCTTTTACATTTTAACCACCAAGCATTACTAAAATGCAATTCACACTGACCCATTTTATTTTACTAGCTGCCAAACAGACAATAGGTAGCTAGGCGTGTTAAACTGGCAGCCCTCCAGCTGTTGCTAAACTACAAATCCCATGAGGCATTGCAAGGCTGACAGTTACAAGCATGACTCCAAAAGGCAGAGGCATGGTGGGACTTGTAGTTTCACAACAGCTGGAGGGCCGCCAGTTTGACACCCTTGAATGGAAAAACAATTTACATTTTTTCCCAGGTGGAAAAACACATTGGTGTTTTTTTCATGAATAATACAAAATTGGTTAGCATCCTTACCATTACCCATGACAAATTCTTCAAAATATAGGACCCATGGTTCACATACCGACATGCTACTCTGTCTATGAGAAGTCTTATGACTTTATAACACACTTACCATGTTGTTGGTGAACGCTCCGCGCCGTGTTTTTCCCCTTGACTCTTTTCCCCTTCACCTTTACCTACAATCCTTTTTCTTCCCTGCTGCTCATTTCCGATGATCTTTCTTATGTTTTCACTACATTTATAATCTCATGCCAGGACCGCTTAGGCTGGCCATACATTATGCAATTTTTTTCTTTCAATCACTGGTTGAAGGAAAGAAAATTGCTTGATTCCCCCATCAGCACTGACTGATCCCTCTCACTGCGCTATTGTATTCTGACAGTGGGAGGTTTCCCTGCCTTCAGAACACAATGATCAGTGTTGCTGGATATAGTGGCAGTGATCGTACAAAAAAAAATCTGACAGGCTGGTTGTACTGCAGTTGATATATAGACTGAAGTCAGTACAACCAGCCTGCCCATAGATGGATTGAAATCTGGCCAGTTCCTGTTGAACCGTCCAAATTTTGACCTGTCTGTGACTGGCTTTACTCCATTAATGATACTCAGCCTTAAAGTGAATCGGTTTGCAAAATGCAGTGCGATGTGCAGAATCCGATAGCATGGGTGGGAATATCCATGCGATCTGATTCTAGTGCAGACAAAAAAAAGGGTCCTGCACCTTTTTGGTGCTGATGCGGTGCGACTTGAGCCATACAAAATGTATGGCTCCAACTGCACTCCACAGAATTTGCATGTGATTTGCACAGGAATTCAGTGCAGTTCCTGTGCGAATCACATGCGATGTTCCATACCGTGCGAACCCAGGCTGAGTGTTTATTGACACATGAGTGACACGCCTGTTGTATCCATTAAACTTCTGGACACACATTAAACGGAGTTCCAGCTGAAAAAAGAAGTCAGCAGCTACAAAAACTGTAGCTGCTGACTTTTAAAATACAGCCTATTCTATTGGTCTATTGATGCTGGCTGCACGGACATCTATTGTTGCTGGGGAGGGGGGTATTTTGGTGCAGGTGGTCCATTTTTGCTAGGGGGGGGTCTGTTGTTGCTGGTGAGGGATCTATTGTTGCCGGGAATGAGTTTTATGTTGCTGGGTGGTCAGTTGATTCTGGGAGGGATCTACTGTTGAGTGAGGGGGTCTATTGATGCTGGCTGCAGGGAAATCTGTTGTTGCTGCAAGAGGTCTACTGTTGCTGGGGAGGGGGGTATTTTGGTGCAGGTGGTCCATTTTTGCTTTGGGGGGTCTATTGTTGCTGACGGGGAGTTATTGTTGCTGGGATTGGGTTTCATGTTGCTGGGTGGTCAGTTGTTGCTCGGAGGTATCTACTGTTGAGTGAGGGAGTCTATTTATGCTGACTACAGGGAGATCTGCTGTTGCTGCAAGAGGTCTATTGTTGCTGGGGAAGGGGGTATTTTGGTGCAGGTGGTCTATGTTTGCTGGGGTGTGTCTATTGTTACTGGTGAGGGATCTATTGTTGATGGGGAGGGGATATTTTGATGCTGGCGGTCCATTTTTGCTAAGGGGTGTCTATTGTTGCTGGTGAGGGATCTATTGTTGCTGGTTATGGGTTTTATGTTGCTGGGTGGTCAGTTGTTGCTGGGAGGGATCTACTATTGAGTGAGGGGGTCTATTGATGCTAGCTTCAGGGAGATCTGTTGTTGCTGTAAGAGGTCTATTGTTGCTGGGGACGAAGGTATTTTGGTGCAGGTGTCCATTTTTGCTTGGGGGGTCTATTGTTGCTGATGGGAATCTATTGTTGCTGGGGTTGGGTTTCATGTTGCTGGGTGGTCAGTTGTTGCTGGGAGGGATCTACTGTTGAGTGAGGGAGTCTATTTGTGTTGGCTTCAGGGAGATCTGCTGTTGCTGCAAGAGGTCTATTGTTGCTGGGGAAGGGGGTATTTTGGTGCAGCTGGCCCATTTTTGCTAGAGTGTGCCTATTGTTGCTGTGAGGGATCTATTGTTGCTGGGGAGAGGGTATTTTGATGCAATTGGTCCAATTTTGCTAGTGGGTGTCTATTGTTGCTGGTGAGGGATCTATTGTTGCTGGTTACGGGTTTTATGTTGCTGGGTGGTCAGTTGTTGCTAGGAGAGATCTACTATTGAGTGAGGGGTTATTTTGATGCTGGCTACAGGGATATATGTTGTTGCTGCAAGAGGTCTATTGCTGCTGGTGAGGGATCTATTGTTGTTGGGGAGGAGGTATTTTTGTGCAGGTGGTCCATTTTTGCTTAGGGGGTCAATTGTTGCTGGTGGGGAATCTATTGTTGCTGGGGATGGGTTATATGTTACTGGTTGGTCAGTTGTTGCTGGGATGGATCTACTGTTGAGCGATGGGGTCTCTTGGTGTTGGCTGCAGGGAGATCTGTTGTTGCTGCAAGGGGTCTGTTTTTGCTGGGGGCAGAGATTTTGTTGCATGTGGTCCATTGTTGCTATGGGGGGGTGGGGGTCTTTTGTTGCTGGCTGCACGGGATCTATTTTACTGCTTTTCTTGTTAACATTAACAAATTGCATACAAATTACTTAGCACCACATAATGATACTTGGTTCTGTATTCTCTAAAAGGGTGGCACTGGGAAGTGGGTAGAAACCAAGGAACGATGCTCAGAGGTGGGTAGGGGGAGGAGACAATGGGTGACTCAGAGAAGGGGAGTTCCTGCACCTATTATATGAGAAAAAAAAGCCCTGCTCAAGCCAGTGTAATATGTGTCATTTTTCTCTGCTTTCTCATTCCTCTGTTATGAGCATGATTAACCTCTGATGAGTTCTCCTGACACCAAGAGAAAAAATGGTGACAGGGGAGGGCACAGCCTGTGATTGACAGCCTCAGCCCTGTGTGAAGGGGGGGGGGGTCCCTTCCCTCCAATCAGCTCTCCTCCCTGATGAAACCAGCTATTTATCAGGGATGGGAGGTCCTGTGTAAATTCTGCACTTTGAATGGCGTAGTGGAAAGATGGTGGTAGACAAACAGGTACAACTTGTTTGTTCCATCCATGTGCATCACTTGAGGTCAGTCATCTCATTGGGTATATGAGAGTTCACAAGCACTTCCAGTTTGTAGTATTTCTGGCTCTCAGATGGAGCTATTTTAGTCCACACACAGCACCCATGGCATTTACAATGACTGAGAGCTGTGGGTCATGACTGGAAGACAGCTGCCTATGTGTGAGTGCTGGCTGTATGAGGTTACAGCAAGTTACATCATTGGGATGTTATCACCAGTGAGCCTCCATCCATAGGATACAACTGAGCACATCACAAGGCAGCCCACAGGCCTGTCACCCTCCATGTTGTCATACATACTCCAAGAAGGAGTCATTTCCTGGTGGTACAATCACACCACATCCCTTACACGGCTCTGTGGTGTCTGCGCAACACATGGCCAGCACAGACATTCTGCGCATGCGGCCCTGGAATCCCCTTTAGTTGATGAACGGAGGAAAAGGGCGGGAGAGAGGGGGGCGACACTGATTGGCTGCCCCCTATCGAATCAGATGACGTGACCGGCGGGTTTCCGGAGATTGGGGTTACTGTCGGTCATTTACCTGAGTATTCGGTTCTGAGAGGCTAGAAGGAGCTAGAGCCGGAGGAGAGCCGCTGTGTATCGGTGAGTGGAGTCTTCTGTCAGGACAGCCTCAGCCATGAGCCGGCCACACTGTATGTACGTAGATAGGACTGTACGGCGGTGTGCTATGTTGCGCCATCAGGGGAGGCGGAGGGAGTGTTCCGGGGTTGCTATGGTGTGATGATCGGGAGAAGGATGTTACGAGGACCCGATCCTCCGACACTGTGCTGGTCCCAGCGCTGCCATGACATCCGACCAAAGGGCGCCCTGACCGCACAGTGCGGAGTCACCTGGAGGGTGGGGTGACATGATGGATGTCGGGTACTGTGAATAGGGTGGCGTGAGATATGGGGGGGGGGGGATAAGGTGGTGTGAGTTATGGGGGTGGTGGGGATAGGGTGGCGTGAGATATTGGGGGGGGGATAGGGTGGTGTGAGTTGTGGGGGGGATAGGGTGGCGTGAGATATTGGGGGGGGGGGGGATAGGGTGGTGTGGGGGTGGGGGGGGGGATAGGGTGGCGTGAGATATTGGGGGGGGGTATAGGGTGGCGTGAGATATTGGGGGGGGGGGATAGGGTGGTGTGAGTTGTGGGGGTGGGGGGGATAGGGTGGTGGGGGGGATAGGGCGGCGTGAGATAGTGGGGGGGATAGGGCGGCGTGAGATAGTGGGGGGGATAGGGCGGCGTGAGTTGTAGTGGGGGGGATAGGGCGGCGTGAGTTGTAGTGGGGGGGATAGGGCGGCGTGAGTTATGGGGGGTGGGGGGGGATAGGGTGAGATATTGGAGGGGTGGATGGGGTGGTGTCGCGAGATATTGGGGGGGGGGGGGGTGGATAGGCTGGTGGAAGATATTGGAGGGGGGGGGGAGGGGGGCTTGTAGACAGCTGTGATGGGGGGGTAGGGTGACAGTAGAAAAAATAGTAATATTAAATACCCGATTGTGCCAGCCTGCCAAAAACTGCCATTTCCATTGTGGGTAAATGAAATGACCCATTAGATAAGAGCAAGATCCCCCCCATCCCAAGTTAGTGAAGACAATGTTTGCCCATGCTGTGTAGTCTCACTCCTCCAGATGCAATCATATGTAGTGTGATATGGATGAAGTGAGACCTGTGATCAGGGTGTGGGGTGGATGTGGGAATTACTGGTATTGTAGTGGATGTATATGGCACCAGCAGGAATTTAGACAGAGACTATCTTTGGCGGTGTGGACAGTTACAGCAAACTGATTCCATTTATGAGCCGCTCTTTAGTCCTGACATGTAATGTAGACTCACCATTTAGTGCCCGTTCACATATATGTGTATTGGATGCGGTTTGGACCGCATCTAGTCCACATGACCTGTGAAAAAAACATTGCTTCCTATGGTGCCTGTTCACATATGTCCAGTGCAGTTTTAAAGGGTCATATATGATTTCTGAGCAGTACCTTCAGGTTCTGGTGCAGATTACAGGCTATCGATTTCTATGGGAACCGTTTCTAAACCGCATATGTGTGAACAGGATAAGATCTGGAGCTAATCCTGTCCTGATCCTGATGTGAACCTGCAAACAACCACTGATTCAATTAGCTGTGAAACCTGAGCTTCAATCTGCACTGTACATGTGTGAATTGGCAACTTGAATTTTTGCCACTTTGTAAGCTATAAATAGCCCTGATGATGTCACCTATTGAGGAAAAGTAGATAACATCTGTGCAATCTGACTAATTTGTGGTGGATATAATTGACAAACCTTTGCATTTTGAATTAAAAAAAAAAAAAAAAAAAAAAGGCAATAGATTGTAACACATTTAATAGTGAATTGTCTGATGTAAGATCTTCCATGCTAAGTGTGATGTATTTGCTGGTTAGCTGTAGCATCTGTGTGACTTACACTGAGTCGCCCTTCAGACAGTACAGAGACGTTCTCCTAGTGCAATGCTGGTTATTGAAGGTTATATCATAGAAGATAACTGTTACAGCAAGGATTTTACATTCGGCCACTATGTGGCACTTACTTTTTAAAGACTGCTGATAGGAAGCCAAGCTAAGTGACTCATTTACACAGAGAGATTACAAATAGGAGAAATGAATGAGCTGTAGCTGGTAATCATCTCTTACACAAAGCCCATTACTATTTGATGGACTCTGGCTGTCTGTGATAGCCCAGCTGGTGCTTGTATCAGGTGAATTTCTCCCAGGTGGATTGCACCCAGGATGGAAGCTCAGATAGGTGATTGTATTAAATGTCAGAGATGTGCCTACATCTTCCCTCCACTCACTCACTCACCCCACAACAGGAATAGCTCTGAAAAGGGAAGCTGTTCTTGCAGATAAATCTATGTATTAGAATGACATATTAAATGACTACACCATGATATCATTAGGTACAATATTTACTAAATGTTTCAAGTTTATACAGAAATTCACTGATAAAAGGGTATATTTTCAAACACTTTTTTTGTTTTTCAAGATCTTGCAATTTTAATTTCATCTTGATGGCAGACATCTAGTCAAAGTAATTACCCTGGGTTCCCCCACTGCCTCTGCCCAATGTACGTTCTTATTTTATTAATGTCTTTTTATATGAACATTTCTTCTTAAAGCGGAGCTCCAGTCCCCCTAAAAAATTTTTTTTGTTAAAAGCAGATCCACGATGACCTAACAAATAGCATTAACAATTGGAAGAATTCAATATTAAAAGCATTGTAATTACTTAGAAAATCGTAAACATTTACCAGGATCTCAGAAGCAGGCAGGCGCCATGATGGCTGTGGGCATCTGAAGCCCGCAGGTATTTATTTCCTGGAGTTGTGCTGCTAGCTATCCCAGCATGCACCACTCGTTCTTGCGCATGCACAGTACAGACACTGCTCGGCACGACGTGTGCAGTACAGGTTGCCATAACAATGGTGGGGACGGATGAAGTTCCCATCTTCGTCAGGCAACCTGTACAGCACTGTACTGCAAGGAAGGGAATATATCATGGACTCCGGTAAAATGGCGCGAAACACCTCCCATTCGCATCATTTCCGGTTTCCAGGTCCTGCGAATACAGGAAACCAAAGGACTCCTGGGATACAGGAAACGACATCCCAGGAGACCTTGCAAATCACCTTACGCCGTCATCACCTAGGCGGTCGGGACTGGAACTGCAAGCTTGCAGTGGATTAAAAGATATGTATGATAATAAAAAAAAAAATATATACCTTCTGTCATGTTGGGGTGCTGCATAGTAACATGTTACATCCAAAATATAGGTGTACATGTTACTAAAGGTGAGACAGCTGCTGAGGGTATGAATGCTGTATTTGAGCATGGCAGTCATCTGAAAATGTCAATGTTTTACGTTTACCATGTCCAAACAGCTTTCTCTTATCAAGAACTGAAATCTAGACATACAAAATACATACACAACATACACAGATTAAATACATACAAATGATTTGTGTTTATGTCTATCTAGTTCTGATATTTCCACATCTGTCTAACAGGGAGAGGGCCTGATCTTTCTCTGCTGCAGTTTCACTTTCTCTTAAGGCCTCCGTTCTGTGACTGCATAGATGAGCACTCCTATCACTCTCCTTTCTTTTCTATCATCATACTCCTTGCACTACAAGCACAGCTGCATGGCTTCTTGTGGTACTCCACCCTTCCACTTTTTGAGCTTTGCTGACTGCAAGAGACTGATACCAAATTAAAATTCAGGCATGTGTGCTGCTTGTAGAAAGTATTTAATGCTGATTGGACCAATGACTACAGAGCTGTATTAACGTGTATTTTATATCTGGCTACAGTTCAGCTTCATAGTAGAGTAAGAGCGTTCGTTTAAATTTTCCTCTGAAGTGTCTTTACCTTCTACGTAATCACTCTGAAGGCAGCTTTCTTGATATGAGGCACCAAATCTTGGCCTCTGTCTGATAAACAGTTCCAGAAGGCTGTAAGGGTGGCACTGCAATATAATGGCTGCAAGCATGCTGCCATAGCTTGAAGTGTACACAGAAGGTGGAGGCATCCAGTGGCAGTGCTACTTCTTTTCCTCCCATAGCACTTTCCTGTGTCATGCCTATGAAGTGTTTGAAGATGGATCTGTTTAGTGCCATGAAATGTGACTTCATCACATGTTGCCAACTTGAACCTCTGCAGTAAACCACTGTCCAAGACTGCACTTTTAAATTGGGAAGCAAAGCAACAGGATTGTGATCTGATTTTAGAAGATATGGGCACTGACTCGAAGTATCGAGGCCAGAGATGGCCAGCCAACTAGCACATTCAGAAGGAGGTCAGCAATGGAAGCATCCTTATTTCTCCTAGTACAGCTTTCCTTTACAAAAGCATATGCTTTTGGCCTGAGGCAATTATAGAAAATGCATAGAAACATTCTGTCATTTAGAGATTTCACCACCTTCTAAAAGTACAGTTAGTAAATGTATGACAAAACTGAAATCCTTAAAGCGGAGCTCCACCCAAAAGGGGAAGTTCCGCTTTAAGCCTTTGTCCCCCATTAAGGGTTGACACCTTTGGGGAGTGGGTACCTGAATTTGACAGGCACTTGCTCCCACTTCCGCTGCAATAGCCTGGGCGATCGGAAGTGGAAGTTGTCCTCCCCTCCCCGTAGTCTTTTGGGACACGTGACAGGTCCCAGAAGAATATGGGGCCATTCAAAAAGTGCAGTGGTCACCCAGCTGTGAATCCGCAAGCTGTCACAGCCGGGTGCCCACACTGAAGATGCCGGCACCAGGGAGAGAAGATGGCTGGTGAAACCAGCGGTGGTGAGGACACTGCTGGACCGAGGGACAGGTAAGTGACTATATTTTAAAAGTCAGCAGCTACAGTTTTTGTAGCTGCTGACTTTTATTTTTTATTTTTTTAGGTTAAATTGCGCTTTAATTATTCCCTCCCCTCATCATGCTCTTCTCTTCTCAGAGAAACCTTTCCACTCTGGCAATCTTCCACTGTAAAATACCTAGGAGTTTACCTTCTCAAGGATCTTTCCCACCTAGCAGATATAAGCTATTGTCCCCATCGACAAAATATCCCTGCTTGTCTTTGCTCATGTGATAAACAGTCTTTTTCTTAGTTTGGTAAAGTTAATATTAAAATAGAAATTCTACCTAAAATACTCATCTATTTTTTTTTTTTTTTTTGTCAAGCTATACTGGTCCAGATTCCAAAAATGTATGTTCCATTTCCTAACCAATCTTTTAAATTTTGTATTGCGTAAACAATTCGGCATCCATAAACAAACCTTGGTTAGACCTGAAGAGAGAGGGGTAATCTCCCCCTTCTTTATGCAGCTGCCCTCACCTAAACGGTTGATTGGTTTCACAACAGATGGGAATAGTTTTGGATCTTTCTGGAGGAGCAGCTGTTTTATTCTGGCTCCCTGGGATCATGTGATGGAGAAGGGGCACTTAACACCTCTTTCACAATCCTGGTTTTCCCCCAGCCTTGCACAAATCACATATCTTAATATGGCAAGCCAGTGATGACTATGGAACACCTAAGACTTTGCAAAGTCACAAGCTATGCTCTCTGACAGACCTGCTAGCCCTTGTCTTTAATTAAAAAACAAAATCTTGCCTGGTATGAACATCTCCAACTCTTGAGGTTCATAATATCTTTTTTTTTTTTTTTTTTATCTACATCTCCATTTACAGACATACTGCCTTTGAGTCTGTCCTACTCCAGGACTCCAAACTGACACGTGTCCTTTAGCTCCTCTATAAAAAAACAAACAAAAAAAGCTTCTTCTTAAAACCCTGCCGAGCATATATTATTACAGGGGTCACCAACTTTTTTTTTTTTCCTTAATGAGGGACACACATATTTTACAAATATTCATGGTGAAAAAAAAATATTTGGCTGTAGAAGCAGGTCTGGATGGAGTAAGTGCCATACTCCTGTAAATGCTGTGGCAAGCACAAGATTGGTTGTAATGACGCAAGGGGCCTAGCAACTGGTGAAGGTACAATAACAGCACAGCTGGGGAAACCTGCACTGGAGACTTTGGGAGGGGTTGACCCAAAAACCTCTGAGGGGGAGAGTCTCCTGACCTATTTGTGGGCTGGATAAAATCTTATAGCGGGCCATTTTGGCCCATGGGAGACCCCTGCACTAGAAAATAGGAATCTGAGTTACAAACGTCTACAGAGCCTTCAGGTTGGGACAGGGCCTTCTGCCATACAATTTATCTCTAGTAGATTGCAGGAACAATTATAAACTTTTATCTCGTGCTAGTATCCTTTCCTTAAGATATTAGTCTATTGGTTTCAGATAACTCCTGGAGAGGAACTATAACCTATGTCTGGCATGCATGCTACCTGATCAAACCTTTCTGGGAAAATAGCTTAACTATTTACAAATGCATTTCTGACGTTGACAAAAATAACAAGATTTGGTAATAAATGAAACATGATAAATACAAAATTACAAAGTTTATTGAAGTGCATACAATACTAAAAACAGGATGGATACCCCCAGACCACAAATGACCCTGTGTAATTAAAATGACACTGTTTTCCCCTCACAACTAGAGTTGGGCTTGATGTTCGAGTCGAACATAAGATCGACAACTTGAACGTCGGCCGTTCGTGTGTTCAGCAAACGCACAAACAATAAAGGCGTTCAGCGGGCTGTTTGCCTGTCGCACCCCACAAAGCATTGCCCCCTGACCGTGCATTGGGATTGGCTAAAGCAGTGCACCTGACCACAGGTGCAGTCCAATGCTTTGGCCATCACAGTGCATTATGATGTCAAAAAGGGTGACATCTGGTGATGCTGCCCCCTTGTGATGTCATCACAGTATTTAAGAAATGTCAGGCTGGTACAGCTGTCAGACAGCGGGAGCCAGTGTAGAGAACAGAGTGTGTTGTTTTTTTCGTGGCAGTTGGCATCGTGATTGATGTTGGATCTGCTTTGGGGGACATTTTTTTTTTTTTGTTTTTTTTTTTGTTTTTAATCAAGGACTTTTCAAAGACTGTCTTTCGTCATTTTATACACTACCTTTTTTTTGTTTGTGAATGAGTAGCAGTACCAGGTACCCCATACTCATTCCCATAGGGGGGACTGGTATCTGGGGCATGGGGGGACTGGTATCTGGGGGCACCTTTGTTAAAGGGGGCTTCCAGATTCTGATAAGACCCCCACAACCACAGTCCATGGGTGTGAGAAAGAGGTCCTTCTGTCAGCGGTGGGGAACACCTCTGACAGCTGAAACATTAACTCATGCGCTATTTTAGTAGCTGCACCAGTGCGGTATCTTACTGCATACTCAGATGTGGTAAGATACAGCTTAGCTAATTGTCCCTCTTTGAAGTTTATGGTTCGAATGTTCGACCGTGAACCGGACAGCACTATTGTCATGTCTACTGAATGACGTTATATACTGACCTACGACTTGAATCCCTTTAAATTCTACTATGCTGTCAAATTCGACATTGTCCTGTTGTGGTGTTATCCAGCCTCACTATTGTACTGATTGGAGAAGCACTTTGATGTGACCCTTGTATTGCTGTTAACGTTTTGTTTGCTTGCCTCTCTCCATGTTTTCCTTGATAAAAATAAAAAAAGTTAAGAAAAATCTTAATAAAAATGATACATTAAACGTGCTGATCTGGGAGGCAAATGGCTTCTGGTTTTGTTTTTGGATCTTTTGTACCAACTAATAATGTCATTGTACATGGGTGTTCTGTTTTGAATTTGGGTGGAACCAAGAACAATAACAGAACTGCCCAGATTCCTTGTATCACCCATATAGTCATTGGGCAGAGGTTTTAACGAGTGTGACGAAAGGCTTAAATATAGCCATTGGAGACCTTGTGATAGCTGTAGGGCCTGGAAGCACTTCCTGACTACACAACAAATTATAGTGGTTGCAGTAACATTTGGTAAATAGATTTTCAATTAGGTTTGTGTGTTGGAAAGGTGGGGCCTTTACATTGTTTTGCTATGGGACTCCATGGATCCTAGTTACAACCCTGTGTGGCCCAGTATATGACTGCACCTACTAGCAGTATGATACATAGTTTTACAGAGAACTGGGGTGGTTAATCATATATGCCAGAACAGTTCCATCACTAAAATAGAAACAAGTAAGCATTTTGTTAGGTGATCGGCATATTTTATTACACATTGGACTTGCACTTTAATTTTCTGGATTCTCGCATATTCCTTGGCTTCAGTTTAAACTTTAAATTGGTGTGAGCATGTTCCTCATAAATCTTGTGCTTTGCTAAGAGATTTCCTTTCATATCTTTAAGTTTTCTGTATCTTTGCATGTGTAACCTGTTTGTAGGGTTCATAAAGGTATTTTGTGTTCAGAGGGTTTTTATCTGCATGTACAGCTTGAGTCCTGGCTATATTTCACTACATACTATGATTACCAGCTGGTCTTTTAAATGACAAGTACAAATAGTGCATCTCGATCAATGGAAACCTGCTGCTCTTCCCTAAAGATTAATGTGTTGGTATAAAGACTACAGGTATGTCTGCCCTGAAACTATGGATCCTCACAAACACATTCCTGCCATCTAGTCTTCAGCATGAATAATGTGTGGTTTTTTTTTTGTTTATATTATTGCAACCATAAAATGTACCTGATCTGCCCCATGCAGCAGAAAAATGACACATTATCCACAAACCTGTTTAGGAAACATTTTGAAGAAAGTATTCATTTGTGGTTGAACGGAATGTTTTCAATTACGATGAATGAAATACTGTAGACAACATGCCAATAGGAGCATTGATAGCATGGTACAGCTCACCTACCTTTTTTCATATTGTGTTTATCACCAGTACTGTGACTTATACAGTGGCAAGAAAAAGTATGTGAACTCCTTGTAATTAATGCAGAACTTAACCATTAACAACTTTAAGGACAAAAAAAAAACTAGAGAACTGACCATGCTGTGCTCTCATCCCTAGTGTGGTCAGTTTAAAAAAAAAAAAAAAAAAAAAAAAAAAAAAGCAGAAGGACTGGCAGGAACACCAGGGATTTTACACAGAGGAAGCATTACAAAGGGAACAGGATACTTTTTCATACAAGTAGATGGTATGGCAGGCACATATCAGGAATTTGAAATGTTGGGTTTATTTACACTATAAGGCTCCATGCACACTAGTGGGTTTTTTTTTCTTTTTTAAGCCCAAAAAAGCTGGATTAAATCTGGTAATAGCCTTTTTAGGAGCGTTGGCGTTTTTGGTAACGTTTTTACAGTACATGTAGGAAAAAAAGCTAGAAAAAAATGTTAGTTTTTTTTTGCTTTTTTGGCTGGAAAAACTCACTCTACCAAAAACATTTTTTTTATTTAGGATCCCTGTTGGGGAGATTCACCCTCTTTCTGTTAAGTTTACTGTTTTCACTGAATGTGAAAGAAAATGCCACATTTCAGGTTGTGCCCAGAACAGGAAGAGTGGGGAAAACTTCCAATAGGGACCCTAGTTCTGGTGAGAACCAGTGATTCCCTTGTTTTGGAGGGATTTCCTCACTTCCTGTCATGCAAATATGCAACACCCACCATTTTATTCTTTATGGCCGCTGCCTTAAACAAAATACAGATAAATCTCCCCCTCCCCTCTTTCTTGGGAGACATAGGTGAGCTACTACTGCTGGCAGTCTGAAAATTGGCTTTCATGCTGATCTCATGGATTTGCAGTAGAGATTGGCAGAATCAGACTTGCCTATTGTGCACCAATACTTCTACAGTCCTGCTCAGAGGGCTGGTGCTGAAAATAAGTGCTTCGTCTTTGAGTTATTGACCCAGTGCAAGTGTGCAACAAATTAAGTCAGAACTCCTGATCTACCTGCTTGTTCAAAGTCAGTGTCTCAAAGCAATGAATACAGAAGGTCAGTTAAATGTCTTCCTATTGTAGTCAGCAACACCAACCCCTTATTTTTCCCAGCTGAGTTTTATTTTCAGTGTAAATAGTGCTCTGCTTTTAAAGTGTTACTAAACCCACAACAGTAAAATCAGTCAGTATATATGCAGTAAAGCATGCCTGTTATACTCACTGTGGAACCTAAGGGGTTATTCTTCTGCATTGTGTAAAAAGGATGTTTGAGCCGGTCTCCTGATCCTCCTCCTTCTACTGTCCCCAATCCATCTGCTGATAGAACAGAGCCTTGGAGACTAGCTGCACATGCTCAGTTTGGTGTGTATTGCTAGAGTTTTTTTTTTTCTTAGGATGGTGCAAGTGATCAGCACAGGGCCAATCAGCACTGCCCTGGCCGATGGCCAGGGGTTATGCAGCCTCATAGGACAATCAGGGGTGAATGAAAACTCCTATCAGTGTTCAGCAAAGCACTGGTTAAAACTTGTAGAAGTCACAAGTCTTCTCTCTGCTGATGACAAAAGGTATTTAGCAGTTTATATTTACTAAAGTAATTGCATTTCGATGTTCTGTGGGAGACCAGATATACTAAATGCAAGGTCCTGAGTTTGGTAACACTTTCAGTGTTTGTGGATTATGATTTACTTTCCTCATACTAATCTATGCCTATTTACCTCAGTTTTGCAGATACGATACCAAGGACCCAAACATCCAGTTGATCTGCATTGTGTTGCTATTAAAGGTAATATTTTTATATCCATCTTTCACATTAATAAATGTCTTTGTATTTATCTTTATGTACACTATATTGCCAAAAGTATTGGGATGCCTACCTATACACGCACATGAAAATTTAATGGCATTTCAGTCTTAGTCCGTAGGGTTCAATATTGAGTTGGCCCACCATTTGCACATATAATCGCTTCAAGTCTTCTGGGTTTAGGAGTGTGTCTATGGGAATGTTTGTCCATTCTTCCAGAATCCCATTTGTGAGGTCAGATGAGAAGGCCTGGCTCACAGTCTCTGCTCTCATTCATCCCAAAGGTGTTCTATCTGGTAGAGGTCAGGACTCTGTGCAGGCCAGTCAAGTTCCTCCACCTCATACTCGCTCATCCATGTTTTTATGGACCTTGCTTTGTGCACTAGTGCGCAGTCATGTTAGAACAAGAAGGGGCCGTCCCCAAACTGTTCCCACGAAATTGGGAGAATGAAATTTGTCTAAGTCTTGGTATGCTGGCACCTTAAGAGTTCCCTTCACTGAAACTAAGGGGCCAAGCCCAACCCCACACCATTATCCCCCCTGCACCACACTTTACACTTGGCACAATGCAGTCAGGCAAGTACCGTTCTTCTGGCAACCGCCAAGCCCAGACATGTCCATTGGATACAGAGAAGCATGATTCTTCACTCCAGAGGACAAATTTCCACTGCACTAGAGACCAGTGGCGGTGTGCTTTACACCACTGCATCCGACGCTTTGCATTGCACTTGGTGATGTAAGGCTTGGATGCAGCTGCTCTGCCATGGAAACCCATTCCATGAAGCCCTCTATGCACTGTTGTGGTAATTTGAAGGCCACACAGTTTGGTGGTCTTTTAGCTCTTGACTCTGCAGACGGTGACTTCTGCACACTGTGCGCTTCAGCATGTAATGACCCCGCTCTGTCATTTTACATGGCCTACCACTTTGTGGCTGAGTTGCTACTGTTCCCAGTTGCTTCCACTTTGTTATAATACCACTAACAGTTGATCTTGGAATATTTATTAGCAAGGAAAGTTCATGAATGGACTTATTGCACAGGTAGCAACCTATTACGGTACTTGAATTCATTGAGCTCCTCAGAGCGATCCATTCTTTCACAAATGTTTGTAGAAGCAGTCTTCATGCCTAGGTGGTTGATTTTATACACCTGTGGCCATGGAGGTGATTGGAACGCCTGAGTCCAATGATTTGAAGGAGTGTCCCAATACTTTTGGGAATTTTATTCTATTTAATGCAATTGTACATCTGCATTTGAAATTACAAAAGTGTGTGTGTAGGCCTGACAAGTTTGTTGATGCCTGGCAATGCTCACTAGGAAGTGGTGAAGTGCTTATAAACGCTACAAAAAATGTTTTCTGTAAAAATGCTTCTACCCCCCCCAAACCTGCAGGTTTATGACACTTAATGGGTAACGCCCTCCTCCATGGGGTAAAATCGCAAATTGGTAACAATATAGCATATACCTTTGCTACGCAAGCCATATTGTAATTTGAATGTTTGTTTTTAAAAAGTGCCTTTTCTTTTTAGTCTGTAGTGCTGCAATTTTTCTCTAAAATACAAATTATTTAGGCAATCTGGAGGCCTTCCATATACAGTTGGTGTAGTTGACACACAGATTTTTCCCAGAAGACTAAGATACAAGTCAGATTTTAGGTATCTTCTGCAGCAGTTTTCCTCATTAGACCTTTGCAAGCGCATTCTGCTGATTTAAAAATGGAAAAAGCCACTCCCATTCACCTTCAGTGCGCACATTGACACAAACCGCTTTTTCCTTCAGCACAACAAAAGGTAGGAATGTACAATGTTTGTTAACCCCTTCCCGCCGGCGCCTCCTGGCCCTTTAAGAGTTTCAGACACTGGGAGGCGGGTGGGGCGTGGTTTAGGGATCATGTGTCGTCACGGCGGTCACATGATCGAGAAAGGTCCCAATGGAAAGAGCAGAGCGGGACCTTTCCGTGAGTACCGGACGTGTGCTGGGAGCGCGCAGGGTGTGCGCTCTCAGCACATATGTTTTTTCTTACATGAACGCAAATGTGCGGCTGCTCGGCGTCTAGGCCCAGATATAATGAATGCAGGGTCCTAGGTTTCGTAAGACTGTAAGGTTTGATATGTTGGGTATCCATTTACTTGGTGCAACCTCTTTTTATATTTTACCAAAAATTTGGGTAATTTTATTGCTGGTTTCCCCTAAAATTCACTTAGTGTGTTTTCAGAAAAAAAAGTGTTTCTTAAACCTTTATGGTAATATTGTGTGATGTAAAAAACCTGGAAATACCACTTTTATTCCCATGATGTCTGCATTCAGAAAATATATAATGTTTTGGGGGTTTTATGTATCATGTCTAAAATGATTTGTGTGATGAGTGCAAAAAAATGCATTTCTCTGGCAGTGGAAGGGTTAATACTATCATCACAAGGTAGATTATGTACAGCAAATCTGAAACTTTGGGACTAAATGTGGCACTTTTCTTTCCCCAAGTAATAAGTGTACATGGTAGTACAAGGAACTGGTGACCAGCTCTCGCTTTGGGGTAGATTTACTAAAACTGGTGTACTCCAGAATCTGGTGCAGCTGTGCATGGTAGCCAATCGGTTTCTAACTTTAGCTGATTCAATTAGGCTTTGACAATAAAACCTGGAAGCTGATCTGGCTTCTATCCAGAGCTGCACCAGATTTTATCCGCTCCAGCATTAGTAAATAACCCCCTTTGTGTGTATGCAAAATATTGTCAGTGAAAATGTAAATGGGTGGCAGCATGAGAGGTGGACATGAATTCCTAAAGGTTTTCCTTGGCTTAATAAGTATATTGAAACCTGCAAGGAGTTCTGATAATTTCAGAAAGCATTTTACAACAGTGCCTGTTGAATTTGATATCACGTGGTATAAGCTCTGGACATTTTCCCAGACAAAAAGCATCTGCCATTGGAGTTCAACATTAATGATTTAACACTGTTTAAAATAGTCCTATAGGAACCCAGCTGCAAAACCTTGCAGTGCCTTTTTTCTTATATTAAACGTGTACTCCCAGGAATTTCTGTTGGAAAATTAAAGGAGCATCTGTGGTAATGCTGCTGCTAATTGCTAGATAATGACATTGTGGTCTCAGCTAGTGACTGTAAGGCTGCTTTCACATTGATATGGGGCGGTTTGACCAAACCGCGGGTGCAGTGCAGTGTACCTGCGGGTTTGATTTGGGTTAGCTGCACTTTTGCCTTGACTTTTATTATGTCCCACGGTTTTGATGTGGGCTTTGAAAGCATACCAAAACTCCTGCATGCAGCTTAAGTATTTGCATTGCTTCTTTATGTGACATATGCACTGAACTGTAATCTGCAAAAAACTGTAGAGCAAACCTTTATCCCTTAGGCCTAATGTACACAGGGTATTTTTGCAGCCACTTTTAGGGGCGTCAGGGTTTTTTTTTTTTTTTTTTTTTACTGCTTCTGAACAATCCTCTGTTATCTTATGTGTCCATGCACACAAACCTTTAGAAGCTTTTATTAGCAGTAGTAGTTACCAGCAGGAACAAAAACCCAGGGCCCGTGCGTCCAGGAGCAGCACTGTTTTGGCAGAAAAAACGCTTTACGCGGTTAAATGCTAGTGTGAGTGTGCTAGTTGAGTGTTAATTCAAATTGGTGGCTAGAATAAATTATCATAAATATTCTGGCTAATGAAATTAACGCCCAAACACTTGTCACTTGTAAACGCTTGTAAAAGGGTTACTTTTACATGTCAGGAGTTTTTTCTGCAAAAAACGCTGCTGCCTAGGAGATGTGTGGGGTGGTTTTTTTGTTTTTAGTTTTTTTGTTTTTTTAATGTCCTGTAAGGCCTACCTGGTGATTTATTTCTACAAGTGGTGAAGGTGTACAATCTGTTTTTCACATTACATGTCTATGCTCCGCTTCCAGGTTGTCTTGCTTAACCCTCCTTGTCTTACTATACATACGAGAGGTTGAACATGCATCTTCTAATTATCTACTCTTCAAATAGTAGAATCTGGGAGTGGGACGGAGAAAAGTTTTCTGCTTGCAGAGGGGACAGAGGCATATGAGTGGTGCTGGAAAAAAACTTGCTGAAACCGGACTTAATTCTTAGTTGTGATCTTTGAGTATGTTTGAGAATGGATAATTTCACATTACAAGCCACTAGAGAAGTCAGGGATGACCTCTTCACTTTTTTTTTTTTTTTTTTTTCTGCTTGTTGAAGTCAAATACTTTTGCCATTGCCCAGACAATAAAGCGGCCAAGAAACTTCGTACACAAACATATCCACTCATACTTTTTACCCTTAAAAGAACCTTTAACATTTTTAGTGTTTAAAGTGTTACTAAACCCAGGGCCCTGCATTCTCTACATCTGGTCTACTACAGTACTCAGAACATGGAAAGGCAATATTTTTTGTAAATATATACTGCTAAATACCTTTTCTCTTAAGCAGTTAGAACAGTCTTGTGACTTCTATCACTGTCCAGCAGAACACTTGTTAAAGCTTGTAGGAGCTGTTTTTATTCTCCCCTGATTGTCCTATGAGGCTGCAGGACCACTGACACTCTGGATAATAATGCTGATTAGTCCTGTGCTGATCACATGCACTGTCACAGGGGGGAAAAAAATGCTCTAGCAATATACCCCAAACTGAGCATGTGCAGCTTGCCCCCCAAGGCATCAGCAGATGGATTGGGGAGAGTAGAAGGGTAGGATCAGAGAAGACCGGATCAAAAATCTTTTACACAATGCGGAGGATTAACCCCTCAGGTTCCACAGTGTGTATAAAAAGCATGCTTTACTGCATATACAGACTGATATTACTGTTGTGGGTTTAGTAACACTTTTAAAGTTGAGTTCCACAGAAACCCATGCTCTCCAAACCTTACATGGTCCTTTTTTCGTATCTGGGAACATGCAGCTGGCACCTTTCCCCAACATCACCAAAGCAAAAGATAAGGAGAGTAAAACTGTTTTTATTTTTTATTTTTTGCTTATTTTAAATGATGCTCTAGCCAAAAGTAGAGTATGGTGAGCTCCACTGCAAATTCATTCTACATGATCCCACTGTATGCAGGAATGTAGCCACATTGTTTGCTTCTGAGATGTACTATGGACTGTGTAATGTGCATGGGTGACATCAACTAATATGCTCAGCTTGTTTCAAACAAATGGATGGGGGGGGGGGGGGGGCTGGTGGGAGAGGTTTGGGAGCTCAGAGAATGTTGCAAGGAGGAAGAAAAACACCGTTAGAAACTTCCTATAAAAAATAATTACAAGGCCATTACATAATAGATGTGTGTGGATACATTTTGAAGAATTAGGATATTGTTGTCACTTCAAAACAAGATTCTGCAGGAAAGCTTTCACGCATACTGTCTGCTGAGTTTAAAGGGTTATTGCAGGACATTCTTCATGAAATGTGCTGACAGACTAAATTTGACATTTTAGTTGAGTTAGACCAAATGTGTTTTCTGCAAAGTAAGATTGCAGACTTGGCGTTGAATAGTAAACTCTTGGATTTGGTCTTACACACGAGTGACCGTTCATATGGTGACTTTGTTATAAAACATGCATTTTATCACTGCACTGAATGCTGTTCTGACTCTGGAGGGTGACGGGACATGATTCTGTCACACTTTTAGAAATTTTTGGGACAAGATCTCTCATCTGACCGGATCATAGGGTCAGGAGGGTCCTTTCTGTATCTCAACCAAAAACAAGTTTTAAAAAATCACAAGCTCGCAGTTGGGAGGAGTTGCCTGCAAGCAGCCCATCAGGTTTCAGCTTTCATTTTTCTAAACCAGGTTATGATATCAAATCCGACACTTGGCTGATTTTTAACTTTTAAGTCATGGAACAACTATCACGCTTCTATTATGGTACTGAACAGAGTTTTCCATTCATTACCTTAATGGAAAATTATGCGTAAAATCTAAGTGTAGTCAAATTAAATGAAAAATCAGCACAAGGGACATAACTTATGTTGCGTCCCTTGTGTTGCTGCCTCTTTTATTTGAAATCCTCCTCCAGTCCAGAACTATATTTAGTTTTAGGTAGAATGGAGAGGGATTTTACACTTGTGTGTGTTGGGTTTGTTTTTTTGTTTTTTTTTTAATTGCTGTCTGCGCCCCCCTAAGAAACTTCACTCTTTGGGATTTTCTAACACACTTGTTGAGAATAGTTTCCGTGACAAATTTTGGGTTGTCACAAGAACAGGAAAATGGGGAAAATCCTTCAGTGGGGGTGCTTTTGTGGAAGTGTTTCTCCATAATTTGTAAATGTAAAATGATGTTCTCCACATTACAGCTTTAAAGTGTTTCTAAAGACTGAAGGGTGTTGTGTTGTTGTGTTTTTTTTTTTTTTTTTTTTTTCTTCTTTCTTTTTTTACCTTTTTAAAGCATTATCTGTATTAAAGTGGAGTTCTAGCTGCAAAAGAGTCAGCAGCTACAAAAACTTCTAACTTTTAAAATAGTCACTTACCTGTCCCTCGGTCCAGCGGTGTCCTCACCACGGCTGTTTTCACCGACTGTATTCTCTCCCTGGCGCCTGTATCTTCAGTGTGGGTACCCGGGTATGACAGCTTGCGGCTTCACAGCCAGATGCCCACTGTGCATACGTGAGAAGCGCTGCTCTTTTTGAATGGCCCCGTAGTCTTCTGGGACCTGTCACATGTCCCAGAAGACTACGGGGGGGGGGGACAACTTCCATTTCCGATCGCCTTATGCAATCACAGTGGAAGTAGGAGCGGGTACCTGTCAAATTCGGGTACCCACTCCCCAAAGGTGCCAATACTTAATGGGAAGCGGGGGACAAACTTAAAGCAGAACTTCCCCTTTTGGGTGGAGCTCCACTTTAAGGTAAGAAACTTTCCATGTTCAGCTCCTCCTCAGCCTCCCCCAATTACTTACCTGAGCCTGTTCTCATTCCGTGTGCCCAGGAATAGCAGCCCCATTGCCCCCTTTTGTTTGCTCTCGCTCTAAGACAGCAGTGGGAGCCATTGGCTTGTGAGGAGGGGCATGGCTGAACCTTGCTGTGTGTGCCTGGCTTAGGAGTGCCTCTATAGTAAGCGGCTTTCCATTGGGGCCCTCTGAAAGGAGGTGCCAAGATCACTTGCGGCCGACCCCAGAAAAGGAGGTTTGGGCCTCTGTGCAAAACCATTACGCAGAGCAGGTACTGCTCAGTTTATGCTACTGCGACCTACGGTGTGACTTTGCCAGGCGATTTCCTGGCAACTTGATGCAACTTGAGTACAGCTTTCATGTCGTGCGACTTTCCCTGGGTAATCTTCCTGTAATATTGGATCCAAATCGCAACAATACAGATGAGGATCCGGCTTGGAGGTAACTTCCATTAAAGAGTTACTAAACCCAGGACCCTGCATTCACTATATCTGGTCTCCCATAGTACACAGAACATGGAAGTGCAATTATTTTAGTAAATATAAACTGCTAAACACCTTGTCTCATCAGAGCAGTCTTGTGACTTCTATCAGTGTATTCATAGGAGGATGCAGAACCCCTGACCTCTGTCTGGACAGTGCTGATTGGCCCTGTGCTGATCACATGCACTTTCCTAAGGAAAACAAAACAAAAAATCTCTCTAGCAATACACACCAAACTGAGCATGTGCAAAGTAACTCCACACGTTATGTCTTATCAGAAGATAAAAGGGGAGACACTGGAAGAAGGGGAGGATCAGAGACGTTGAGCTCAAACTGCGTTTTTACACAATGCAGAGGATTAACCCCTTAGGTTCCACAGTGAATATAACAAGCATGATTACTGCATATACAGACTGATTTACTGTTGTGGGTTTAGTAACACTTTAAAGTCTATGGGCACAAGTTGGATAGAAGTTTCCTAAAGCAGTACATGAACCTTTTCTAAAGTCGGTGTGACTTCAAGTGGTCGTAGACGCTCATGGTTTTTTACCTTCATGTATTCTATCCATAAAGGTAAAAAAAACCCTTCTCTGTGCAGCATCCCCCTCTCCGCGCCACTAATGCTCACCTAAGTTCCCTCTCGATCCAGCGATGTGCACTGCAGTCTTGTCTATCCTGGGATTCCCTCTCCTCCATTGGCTGAGACCCCATAGCAAGCTGCTTCCTGTGGGGACACCCGACAGGATAGAGGGGCCAAGATCACCGGCGGGGGACCCGAGCTGCTCTGTGCAAAACCCCTGCACACAGCAGGTAAGTATAGCCTTTAGAATCACTTTCATCAGTGTTAAGACAGCTGTCATAGAATAATATGGGATTTCACATGTCATGTGACTTGGGGTCTCAAAAGTCAGATCCCAAGTTGCGGCATAGTGAGCTGAGCCTTAATGTACAATGTTTGTTTATTTTTTTTACATAACATTTTCAGATTATACAAAAGTATCACCATATACGTTCAGTGACCAGGCAAACAAACAAAAAAATAAGGAACTAGTGGACAACAATATTTATTATTTTTAATAAAACTTTTATATTCACTTTGAGCCCTGGTTCACACTGATGTGGTGCGGAATTCGCAGCGTTTTCTGTGTGAATTCCGCACCACATCAGAATCGCACCCCGTTCATGCGAACCACTGCGGTTTGGTAACCACACCCCAACAGCGGTCCACAAAACGCACTGCAATATGCAGAATCGGATCTCATAGGTGTGAATACCCATGTGATCCGATTCTAGTGCGGACCCAAAAAAGGGTCCTGCACCTTTTTGGTGCGGATGCAATTAGAGCGATACAAAATGTATGGCTCCAATCGCACAGCGCACAAATTGCATTTGGTTTGCACAGGAATGCGGTGCGGTTCCTGTGTGAATCACATGCGATATACCGCACCACATCTATGTGAACCCAGGCTGAATGAAATAATTTTGGGTGGTTTGATATAAAGTAAATGGCTAATAATTCAACCATTTTCCCTCCAAATAGTTGTGTTTTTTGTTTTTTTTTTGTTTTTTTTAATACAATTTACTGGTAACTTGTGTTATTAAAGTAAGCTTTAGGACTATCCTGAAAGCTTGCATCTTTGAGAACTTAATTTAGCAAAGGGTATCACTTAAACTCCAAAACGTCTGCAATTAAGTAATGGCTAACATGGTGCAGCACTGTACTACTGCTATTTAATTGTCAGAAATTGTATTTTTATTCCATTGGATTTATCAAGTGCAGAGTAATAGTATGTTTGCTATCTGAAGAATAAAAGTATTACGTTTATAACTTTGTGAACTGTGTTAACCTTTTTATTGACTAGAAATTGTTGGACTGTCTTGCCTTGACCTGTTGCCTCATTTCTTGTGCCTTCTGGCATATATGTATTTTTATTGTTGTGAAATCATGTTGCTTAAGAGGTGACTCAGTGTAAAGTGTTTTCAGAAGAAATGAAGTGCATTCAGTCATCCATTATCCTCTAAGTGACTTTTGACTTATTTATTTCAGGTAGTTGTATAGCGCCGTCAATTTACTCAGCACTTTACATATACAGTCAGGTCCATAAATATTGGGACATTGACACAATTCTAACATTTTTGGCTCTATACACCACCACAATGGATATGAAATGAACAAGATGTGCTTTAACTGCAGACTGTCAGCTTTAATTTGAGGGTATTTACAACAGTTTACATATGTGCCTCCCACTTGTTAAGGGACCAAAAGTAATGGGACAATTGGCTTCTCAGCCGTTCCATGGCCAGGTGTGTGTTATTCCCTCATTATCCCAATTACAATGACCAGATAATAGGTCCAGAGTTCATTTCAAGTGTGCTATTTGCATTTGGTATCTGTTGCTGTCAACTCTGAAGATGAGATCCAAAGAGCTGTCACTATCAGTGAAGCAAGCCATCATTAGGCTGAAAAAACAGAGTGAATACAGAGGGTTCACCACAAGATGTAAACCATTGGTGAGCCTCAAAAACAGGAAGGCCAGATTAGAGTTTGTCAAACGACATCTAAAAAAGCCTTCACAGTTCTGGAACAACATCCTATGGACAGATGAGACCAAGATCAACTTGTACCAGAGTGATGGGAAGAGAAGAGTATGGAGAAGGAAAGGAACTGCTCATGATCTTAAGCATACCACCTCATCAGTGAAGCATGGTGGTGGTAGTGTCATGGCGTGGGCATGTATGGCTGCCAATGGAACTGGTTCTCTTGTATTTATTGATGATGTGACTGCTGACAAAAGCAGCAGGATGAATTCTGAAGTTTTTCGGGCAATATTATCTGCTCATATTCAGCCAAATGCTTCAGAACTCTTTGGACGCCGCTTCACAGTGCAGATGGACAATGACCCAAAGCATACTGCAAAAGCAACCAAAGAGTTTTTTTAAGGGAAAGAAGTGGAATGTTATGCAATGGCCAAGTCAATCACCTGACCTGAATCTGATTGAGCATGCATTTCACTTGCTGAAGACAAAACTGAAGGGAAAATGCCCCAAGAACAAGCAGGAACTGAAGACAGTTGCAGTAGAGGCCTGGCAGAGCATCACCAGGGATGAAACCCAGCGTCTGGTGATGTCTATGCGTTCCAGACTTCAGGCTGTAATTGACTGCAAAGGATTTGCAACCAAGTATTAAAAAGTGAAAGTTTTGATTTATGATTATTCTGTCCCATTACTTTTGGTCCCTTAAAAAGTGGGAGTCACATATGCAAACTGTTGTAATTCCTACACAGTTCACCAGATTTGGATGTAAATACCCTCAAATTAAAGCTGACAGTCTGCAGTTAAAGCACATCATGTTTGTTTCATTTCAAATCCATTGTGGTGGTATATAGAGCCAAAAATGTTAGAATTGTGTCGCTGTCAATATTTATGGACCTGACTGTATATATTATACATTCAAATCAGTCCCTAACCCTCAAGGGGTGTACAATCTAAGGTCCCTAGCTTACATTCATACAGACACATACTAGGACAATTTAGACAGGATCCAATTCACCTACCAGCATGTCTTTGGAGTGTTGGAGGAAACCGGAGTACCCGGAGGAAACCCATGCAGGCACAGGGAGAACATGCAAACTCCAGGCAGGAGGTGCCGTGGCTGGGAATCAAACCAACGGCCCTAGTACTGCCAGGTGGAAGTGCTAACCATTTAGCCACTGTGCTGCCCATGATTTATTTTTAAATATATGCACTTGATGATAAATGTTACATTTCAAGATGTACCTCCAAAATATTGGTTGTATGTTTTGCTGCTGTTCTTTGATTTACATGTGTGTGTATATAGTCCATTGGGATGTTGCGATATTTTTCTGCATCAGTTTGGCAAACAACTTTCATTAACAAAGTGATGCTATACTGCTTTGTTTAAAGTTTATGTAAGCCCTCACCCATTCAGTTTTAAGTAGAAATGAAAGGCAAAACATTCGTGTATACATAAAGAAAAAAAAAAAAGGGGGGGAGGGGATTGAGAGTGTTTGTGTTTTTTTCTTTTTTATAAATGATCACATACAGTTGTGTTCAAAATAATAGCAGTCAGACATCACTAACCTGATCAATCACTGTTTTTGGTAGAAATGATATTTCTACATGGCAAATAATTTACTAGCAGGTGTAGTAGAGTAATAGAAATCCAACAGACCCAACAGTCATGACATGCATGCTGCTGATTCTGTGTAATTGAATCACTCATTGAAAGGGGCATGTTCAAAATAATAGCAGTGTGGAGTTCTATTAGTGAGGTCATTCATTCTTTGAAAAACAGGTGGCAATTATTGCCCTTATTTAAGGAAGGAAGGCAGCAAATGTTGTACATGCTGGTTACAGTGCATTTCTCTGAAATTCTGAGGAAAATGTGTCGTTCCAGACATTGTTCAGAAGAACAGCGTACCTTGATTAAAAAGTTGATTGGAGAGGGGAAACCATATAAAGTGCAGAAAATGATAGGCTGCTCAGCTAAAATTATCGCAAATGCTTTAAAATGGCAACCAAAACCTGAAAGACGTGGAAGAAAATGAAAAACTACCATTCGAATAGATAGAATAGCCAAAATGGCAAGGACTCAGCCAACAATCAGCTCCAGGAAGATCAAAGAAGGTCTAAAGTTACCTGTGAGTACTGTTACAATTTTATAAGACGCCTATGTGAAGCCAAGCTATCTGCAAGAAGCCCCCGCAAAGTCCCACTGTTGAAAAAAAGACGTGCTGAAGAGGTTACAATTTGCCTAAGGGCACATTGACTGGCCTAAAGAGAAATGGCGCAACATTTTGTGGACTGATGAAAGTAAGATTGTTCTTTTTGGGTCTAGTGGCCGACCCCCAAACACTGAATTCAAGCCACAGTACACTGTGAAGACAGTGAAGCATGGTGGTGCAAGCATCATGATATGGGGATGTTTCTCATACTACGGTGTTGGGCCTATTTATCGCATACCAGGGATCATGGATCAGTTTGAATACATCAGAATACTTGAAGAGGTCATGCTGCCTTATGCTGAAGAGGAAATGTCCTTGAAATGGGTGTTCCAACAAGACAATGACCCCAAACACACCAGTAAACGTGCAACATCTTGGTTCCAGACCAACAAGATTGACGTTATGGAGTGGCCAGCCCAATCCCCGGATCTTAATCCAATAGAAAACTTGTGGGGTGACATCAAAAATGCAGTTTCTGAGGCAAAACCAAGAATTAGAGAAGAACTGTGGAATGTAGTCCAATCATCCTGGGCTGGAATACCTGATCACAGGTGCCAGACATTGGTTGACTCCATGCAACACAGATGTACAGCAGTTCTCAGAAACAGTGCTTATACAACTAAATATTAATTAACCACTTGCCTACTGGGCACTTATACCCCCTTCTTTACCAGGCCAATTTTCAGCTTTCAGTGCTGTCGCACTTTGACAATTGCGTGGGCACTTCTGGGCACAGGTGGGTGGCACAGGTGGGCGCACTGCTGGGCACGGGTGGGTGGAACTGGTCAGTGCCGATCCCTGCTCTGACAACTGCCGATTCTCGGCAGTAATTTCCCCGCGCTCTGACAGCGTGAGGAAAGTGTAGCCGAGAACCGGCAATTGCATTTCCCAGTGATCAGCGTGTCATTGGACATGGCTGATCACGTAGTAAAAGGCCGCTGTGATTGGCCTTTTACCACATCACGTGATCAGCTGTGTCCGTAGGACACAGCGATCATGGAGATCACCGGGTGTGCGCCCCCGGGGGCGTGCAGGAGAGCGCGTTCTGGGGGGACATCATATGACGCCCTCCCTGAACTGGCCGGCCGCAGTGTAGCCGTCATTTTGGCTATCTGCGGTCGGCAAGTAGTTAAGTGATTCAAAGGAAAGCAAAATCTTCAAACATTTTTCAGTTTATATAGTGAATGTTTGAGTTTGTAAAGAAGAATACAAACACTGCTATTTTTTTGAACAGTTTAATATTCACTTTTCTTCAATTTTTTTTTTTTTTTTTTTTTTAGAGGAACAATATTTTATATGTATTTTTCTTCATATTTTGATTTGGAATAGAATGTGTAGTGTTCCCAATGCATTTGTGTGTATGGAAATAAAAGCTATTAGAAGGATTTTGCACTTTATTCACTTTTTTTTCAACACACTGCTGTTATTTTGAACACAACTGTACCTCTGTTCTCGGCTGCCTAAGAACTGGGGAAGGAGAAACGTTATGCCAGTGAATATCTGTGGGAAGGGGGGGGGGGGGGGGTTGTCAGCAGATTTCTGATCATTGGAGGAGAGCAGGCTGAGTTCTCGCACACACAGCTAGAGAACTGACCACACTGTGCTCTCCTGCCTAGTGTAGTCGGTTTATTAGGAAAGCAAAGGACTGGCAGTAACACCAGAGATTTCACACAAGGGAACCATACAAACAGAACAGGATACACAATTACATGGTACAGTAGGCACATACCAGGAATATGAAATGTTGGGTTTACATACATGGGTGTTGAAATTTTTTTAAACTTCTTGTCCAGGGACTAAATCAGTGCCCCAATCTACTTGTCCCTCATGGCAATCTTCTTGTCCAGATAAAAAAAATAAATTTGATCCAAAACCTTTTTTAAATCTGAGGTGCTTTTAGGAATGTCAGGGGCTTTTAAAAATCTAAAGGGTTGTTATTGTGACTTCAACATGTCATTTTAACATTGCGATGTTTGTCTCCCCTCCCCTCCCTGCCTCTCTCCAGCACCGCACCCAGGGACTAGCAGAGAAGGGAGACACCTTGCAGTATAATGAAAACCGATTGGGTGCTAGTCAGGAAAGGGGTTTGTCTGGCTTATCCTTTATCCCTTTTGATGCCACAGCCATTTTTGTGGTTTTTTTTTTTTTTTTTTGCACACATTTATAAAATAATTTTAGGCCTGAAGATTACACAAAACCCCCAAACATATGTTTTATAAAAGCAGATACCCGAAAGAATAAAATAGCGGTAGTACCAATTTTTTTTGTGTCGCATGATATTACTGCAAAATTTCACTTTGATAATACAAGTTACCGTATTTTTTTCACAGTACAGGGGATGACCAGAGACTGCGGACACAGTGCAGGGGATGGCCAGAGACTGCGGACACAGTGCAGGGGATGGCCAGAGACTGCGGACCTTTGGGGAGAGAGGGGGAGCAGGTACCTGAATTTGACAGGTACCCGCTCCCACTTCCGCGGAGTTGTCCTTTCTTCTTCCAGCGGCGGTTTCTGTGACAGCCGGGTGCCCACTGCGCATGCGCACAAAGTGCTACGCTTTGTGAATGGCCCGCAGCCTTCTGGGACCTGTCATGTGTCCCAGAAGACACCAGACCATTCACAAAGCGCAGCACTTCTCGCGCATGCGCAGTGGGCACCCCGCTGTCACAGAAGGCGCCGTGGGAAGACTGGAGCGAGGAACAGGTAAGGTCCTGCAGGAGAGAAGAGCTGAGCGGCCGGTCCGATATTCTTACATGGTGGCGGCAGAAATACCCGACTGGCCGCTTTACATTCGCTCCATAAGACGCACTGGCATTTTCCCCCCTTTTTTGGGGGGAAAAAGTGCGTCTTATGGAGCGAAAAATATGGTAATTTTAGGGCACAGAAAAAGCAATAAATTACAAAAAAAAATGTAAATACAAAATACGAGGTTGCACCAAGTAAATAGATACCCAAGACATTAAACCTTTAAATTTTCATGCGCTTGTGAAATGGCGACGAACTTCAGTACCCCATATTTTCTGTAGGTGACACTTTTAAAGCCCCTTGTAGGTCATCAATATAGTGTTATGGAGGAGGTCTCATTCTAGAATTATTGCTCTCATTCTGGTGTGTGCGGCAATATAACGTGTATCGCAATCCATGTTTTCATGCGTAGGTGCCCCAGCGTGTGCTTTAACATTTGTACGTGTTTATATGTGGGGGGGGGCATCAAATATTTATTTCTTTTTTTTGGGGGGGGGGGAGAAATGTGTGCTTGGATGTAACTTTGATGCTTTACTCAACAAGACATTGGCAATTGGTAACTTAGGGCTTGATATGTTTTATGGGCCTGCTCACACCACATTAAGGTTGTGGGGTGTTGCATAAATGTGTATGAAGATCCCGCGAGCAACCAAAAAAATTATAATAATTACAAATCAATATGAAAAACTCTCCAATTAAAGTCGCGTACACCCTTCACATACTCAGTGTGCCTCAAAACTAAAAGGAGCAAATTAGTGCAGTGCCTTCCTATTAAGAACCACCTCTTATAGTTCTGATAATCATTCCTAAATATACACAACTTGACAAAAGAATCATGTGCACAGTAGTGAATATATAAAGTCCCATATATCTTGATGATGCTTTACTCTTTCACCACTTTACCTTCATAAGGCATAAAACAGGGTTCCTCCACAAACACACAATTTGTGCTCTCACCTGGAGCTTTTTTACCTCAGGGGGAGGGGCCAGCTGACATCACGACGCAACATGAATCAGAGTAAGGATAATGGAGGAAGTGTATTGCTGTTATGCTGTATGTATCTGGAGTGATCGAGCACCAAAAACATGAGTGCCAATTTTTATTTTAATAAAGTGTTTAAAGTTTATATTTCTGCCTATTCCGTTTTTTTTTTTTTTTTTTTAATGAATTGTTGGGAAGAGAAGATCCAAGATCTAAAGCCTGCTGTGGGAGGAGTGCCAACAAGGCAATCCTCATTCTATTTAGTCCCTTTATAAAGGACACAAGTGTGGTGTATAATGTAAGATCTAAGCATTGTATAATGTGAGGTCAGAAATCTCCGGGTGAGAGCACAATTTGTGTGTTGGTGGAGGAACCCTGTTTTATGCCTTATGAAGGTAAAGTGGTGAAAGAGTAAAGCAACCTCAAGATATATGGGACTTTATATATTCACTACTGTGCACATGATTCTTTTGTCAAGTTGTGTATATTTATGATTTTTTAGTCTGATTATCAGAACTGTAAGAGGTTAGTAATGGATAGAAGCTGCACTAATTTGCTTGCTTTAGTGCGGGGTGCTGCATAATGGGGGAAAAAAATAGAAAACCTGTTTGTATCATTTCAATGCATTCTCTGGTCACCGCACTCCTCACTGCCCCTATACCACATACACCTGTTGTTCTTATTATACAGGATTTATATAGTGCCAACAGTTTGCTCAGCGCTTTACAATATAACGGGAGACAATACAGTTCAATACAAGAGGGATAGGAGGGCCCTGCTCCTTGGAGCTTACAATCTAAGAGGGAGGGGCTAGTGGTACAGCGTGTTTAGCATGCAGGTTGGTTTAAACAAGCCCTTATGTCTTCACAACAAAGGAACCCATTTTGTTGCTCCTGTGATGTGTTCCGACGAAAGTAAATGGATCAAAGTTGATATTAGTCACACGCTATTATAAACTGTATCCCTTCTGATTCATGCAGACTATGTCTAAACTTTATCCTAATACTGGATTTCAAAGGTTTTGGGTGTGGGCTTTCTTTCTAACCATACCTAAATAGCGCTTTGCTATTTTTTTTTTTTTACTTTTTATGCACATTCTCTGGTTTGTTCATTGATTGCCCAACAACCTGGAAATGTTTCTAAATACGGATGACTATTAAAACAGTTCCTGTTCACCCAGTGGCTGTACGGATAGTCTGTGACTGGTAATAACTGCTCCTCCATACACTTGACGTCACAGGAAATAAACACTTCTCAAAACTGTGTGAGCAAGTGAATCATTTCCCTGCACTCTCCTGTCTGCTATTGGCCTTTCACCTAATTGTGGTAATGTTGCTTTAAACATTTTTCCCTTACGTTCTTCGCATGTGGACAGGCCCCCTTCCCTTATAAGTCTGTTCATTTCTCCGTCAGGCTCAGACTTTGTAGCTTCAGCTCGGTGAGTAGACTTTATTTACATTTTGCTGCACGCTTCAGAAAACCGAAGAATTTTGTGGTGTGATTATTGGTCATCAGTAGTTACTCCTGGATGAGGAGTAGTAAAGCTAACTTTTATATCTGAGAATCAGGCAGGACTTTGTTCTGAAATGTGTGCAAGTTGCTGGAAGCAGTCTGATTTTTATTGCTACATTTGAACAAATTCCTGTTGGGAAGACTCTCGTATATTACGGTCAACAAAAATATCACTGTAACCTATAGCTCCTTCTATGTTGCCTTGACTACGGTTCGCCTAATAGCAAACCCTCAGAAAAAAATCTGCGCTTTCAACACCGACCTGCTATTTTCTGGATCCTCTCACAGGGACAGCTATATCTAGTCACCAACCTGCTCTACTTTTGGTAAATCTGTTGTCTTCCTCTCTCAGGAAAGTGAAACCTCATTGCATAACTGACCTTGCCATTTTTTTGGTGTGGGGGTTTTTTTTTTTTTTTTATATAGCTTTTTAATTTACTCACTATAAAGTATTTTTGCGGAATATAAACACTAATGTGATTTAAAGAAAACTCGGTTTACAACACAAGCATGCATTCTGTAGGCTCTGGTCTCTTCATATAGTCTGCAATTTTTTTTTTAATTTTTTTTTTTATCTGAGATGGTCCAAGAGCTAATTGATATTGTTGTCAACAGTAAAGAATATAATTGCCCAGTGTGTGGTTAGAATACAATTTAACCAACTTGGATATATTCTGTTTTATATGCATCAAATCTATGTAGGCATGTGAGGCATACTGACTTTTGTAGTTCAACACAGCCGGTGAGCTGCTGCATATTTCAGCCTGATGTAGACAGGCTCAGACTGAGGCCAAAAATGTACAGAATAAATAACAAAATTGTACAGAAATATGTCTGGAACTGTTCAAAATTTTTTTTTTCTTTTTTTTTTTTCTTTCCACTAATCCCCAAACTGCAATTACTGTAGAAAGAAAAGGAAATATGGGTAGACTGCTGTGTTCTTTTTAAAATGCTAGCACTGTCCACAATTAACATATGCAAACAATAGACACTTTGAGGACTTAGAATTTTCTGGGAGCTCAGTTCTGATCTGCATCTTGGATATATAATCAACTATGGGAAAAACTGTATACCTTTTTTTTGTTTTCATATTAGGAGACTAACTTTCACTGACAGTCAAGGCTCACTGGTTTCTGACTTGTTTTAGGTTTTGCATTATTGTATATTATTGTGTGTACAAAATATAGTATAGTGTGTGTGTGTGTGTGTGTGTGTGTGTGTGTGTGTGTGTGTGTGTATAAAATATAATATAGTGTGTATATAAAATATAATAGTGTGTGTGTATATTACAAGTTATTGACATGTTAACCACTTCCAGCCCAGGCCACTTCTAACATTTCTCTCCTATGTAAAAATCCTTATTTGTTTGCTAGAAAATTACTCAGAACTCCCTAACATTAAACATATTTAGTCACTAAAGAATAAAATGGTAGGTGTTGGTTTTTTTTTTTTTTTTTTAAATTTACACAATTTAATGACTTTTAATGCAAAATAACACTATCTATAACACAATTTTTTTTGTAAAAGTGCTAGGTCTAGTGCTAGAATTTATTGCTCTTGCTATAACATTTGTTCATGGCAATACCTCGCGTATGGTACGAACACTGTTTACATATGCGGGCATGATCTGCCTATGCCCCCTATGTGTGAACACGGGGGAGGGGGGCTTACATTTTTTTTTTTTTATCTTGTTGCTGTGCTTTTTAATGTGTGGAGTGGTTTTTTTTTTTTTTTTTTTTCCTTCACTTTTTTTTTTATTCCTATCACAAGAAATATAAACTTCCCTTGTGATAGAAATCAGGCATGACAGGTCTTCTTTACGGAGACATCTGGGGTTAATAAGACCCCAGATATCGCCTCTACCCTGCAAACCTTGGGGGGGGGGGGGGGATCCCATTGATCTCTGCTTTCCAGAAAAAAATGCTTCTGGGCTCCCAGGACCATAGATATGGCCTGGGACCTTCAGGTCCATGGCCAGCTCCTTGTTAACCTGGTGTCACCGCCGTATTGATACTGGGTTCCCCGATCACACTGGAGAGGCATGGAAAGGGGATATGTCCCCTCCCGCTGCCTGTAAAGGTAATCAAACAGCTAATCAGCCGCTAGGATGGCTTTTACAAAACAGAGAATCGCTGGCTGAAAAAAGATACTGGGATAATGCCTGTAAGCAGCATCCTGGTATAGCAGATGAGATCCAAGGACATTTACCAATCGGGAAGTGGTTAAAAAAACCTTATGACACTTGCTTTGAACAAGATACGCTGATGCCTGGTGTCTACATAAGCTTACCACATTACCTACGTAAGCATAAGCAAGACTACTTGCACAACTAGAGTGTTCAAATTTCTATGTGTAGCTGGCGCATGAAAGACCTATTCTCATACCATATTGGGTTTTATACACCATAAAATTCAATAAAAAGAGGTATAGTAGTTTCTGTTCAAACAAAAAAAAAACAAACAACCTACACCTTTTAAACACATGGTAAAACTTGGAGGATAAAGTGTTTGTAAAGGCTCGAGGTTGTTTTACTATCACACATTCTATGCCTGAAGGTAAAAAGCCTTATCTGTGCAGCATTCTCCCAGCCCCCTCTCAATCCAGCGATGTGCACTGAAGTCAAAATTTGATGCCCTAAAAATTTCATAAGGCAAACGTGTGTGTTTGTGTTGTTTCACTTTATCTGTATTTCAGACCTCATGTCTTTTATCTGCACAATCCAGTGCACTCTGTTTTGTGCTTTTAAATATGAAATACAAACACCTTTTTCATAACGTTAAAGAATAAAACTGAATTTACAAAAAATCAAGTTGTCTGAGGCATATTACCCAGGAGAAACGGAAAACCTGGCCATCCAAGCCACTGCTTAGGACACTTACTGGGTAGCGGGCATCAGGAGAGCTATGAGCAGGGATGGTGTCATCTACAGTGAGCCCAATCAGAATCTTGTTGTGATTTAGCAGTCCTCAGAGTATGGTGGGAGGGGTCCAGGCTGGAACCCTGGATAAGCAGAGTACCTCCTTTGACATGATTCAAGGCTCATGCCCAATTTTCTTCATAACTTTGATTTCTCTCCTGATGCTTTGTACCCCAGATTCTCCTTTTTTAGCTATACCCCAAATTTGCCTTGCACCAAGTCTCAAAGGTAGTCTTTTGGAAATAATGGGAGCTTCTGTTGCAGTCTTATTTTGCTGCTATGGTGTATATTCCCCCTCTGAACCACCAAGTAGTGAAAAAAGGCTCAGGATGACACCCCTCTTGAGAATGCAAATATGACTGGTTCCACTTGATCCAAGTTAAAATACTTCTTGAGGAAAAGGGTAGGAAGCTAGAAGGCTTGGACAGCTGTTGTGTGGCTTTTTATTGTGGTGTTTTTTTTTTTTTTTTCTTGAAATGCAGTTGCTATAGTTTTTATGGCACTATATGGATAGCATTTTCCCTTTTTGGTAATGCTGTATTGAACCTATTGGGTGCACTTTTGGAACGTTTTTTTTAGAACTTGACCTTGCACAGAGGAAAACATAACATGAGGAAGCGTAGAGAATATGTTGGCTCGCAATTGAATCATCTGTGTTTAGATTTCATTGTACAGGTCCTTGGCCCTTACCTAACCTTGGGGTATTCAGAGCTTTCATTCTGACCAGTGTCTTTTTCCGATAGGCCCCTGTCAAGGATAGACAGATCATACTAGTGCATCCTTGATAGGGCTATCCTAGTTTGTGGTCTGTTTAAAACATAAGGCTACCCATAGACGTATGATGATTTTACAAAATGTGCAACATCAAATTAAACCTCTAAAGGAAATTATAGCTGCAAAAAAAGTTCTCTCAATTCAGCCATATAAACAGATTGTGGATCATTCATATGCCTGAAGGCTTTCCCTAATGGTCCCTTGACAGAGTTGGGATGAGGGGGAGCTCTGCTCCTCCCAAAACATCTTCCTCTCTAGCTCCCTCATCACCACCTCCTCCCACGCTTGCCTCCAGGACTTCTCCTGAGCCTCTCCCATCCTCTGGAACTCCCTACCACAGTATGGCTGATCAGCCCCCACCCTGTCTGCCTTTAGGCGATCTTTGCAAACTTCCTTATTCAGGGAAGCCTACCCCACCTCCATCTAAGAACTGTACTTGAATCACCTCCACCAGATCATCCCCCGCAGCTATCTCCTCCCCCTTCTTTTAGATTGTAAGCTCCACAAGCAGGGCCCTCCTGTTCCTTCTGTACTGAAATATTGTAATTGTACTGTCTCCCTTATATTGTAAAGCGCTGTGCAAACTGTTAGCGCTATATAAATCCTGTATAATAATCAATACAACAAGTTCAATTCTTATCCAATCAGTAATCCCCTTGCACTACTGACTTGTTGGAAAAATATAGTGTATGTAAATCCAATCACAAAAATTTCATACAAACCTTAAATATGTTGGTGTAATTCCAAAAATCATTTTCTGTATTTATAAGCCTAACTCAAGGTTTAATTTAACTTTAGTTTGTTTGGACCAATCGTTTCCAAACCATTGCCTTCACTTTTACATGTGCCTGCTATCAGCGCTGTTTAAACTGTAGCATGAGCTGCATACAATATACAGAACTGTGCTGGCAGCAGTACAGGGACTTCTCGTTCCTGGAACAAAGAACACTCAGTGTATTTTATGAATGAATACTAGGCTGCCTCTAATTGGCTGAGGTGGGTTGACAACGTCAGTCTCCACTTCCGCTAATCAGAGGAAGTCTTTAGGGAATGGAACTGGAAGTACCTGTACTGCCTGAACACAGCACTGTATTCTGTATGTAGCTGATGCTACATACAGTTTATACAGTACTGACGCACATGTATTGCTGAAGGGAAATGGTTTGATTTGTACCCGTTTGGGCCAAATGACCTATTTAAAGTTAAATGAAACCTGGAGTTAGGCTTTAAGCCTGCAAGTTGTATTGAAATATCTGGTGAACCTTCAATGAAGGTCTTTACAGGCCCCTCCTGTTGTAGGGTCAAAATGTTTTGTCCCTGTCTCATAATTGAGCTCTTGTGTTGTCGCCCTATCACGTGGGATTCTGGTGGACCATTGAAGCAAATCACCGAAGTGCATGCATGTAGACATTTCAAGTGTATATGAAGTCCAAATAAAATGGCGTTTTAACTGCTCTCCTGTTTGGCAGATTTACTCTTGCTTTTTGTCCTGGTGACTATGGTTTTATCAGGTAAGATGTGAGGAAACATCTGACAGGGATGCAGACAAAAACAAAAAAATTGAACATTCCCCTCTCATTGTTTGGCAAAATGTCAGCAGTACAGGAGGTAAGGGTAAATCTCTCTAATGGATGCTTGGGTAGCAAGCTCATAGGAGCTCTAACCCTTCCCCAGTCCATCCAGACAAGGAAGAAAGTTTTTTTTTTTTTTTTTTTTTTTTTTTTTTTTTTTTTTTTTGCGTGTCACATTTTTATGTAATAGAAAAGCAGGTACTGTAAATCTGCACTGATTTTTTTTTAAAAAAAGCAAATTAAGTAGTTTTGATAAAAAAAAAAAAACAAAACTTGGCAATTGTAAGATGCACAGAGCTATAGCAAATTAAATGCCATTCAGTAAGACTCAGTTCACACTGCTGCGACCCCATTGTCCTGCAACTTGCTTGGTACTTTCATGAGCAATTAGTCTATGGGACTCTTAGGCTACGTTCACACTAGCGTTGTGTGCAGGCGGCAGAGAGGCGTTTGGGAAGCGTTTTTACCGCTTCCCAAACGCCTCGGACAATTCTGCACATTGCAGCACATGGTGCTGTTCTAACGGGAGCGTTAGCATTGCGTCGCTGCAAAACGGACGCCTCTGGTCGAGTCAGGAGGCGTTGAAGCCTCCTATTCTAGTCTATGGTGCTGCTCCGCAAACGCCCGGCGTGTGCGGTTGCGTCGCGTTTGCGGAGCGGTAACACCATTTAAACTTCATTATAGGCGTTTGTGGTGCGTTTTTAACGCTCGGCAAATGCCTAGCAACGTCCGTTAAACCGCGCATGCGGCGTTTGTGGAGTGTTAAATGCTCCGCAAACACCGAACCAACGCTTGCAAAACGCTATAGGGGCGTTTGGCAAGCGTTGGTAAAACAGTCAAGTGTGAACGAGCCCTTAAGTTGCATCAGACTAGTGTAGGAGCCTTTTTAAAAGTGATTGCTAGGTGAGTCACATTGATTGGAATGGCTGCCATTGAAATGAACGTGTTTTTCATTTGTCATGTATTCCCATTTGTCCAGACCTAATAAGCAATCCGATGTTTAGGTAATCGTTTATCCTTTGCATTTAATCAAGCTGTTTTATATTTTTGCAGTTTAAAGTACACAAATGCAAGCACTTCAACCTCCCTTAGCGGTTTTCTGCCCATGTTTGGGTGGGAGTGGAGGGCCTTATTGCCTGTTGTGCACATTTTACACACGGGAAGGGCTCATTGCAAATAAACGAAAGGGAACATTAATTGGACCATTTTTTGTCACTGGTGTGCTTTACATTTTTAAAAGGGGATACAATGCATAAATTATTAAAAGCTTTTTTTATATCCAGGATCTTTAGGTTATAGCCCTGACAGATATACTATAGGTTGTGGGACTCACCCCTTATAAACCTGAAAATGTCCGGTGGGAACCACATGGGCAAAAAAGACAACTATGTATGAGACCGTGCAAGAGTTTATTTTCTCTTCTAATGAGCTGCGCTGTCACACTGCAGCGATAATAGAGGTCTATGCACTACAGCCAGGGAGTTAAATATTACCTGATAGTGTTATTTACTTTTGATATCAAATATTTGTAAAGATAACATTGTCGGGACTGACTGACCTGACATTGTAAATACTAAACATTCATTCAATAAAGTGATTTGTGTTTACTTTTATAGATGTCTGTGGGTATGTTGTGTGACTTTTCATACAGTTCTAATGTCTGTGGTTTTTTTTTTTTTTTTTTTTTCTTTTCCCCCTTTTAAACTACAGAATCTGTTGCAATCTGAAGATTTTGTACTGACAGTTCAGTAAGTATATTACTTTATTCTATATCTGAGCTATCACTTTCATAATTTGATCATAGTGCCACGCATGTGAACGTAAACATTGTGAAATGCGCTGTTTCTATTTTCCAACTATAATGCGGTATAAGACTCCTCTTCTATTTCTGTAAGGCAGTCTTTCTCAACCAGTGTTGGGTGTAACCCAAGGGTTCCTCCAAATGTTGCTTCAGGGGTTCCTTGAGGAGAGAACAGAGGCAAATTGATCTACATACACTGACCACCAATGTATAGGGCACTACATATTGTAATGTTTGTTTCTGGTCATTTTTTATTTGCTTACAGCAAAATGGCACCCATACACACACTTCCCTGGCATATGGTAAGCTCCTCTTGGTACCTGACGTCTGCTTGGTCTCCCACTCATGGGAGAGCCCCCACTAATGTTTTGCCCAGTAGATCTCATTTCATGATTATTACTGCGTAGAATTGTCAAAGATTTGGACGGTACATTCTCTTCTTGATTTCTATTTAAACAGCAACCTACTGATTACACTAATGAACTGTAAACTGTAGTATACATTTTTTTTTTTTTGTGGGGGTTTCTTGTGACCTGAGGGCTGTTTCCAAGGATTACACCATGGTAACAGTTTGAGAAAGACTGCTGTAGTGTTTGTCATCTGTTTTAAAGAAGTTTGACATCTTTATAGGATAAAAGACAAACAGCTGAAATAATAATGGGGTTTCTTACATTACAACAGGTTTTTCTTGCTGTGCTTTGGGATTTCGTCCTATAGCAGTGTTGTGAAATGACCATGTATCTAGGTGTTTTTTTACAAACTGTTTGCAAAGTTCAGTAATCTATGGTGGCTGATCACTGATCATATTACTGTACACTGTTGTACTAGTTCTAAACTGCTGCTGGGTATGGGTCACTGCACTTTGCACTGCCTTTGTTCTATGAGTTGCCTTTTCATACAATGCTCTATGCAGCATAGGCATTTATCTTTTTAAAAACCAAATAACACTAAAAAAGCTCTTAACAGAACAATGCACTATGAACGCCAGAATAAAGGAAAACGAAACATGTCCTGTCGGGATAAAAATTATCAGTGTTGCAATTTCTAGCTTGTTTTAAAGAAGCAGCCATCAGGCTGGTCATCCCTAGTCTTACTTCACTACATAATTCATTAACCCCATCCTATCCAATCCTGGCATCCCTTTTAATATTCTGTATGCCCAGGGGAAGGGAATGATTGGCAATCATATGACCACTATAAATGGCTGTTACATGTTTCGGGAGCTGTTCCTGCTGGCTATCTGTTAGCAGGACCACCGAGAGCTGTCTTTGACAGCTCGGTCTCTGTGCTGAGAGCATGCAGTGAGTACACTCTCAGCATAGAAACATGGGCCACTTGGGGACTCATGTGGGTGTTAAAGCCAACCCCTTTGCAGCTGCACATGTATTTACTCAGGCACTAGGTTAAGCAATAGCAAGCATGAAAGTAGGGATTCCAGATTTCACTGACTTCATTTTGTTCCAGGGCAGGGTCTCTGTAAGAATGGGTGAAATTGAGGGTGTTTGATTATAAAGCCTGCTTTTTAAAAAATAAGTCATCAATACCCATAATTAACTCATGATTGCCTTTAATATCCACTTGTGTGCAATCTATAATACTAATATTTTTGTTTTTTCGTGGATGTTGGCAAGGTGAATTGTCAGCTTATTTCTGACCCTCTTAGCTCCTTATGCAGCCAAGAACAGAGAGCTGGAGAAGGTGAAATAGCAGTACACTTAACTTCCCAGTGAAAAACTGTGCAGGGGGGTTGTGTCAGGACAAGTCTGATCATTGGAGGAGAGCACAGTAAGTTCCCAGCATAGCTAGAGAACTGACCAGACAAGTCTGATCATTGGAGGAGAGCACATGGAGTTCCCAGCATAGCTAGAGAACTGACCAGTCTGGTCAGTTTTTTAATAGGAAAGCAGAGGGAGTGGCAGGAACACCAAGGATTCATACAAAGAGAGAAGGATCATTTTTCAGACAAGTGCATGGTACAGCAGGCACATATGAGGAATGTTAAATCTTGGGTTTACATACTACTTTAGTGTTTTTTGTAAGTAGAAGAATATTTATCAGTTGGTACATGGGCTGCATGTTTGTTTCTTCAGCTATCACAGACAGTTGCAGCAAACTAGGTTGTTTTGCAGTTATTCCATGTAGCTGTATCCCATATAGACAGTCGTGCATTTGTAGTAATTATGAGACTGATATTTGAAGATATGAAACCCCATGTAGTAGAGTGTTTGTTTATATTCCGAGGTATGGCTTGCATTTAACAGGCTTAGTTCAGATGTAATGCATGGTCACTATGGGTGTTGAGCTTCTACTAATCCACTAGCTATCCTTTGCTGACTGACCTCTGTCCTAACTGGGTGGGATTCCAGCCCTTCGTGTGCTTTTGGTGGTGTTGTGTTTTTTAGCTTTTGTGTGTGTTTTTTTTTTTAATTTTTTTTAAAGTTTCTTTTTTAATTTATGTATTGGGATGACTAGCATAACCAGACCATAATGTTGTTGTGTTTTTTTTTCTTGTTGCAACACACATTATTTGCTACCTACCAGGAGTGTATCTGTATGCCTTGAACTTTTTGTTTGTGCCTCATTAGTTAATCTGTGGGGTTTTTTTTTGTTCCATGTGGTGGTGGGAAAACCAAATCCTCTTTTTTTTTTTTTCTTTTTTTTCTTTTTTTTCTTTTTTTTATAACCAGTGTGGTGCATTTAATTCTTAGATATAGTATAATGTAGTCTTTATGAAAACGTCTATGCAGAGGACCTATAAGAGGTACAAATGTGAGAGCCCTCCATATGATCCAACTGACTTTGGGGCTTTAAGGTCAGTCAATGTTTGATTCGGACTTCCTCTGGTTCTGACTCACAAATAGTTGATCCAATGGATTGATGTATTTGGCATACTCATCGTTTTGTATTGAGAATACTGAACTCCGACTACACAGTTTTCAGCTAATGAGGTTCTTATACATTGTTAATCATAGCTTTTGATTTACATTGTGAGCAAGAAGTCATTCTGAAAGTTGGATGGTTGCTCAGTGAACAATGAAGTCTGTTTCGACCCCATGGCTCACTTTGTCCCTTTTTATCCCATTAGCGAAGCCTGCTTATATACGTGTAGATTTCTGTAAAATGTATCACCACTTTCTGTGGTCAAAAGTACTGGAGATTTGTCCAGACGTGGGAGTGAATCACAAGTAAACATCTGCAAGGAAGAGACAGGACATATTTACACACTATGGGGAAAAACTACATCTGCTATCCAGTGTGGGATTAGTTCACATGCATGCACAGGAGTGGCCTATTAACCCTGTCAATACAGGAGCAAAGCAACTGTAGGCAGACCTTACCTTGGTTTGTTCATGTACCAAAAGTATGAGGAAGGCTTCTAACAACTTCCATTGTATATTACTACCTTTACTAAGGGAAATGCATGTTAACCGCAGAGCGTTTTTTTTTAACTGAGATTTTAACAATTTTTTTCATGATACATTTTTTGTTAGGAATAGATTCTAACCCCTGTGTGCAAAAACACTTGAAGGCATCTGTGTAAGGATTGTCTGCAAAGGGAGGTTGTTTTAGATCTTTTGTACAGATAATTGCCCAGTGATTAGAGCACAACCTTTAAGGCATAAGCTGGCTGTACACCATTAAGCCAGCCATAGATGGAGCAAGTTTTCTTTCCTGCAGATATGGATCCATTGAGTTCTCCCGGCTGGGGGCGGGGGTGCAGTTGCAACCAGGAGAACACCGGTATTACTGCTAGCGATTATAATAGCCGCTAGCAATAATCGCATGTAAAATCCGACAGGCTGGTTGTACCCAAATGAATCGATCAACTTGGCTACATTCAGCCTGCCCGTACGTGGTTGAAATCTCAGCTGGTCCCTGCTAAAATAAACATTTTGTACAAATGTTCAGTACATTCGACTAGACAAATTTCACTTGCTTTTAACATTAGCTTTTGTAGTACATTGACTTTAACCTGAATGGAAAACCACATTCACTGTTCTAAAATCATTTGAGAAGAATGTTTTTTATTCTGCTACTTTATTTTTACTTTGTTACTGGGGTCAAAGTGACCTTTGTTTTTGACCACAATGAAGAGAAAATTCAGAGAGAATGTTCTTAAAATGAAAATGTTCTAACAAAATTCCACTAGTTTATACATAGATCTAAACTGGCTAGGTCAGAGGATGAGATTGTTGACTGTACACTTTATTGGCCTTGTTGAGTTTAAGGTCAAAGATCTGTTTTTCTAGCTGAATTAGTCACCATGGATGACCAAATGGAAACGAGATATGCTTCACCTGTATATGGGTTACTTAAGGCACCACATTGGTTAAACTTGAGTTTTAAATTTCTGCATTTAAGTTGGAATTTAGAATAAATATTTGGCAATTTTGTCAATATTTGTCCCTTCTCTGAAAGTCTGGCTTCATCTTCTTTACCTCCTCCCACTATTTACAGGAGCTTCTAAAGAAACAAATGGGAAGTGGGACAGCACCATCAAGTGTAAATATGGGCAAAGCATTGCTGCAGAGACAGCTGCTGCTAGTTTTATAGGAGCATATCCTGGTTATGTTGGCATCCCTCACCTCTTCTGTTTATATGTTTTAATGGACACCGAGGTTTCACTTGCTGGTTTACTAACTTCTTCCCTCTTCTTTTCTGCTTTCTGGCTGGCTGCAGAGTCTCACAATCCTTGGCTTCCAAAGGTTAACAGTAGTCTTACTGTTCATGCACAGTGATACGTAATGCTTTTGTTCTTGTACTGTTGCCTTGGGTAACAACTGCTGCCCCTGCTTTACACGGCTGCCTTAAGAGCCCAAAGAATATTCTTTTGAGAAAAGCACAGCGCCAGTACTTTAATACCCTCACCATGAAGCTTAAAGCAGAAGTGTACACCTTTGTCTTGCTGCCTGTCTACCTGTTAATGTTTGTGTACAGCACTCTTACATTTCTACCATGGTATTTTCTCACCAACGCAAAGAAGAGAAAGGCTATGGCGAAAAGGATAAAAGCTAAACCTGTCTCGGATGTACCCGGAAGCCCTTATCGGGCTGTCAGCCACTTTGATTCACTGGCCACCATAGACATTCCAGGAGCAGACACTCTAGACAAACTTTTTCAACATGCTGCGGCCAAGTTTGGCACGAAAGACTGTCTGGGCACACGAGAGCTGCTGAGTGAGGAAAACGAGAAGCAACCAAATGGCAAAGTCTTCAAGAAGGTAGTTCTCCTTAACTGTGGTTTTTTTTTTTTTTTTTCTTAAATGTCCTAATTATGTGGTGGCCCCAAAATGTCAACAGCACTAATTGCAACATAAGAAAATACTGTATGTTATCTGTCTCTTGAAGATACAAGTGACAATTTATTTTGTGTATGTACAATAAATCCGGCATCTGGAATTTGCTTCTAAACAAGATCACAATGAGCGTTTTGCCTACTGTATAGGTATTCAGAACGTGTCAAAAACTGTCTTCCCATCAACAAGAGGTCTTTTTTAAAAAAAAAAAGTCTATATGGTCTTGCCTTTTGTATTCAGTTTTTAAGTTTTCACGATCACAACATTTTGATTTTGCATTGCACCACTTTATCACTTTTCAGCCTTAAATACAAAAATCATTGTTGTGACAGATTACTTATACACTATTGTGCAAAAGTTTTTAGGCAGGTGTGAAAAAATATGCTTTAAATTAAGAATGCTTTCAGAAATAGAAGTGTTAATTGTTTATCAAGTAAATGAACAGAAAAGAAATCCAAACAATCAATATTTGATGTGACTACCTTTTGCCTCAAAACCGCATCAATTCTTCTAGGTACACTTGCACACAGTTTTTGAAAGAACTAGTCAGGTAGGTTTTTTTCAAACATCTTGGTGAACTAACCACAGATCTGTGGACATAGGCTGCCTCAGATCTTTGTCTCCTTGTAATCCAAGACAGACTCTGTGGGGGCCAAACCATCATTTCCAGCACTTGTTCTTTACGCTGAAGATGGTTCTTAATGACATTGGCTGTATGTTTGGGGTCGTTGTCCTGCTGCAGAAAAAATTTGGGGCCAACCACATGCCTCCCTGATGATATGGCATAATGGATAAGTTTCTGCCTTTATTTCTCAGCATTGAGGACATCATTGATCTTCAACTCCATTTGCAGAAATCGGCCCCAAACTTTCAATGAACTTCCACCATGCTTCACTGTTGCCTGCAGACACTCCTTATCGCTGCAATTCTTTCATGAAGACCACTTTTGGCCAAGTTTTTTCTCTTTGTGCTTGTTCAAAAGAGCTTGACAGCACATCTTGAAACCCCAGTCTGTTTTGAAATCTTTACCTGGGAGAGAACTTGCTGACACAGTATAACTACCTTGTGTCTTGTTGCTGTGCTCAGTCTTGCCATGGTGTATGACCTGTGAAATGAAACTGTCTTCTACAGCTTCGCCTTAGTAGCAGAGTTTGGCTGTTCCTCACCCAGTTTTAAGCCTCCTAAACAGCTGTTTTAAGTAATTACTATATTTCAACCTACATATGAAATTGATAGTTATTGGCACCTGCTTGGTATAATTGGTTATTCATATACCTGACTCTAATCCTACCAAATCCCTGACTTTGTGCAAGTGTAAGTATTGATGCTGTTTTGAGGCCAAAGGGTAGTCACACCAAATATTTGATTTAGATTTTTCTTCTGTTCGCTCACTTTTCATTTTGTAAATTGATAAATTATTTAAAATATATATTTTTGAATGCATTCTTATTGTGCATCATTTATTCACACCTGCCTAAAACCTTTGTACAGTACTTTATATTAGTGCTTTTAATATGGTGCATTTATGATAAACCGTGCAATCTTTAACACCATAATTTTGTTTTACAGCTTATTTTAGGGGAATATAAATGGTTAAATTATGAAGAAGTGAATACCCGAGTCAGCCATTTTGGAAGTGGATTGGCTGCGCTGGGCCTGAAGCCACGAAGCACGGTTGCCATTTTCTGTGAAACTAGAGCCGAATGGATGATAACTGCTCAAGCATGCTTTAGATATAATTTCCCATGTAAGTAGCACACCGCACATGATTTGTGTAACACAGCTAAAACTCAGGTACAAGCAAATCTCTAATAAAGGAAAGAGCACTATACAGAGTTCAATAGCCCAGTTTGGATGCAGAAATTTTTAATGGTACTGGATAATATACCAATGGATGCAGCTTACTGCTGAGATGTAGTTGAGACTGTTTTTCTTGATTGGGTCAGTTACGTGGGTGCCAGAATATGCTGCAGATGCAAAGCTGAACCCCAGGCTTACCTTCATTCCTACGCAGTTGTATAGGCACTTTTCCAGTACTGAAATTGCTTACTCTGGTTTCATTGCACACTGTGAGTTTCTCACAGCATGCATTAGAAGCTACTGCAAGTCTGGTAGAACCTGCTACATTTCTTGGTAGGAAGACATCCCAAATTATCTAAGCCATTCCTCCCAGCCTGATTGTCCTTGCCCTGCATCTGTTTATCATTTTGATTTCAGTTCTTTCAATTCTCACATGTGGACGTTGCCTAGAGCAGGCTGCCTAGGAATGCACACTTTTTTTCCCATCCTCAAACGTTTGATATTTGCATAGCTTCTTTCAAGAGCCAGCCCACTTCTTTGCATCAAGAGTGCTGACGATGCCGCTGGTCCCTTCCACACAACCATAGTCTCCCTGCTTTGCATAGAGAAGCACAAAGACCTAGTGATGGTATCACTGGGCCTAAAATAAGGTATATAAAGAAAATGGAAAGGTTCTATTGACAAATGTCATTAGCACAACGATGGGGGATGGGAGGAACCAAAGAAGGCAAAATTTATAAGCAGGTTTAACTTCAGCTTTTTTTTTTTCCTTCTTTAATATGCTGTAATAAGCTACTATAGTTATGCTGGCGCTATGGCCACAGATCTCTGTAGACACACCTTTGTATGAAAGTAATGTGATATTGTTGTGTAGTGAAGTACTTACATCAGTCTTTTAATACAAAAAGCAGTAAGAATCGCATCACGTTGAATCTCAGTTCTGTTAAGGAATCTACTGAATCCTTGAGTTGAAGACCGCCTACCACCTTGGTATTTCAGTGTTTCAACCAGAATACATGAATGTAATACTCCTAAGCTAGATTCTGAAACACCACTGCAGGCTCCCCTGACACATCAAAAAGAAATGGCGATTCTGAGAAGGAGCAAAGGAAGTCTAATCTTTCTACTGCCCAAGTGAGACTTTTGGATCCGAGTGCAGTTCAGGTGCAGCAGTGGGTTACAGAACTTGCACTAAGGCCTGGTTCACACCAATCCGATTTGCAATGCTCTTTGCATCTCTGTGTATTTTGCCTCATTTTGTGTGTATTTTTTTTGTTAAAAGGTAAGTTTGTTGCTGGGCAGAATAAAAATGCAAAATGTGGCAAAAAACATACTACATGCGTTTCAGCAGCGTCTCCATTGAACTCTATAGTAGCAAAAATGCTGCTTTATGCATTTAAAAAAAGTCTCTGACCCTTCCCAAAAACGTAGCTGCTCAAAAAAAAAAAAGCAGAGATGTGCACGTGTCCTATAGGAAACCATGTTAAATGGACTGTAGTGTTTCTGCAAAAAGCACTAAAAAAAAGCTTTGACGCATTGGTGTGAACCAGGCCTAAGGAAAACAGAGAATAAACTTCCTGATTTTAGTACATTTGTAGTGTTAACTCGATTTAGCATTACTAATGCTTGGATTGGTTTCTCCTATTGCCTGGAATTGCTCTTAAATTATTTTGTGGAGAGTCTAATGAAGCTAGTTTGGCCATCTGCAGATCTATCTATTTCCACAGTGTCACCTAGCAACATAAGGCATACTGACCCTCCTGATTTTTAGTTAATGTCATCAGATGGCAGGAATGCATTGAATAATAATCTGAGAAATTTGCTGAAGAATCCATATTCATTGCTTGTGGTTTGCCTAGCTTATTTTCTTTTCTTTTAGAGGAACTAACATTTCCACAAAGTTCCGCTTTCTTTTGAAGTGAAGATATCCGTGTAGACTTTCTGCAGAATACAAATTAATTTCCCTTTTTATTGGGCTATGCATTATTAAATTTTGCAAGTAGAGGATAAGGCAATTTGTACTGTTTGCCCATTCTATGGTTGTGAATCAGACTGAGCAACTTATAAAAGAAGACCCATGGAAAAATCCTTTAAAAGATTGTTGTACTTTAAGCTGGCCATAAATAGATGGAAAGTCATCCAGTTCAACAAGGATTGAATTTTGAACCATAATTGAACATGCTTGTTCAAGAGGAGTCAAATTTGGTGATTAACTCCCTTCAAGCGGGACTGTTTGAAAATTTTGTATTCGATCAGTTTGTGCAGCCAGTCGGCTGCAGCAGTGATCAGTGTAGTCTGACAGCAGAGAAGTCCTGTTGTCAAATACAATAGCTCAGCATCCTCTAAGGAGGATTCCTTGATCCACCTGAAATGTGTAGATGGCAAAATAATTTTGTGGCCAGCTTAAGCCATCACTAATACCCAGCCCTCCTAAGCTAAATTGCTTACAGACCGTCCAATGCAATTCTCTTCAGGGTGGTCTTGAATTGTGTTGTACACCAAAGATCTCCCTTCTGGCTGTACGGCCCCATTCATATCAATAGGGATTTGCAGGGGCAATACTGAAGAGTTTTGTCACAAACTGTAAACACTAGAGGAGGCTGTGGCTCTGCAATGGAGGGAAGTAAGCAGCTGAACCACTTCATGTTTCATTATATGTTACACTATGGCACCTTTTATTGTCTCACTGCAGACATTTACCAAAAAGGTGCTGCTTGCAATGTCAAACAAAACAATAGTTTCTATGTGTGTGATATAACTCTATAGCGCAACAAATGTTCCAATAGAAGAATCTTAAATTCTTTGAAAGAAAATGTGATCTGTGCAATCTGAGAACAGTTGAATATTCACTAAAACATAATCTTCCTTGCTTTTCTGCAACATTTTGGGATATTTAGATTGTTTAAAGGTGTTTTTACTTTCAGTGGAAAATTACTAATTGAATATGGATAAGGCGTGGTGCATAAATACATGGGCAACAATTGAAATAAAACAAGTCTAATGTGTCTAGTGGCTGATAATGTGCAAAAACATGTGCCCATTGATGTCGGTGTACATGAAGATTCTGAATCTTGTAGAACAACAAAATCAGTGGAAAGCTTAGTTGAGACGTAACAATAAAAACATGACTGATAACCTAACCTTTTCCCACTGTGTCCAAAACAAAAACAAAATGGATGGAGTTGAAGGTAGACTTTAAGTAGCTGAGGAATGGAGTATAGAGATCTGCTTCATCTGGTAGACTACCCAGAGCATTTAATTTCTGCCTCTGGGTACCTGTCTAACCCTTACTCCATTATGTCCTGTAATTTCATCATTAGCCTAAACTTGTGTACTGGAAAGAATTGGAAGGTTGTTTGTGAAATGTTATACTTCAGAAACCTTTTCAAAATTGCGTTTTACTTTTAAGTTTAATGCCAATTCTGTCCAGAACTGCTTCCATTTTGTGTGCTTGTTGACAACTGGAATGACTTACTGGCTTCTCTTAGCTCTGGGTGGTGAGAGAAACCTCAAGTTGTTGTCTCTTTGATTTGGCACATGGTGGTGCCTGTATCCCTGATGGATTCTGTGTGTTAAATAATTAGTGGAGTACTGCTGTGAGTGAAGTAATGGCTTTATTATGATCCTGCAGCTTGGATCTCTTAACCTCTGTCTACAAGGAAAACTGAATTCTGAGTCTAAAACCCTATTCACATTTGTAAGCTCAGTTGCCTTAAGCTCAAAAAAGTACATTCTAGATCAAAAGATGCAGCGCTATAGAACCAGAACGTTATAATAAAACGAAAGAATCAAATCAATAAATCAATATTAGATAACTGAACAAAAGCAACAGTTCATAGAATAAGGTGACTTTAGTGCTCTCCTCTATTTCGTATCCTCCTGATGATCAGGCGTTGTGCAAAATAGTGCTGAAGAAGTGCACACTCACCAGAACGCACAGGTAAATGAGCGTTTATCAATATAGATTCCCCTTAGAATCATCGGCTGGACAGGATGTGGTGGTATGACAGCCTCCTTCCAGAGCTCCTAGATATTCCTGTGTGGTCCCTTGATAGGTGACCTGCGGACTTCTCCTTAAAGCTTGTATGCGTTTCTTACCCAGCAGAGAGATGAGTGACTAAAATGGATACTCCCCAAGGGAGTCAAAACAAAACGTATCCATAGTGTAGTAGGTCATTTAAAAGAATTTATTAAAACGACAGAGATCCGTGTACACAGCAGTGTATAAACAATGTGGACTGACCGTCCAATGGTAAAGATGGCCGCCGGAGCTCCACGATGCTCCGGCGGCGTGACGTCACGGCGTTCCTGGCTCCTCCTACGCGTTTCGTGCACACGCACGTCGTCTGGGGGGATTTGCCACTCTACATGAACTTTATTTAAGCGTATTTTGTGGTTTTTAGTCCTGTACACTTCAATGGGAGTACCTGCAATATGCACTTTTTCATGCTTGAACTCCTCTTCTATAGAACTGTTCTCTTCTCTTGCCCAGCCTAGGAAGCAAATAGCTGAAGCTTAATACACATGTAAAAAATCCTTATAAAAAGCTTTAAAATCACCAGGAATGCATTCTAAAGCTGGCTATACACTAATAGAATTTCTTAGAAAATCAAACAAAATGTTCTAACAAGTAATTCCCAAATAGTGAGGCCAAATAGTCGTTTTTTTTTTGTTTTTTTTGTTTTTTTAATTTTTTTTTTTTTTTGTGGGGGTGGGTTCATCACCATGATGAGGAAATTCAAAGGAGCAGGATGGAATTTTTTTTTTTTCCATGGAATCTCCAACAGTGTTGCTTTTGTTCAGGTAATTACAGTAATTTCAAAACCATGTTAAAAAGTAAAAATTTGAAGTACTTTTTGAGCTGCATTTGTCCAGTCATTGAGTGTACAAAAGCATTTTCTTTGAAAACCTACTAGTGTATGGCCAGCTTTACACTCTTCTCAATGTCAATTCTATGAATGCAGGCTAAATTTGGTTTGGTAGATTGCAAGAAAGTATTCAACTTGACTTTGTTTTACTTTTTCATTTTTAGTGGTTACATTGTATGCTACACTTGGCGAAGATGCAGTGACCTATGGCCTCAATGAATCAGGAGCCACACATCTCATTACTAGTGCTGAGCTACTGGAGACAAAGCTAAAGGTGTGTATTAACATCCTGTATGATGTTAGGTCTTTGCCCTCATCACCTTACCATTTTCACTGAACTTTTTTTTTTTTTTTTTTTCCTTGTTCTGTTGCTAGTGTGTGCTGTCAGAAGTCAACCATATTAAACACATAATCTATGTGGGCAAGAGAAATTTAGAACTATCTGAGTATCCAGCAGGCCTGCAGATCCATAATATGGAGGCGGTAGAAGAGCTGGGTGCCAAACCTGAGAACTGTGAGTTTTTTACATTTTGTCATTTATAGAAGCAGAATGCAGACCATTAGCTCAAATACTTGCCTTCCTACAGTGGTCTACAGCCTTTCCAGCAAAAACATCCTCTTAGTTCACATGCATGCCATGGTCCCATTCGTTCCTGTTAAGCTGTATTCTGTTGGACTCCTAGAAGCAGAGTATGACTTACCAATTGTAATGCATAAGGGTGTGGTACACATTAAAAGGAAGAGCCAGTGGTGACATTTTGCACTGGAAAAGCTGTGCATGCTGGGCTGTGCTGAACAGAGAAGATCACTGAATTGAGATGATAAACATTTGAGCGGGGATGAGGGGAACTGATTAAACAACAAATGTACAGTTGTCAGGTTCACAGGATTGAGTCTCTGAAATTGTACATTAAAATGCTATAATAAAGACAATTTTTTCCTCCATGATGAAAATTGGAAAATTAGAACACTTATAATGAAATTGCCATGTAAATAGAAATATTTCAAAACCGTCCCCTTTGTTTTAGTTGCCCTTAGGTCACTTAAGGTATGAATATTAAACAATCCCTGCATACATAATGTACTATTTAAGTAGGTTTAGCTCCTTGTAATTAGGAATGGCCTAACTAGGAGCATTTTGTCGAAAGATTTTTTTTTTTGTAAAAAATAATGCACCTATTTGCAAAAATAAAGTGCATTTATTTTCATTTTTGAGCCTGCAAAGCATTGCACCAGCAGTCAGTGGATCATGGGTGCAATACTTTGACTCCTGCAGACTCTTCCTCCAGCCTATGACAGTGTGGGTTTTTTTTTTCCTCCAAAACTTCCTGTGGATGAATTACAGGGCAGTGCAGGCAGTCACAATAATTTCAAATGACAGGAGCCAGTGAGAAAAGAACCCTGCAGTGTTGTAAGAGAAAGGAGGGAGGGAGCTGCTATGTACATTAATCATGTTTTCATGTTACACCCTAAATGTGGCTGTAAGATGAAGAGTAGTCAAACAGGTGGAGACAACTCTTAATATGTATACAGGTGCATCTCAATAAATTAGAATATCATTAAAAAGTTAATTTAAGTAATTCAATTAAAAACTTGACACTCCTATATAGTTTCATTACACACAGAGTGATGCATTTCTTTCTTTTAATTTTGATTATGGCTTACAGTTAGTGAAAATTCCAAAACTCAAAATCCAGTAACTCAGAGGGTGTCAATGACTGTCTTCTGGACAACTGTCAAATCGGCAGTCTTCCCCATGATTTTGTAACTTAGACAGAGATCATTTAATGGCTCAGGAAACCTTTACGGGTGTTTGAGTTGATTAGCTGATTTAGAGTGTGACACCATAAGTCTGCAATATTGAATTTTTCACAATATTCTAATTTTCTGAGAACTGAATTTTTGGTTTTCACTAGCTGTAAGCCATAATCATCAAAATTAAAAGAGAGAAATGCTTGAAATGTCACTGTGTGTAATGAATCTATACAATGTTTCACTTTTTGAATTGAATTACTGAAATAACTTTTTGATGATGATCTTCTAATTTGAGATGTACCTGTGTATACCATGCACTACATGGATGAGGCAGTACCTGTGTGTGGGTGAACTTGGTAAACATGACAAAATGTATATTAGTTTTTTTCAGCAGGGCTAGAGCATTGTTTATGTAGTGAGAAAATCGGGCAATGGAGATTCTACTACTATGGATGTAGCCTTGCCATTTAAAACTGAACCCAATCATGAGAGGATCTGAACACCTAAAATAAATTTCAGTCATAGATGGTCTTCTGAGCAGTCCCATCCACTGTGTGGACTGGAAGGACTTGAGGACTAGTACTTTCCTTAGTCTTTAGTTCTCTTTGCTTCTTCTTTGTTTCAGATGTCTTGCCCTAGATTTAATGTTCCCACTGCTACTTTTGAGTTCAAGAAAAAAAACATTAAGAAAATCGATTAGAGGGGAGGGTGACACCTCCTCATAGTACCCATTGCAGATGGGCAAACCTCCCTCATCCTTGGATTGCAAAAAATATAAATATATTTAATTCTGTTTTTCTAATTTTATTCTGTTTTTGATAGACTAATGCTTTAACTTACTAATGATAAAAGCTTTTTCAGAAAGCATTCTCTGACCTGTACTTGTGTGGCCTTTCTTTGCAAAAGCAGCGGAATAAAAGAAAATTTAAGAAAATTAAGTGTCTGAAAGTTCTGCTGGGCTATTGTACCATACACACTGTAAGATTTTCAGACATTGTGATACATGTTTGTGAGAATGATGGAAGCCATCAATTTTTTGCATCAAATGTCTGTTGCTCTGTAATGATCCAGATGCCAAATGTTGTTCCAAATAATGGACATACCAAGTACATCGACATACATGTGTGCATGCTTATAAGATACTCTACTTTATTCTCGTAAATAGTCTGAGATAGCCTTACCAATATGTGACCATCTCTAGCCGTTTACATCTTCTGTGCGTCTTAATTCTAAATATTGGTAGACTGCACATCTGACAGTTAAGACACTAAGTATTCTTCCAACAATTTAGATGTTAGTGGTATGTATAGTCTTCCTAGCAGTTGACTGGCATTTTTTGATCCACAGTGGACAAGCCTCCATGCAGACCTCTTCCTACAGACCTTGCTGTTGTCATGTATACAAGTGGCTCCACTGGCAAACCCAAAGGAGTAATGATGATTCATAACAACCTAATAGCTGGCATGGCTGGACAGTGTGAACGGATACCTGGCCTTGGGTAAATATTTGCCTCTGACAGTATGGTTTTATATTTTACTCCTTAGACTTTGTACACGTGTTTTTTACTTTTTTGGGGGTTTTTTGTTTGTTTTTTTTTTCAATCAGCAGATTGCACAGCAAAACTTTCAGCAAGCTCCAAGCAGCTTTCTTGAAGCTTTTAAGTAACCCTGTTTAGGTTAAGCACAGTAATGAGTGTTGGGTATCACGTTATAGGTGAAACTTTTTTTCATTTTTGATCAAGTAAGGGAGGGTCATAACTCATGTCAGTTTAATTTTTTTGGCATCGGAGTCTCGTTGAGGAGAATTCTTTTACTTTCTGTCCCACAGCCAAAACCGGAAGCAAGAGAAAATCTCTGCAAATTAAGGAAATCTATAGACCTTTTTTTTTTTTTTTTTTTTTTTTTTTTTTTTAACCACTGATCTATATGCAGCCTTTGTTTTCAATGTGCCTGCACACACAGGTGTGTAAACATGCTGCATGTAGATGAGTAAAAAAAAACAAAAAAAAAAACAGTATTTTGCGTCCATATGCGTGCAATTACACGTGTGTAGTATGTTAATTTTGAAGGGGTTAAAATACCATTCTGATAGCTAGAATTTATTTTACTCGTGTACGCACAGATGCACGCAAAAAACGCATGAGATTTTGGGCAGGTATACTGATGTTCAAACATCAGTAACACGTGCGAGTACCGTAAAAGGAAAGAACAAAATGGATCTTCATAACAAATACTCATTGGGTTTTTTGTTTTGTTAGGCCAAAAGACACCTACATTGGATACTTGCCGTTGGCACATGTTCTAGAGATGACTGCGGAGATATCCTGTGTAACCTATGGATGCAGGATTGGCTATTCCTCTCCACTAACGCTGTCAGACCAGGTAAGCATGCACTGCTGTTCTGGTTAATAACGTAGATGACACTCAGGACCAATAACGATAAAATGAACATGTACTTTCTGAAAGTGTTAACATATGAGATTTGAATTTTATATAATGTTATGAAGCTTTTCCCATTATAAGCTACTTCAGGTTAAAGGTGGATAAAAAAAGAATAATAGTTATGGAATTAGATGGTGTGCTAAAAAATGTCAGCATTTAGCAGTATGGCACTTGTGAGACCTACAGTGTAAGATATATGTCAGTGTTAACTGCAAATCTGCAATAGCTCTTATGTTTGTGTCTGAAGAGGTACACTTTATTTCTTGTCTTGATTTATGGATCTTCTATATATCTGCAATGGGTATGTATTTTTACTTGGATTGTGTGTCTTAATTCAAAATGAATTTGTCCTTTGACACATGAGAGGATAAGTTCATCCAAAAGTGATATTTTACTACCTAGTGGAGCCTGGCCCCTCACTTTTTGGTATGTCTTTGATAATCCTATGACCACATCTCCCTGCTGTAATTCTGAGTTTGTTCCTGTCCATCTAGGATTTTGGCTGTTCTTCCCATCTGTGCCTTCTCTAGCACCTTCTATTGCATTCTCAATATAAAATTTTCAGGAAGGGTTAATATATTAAAATCCTCAAATTTACACACACACAAAAACTGTCAGGTGGTAAAATGACTGTGCCAGTAGTGAACCCGTCCTGGATTTCAGGACTCTGAACAGCTGATAAAGCATACATCATGCTAATCTGAGCAGCCTAGATAATGCCTCTAATCAATTTTCTGACAGGTTTAGTCTTGTCCTTCTTTTTTTTATTTTATTTTTTACACTGATTTTCAGAATTGGTTACATGTTGTTGCTCCAACTTAGTCTGCTCTGAATTAGAACATTAGGGAAAGGCAGGTTGGGTGGATAAGGAAATTACTAGAGAACTTTGCTGTAATGTTCTTCACTGAGTGTGCAGTGAACGTGTTCCTTTTTAATTATTCCACGTGTTTCATTTGGGAAGTAATTGTGCAGGGTGTTTGCTGATCTCTTATGAATTAATTGTCTCTGCTTCCTGTCAAGCAGGATAAGAGTCTGACACTTAAATCATTTCTTTTCTACTTAAATCACAGCCTGGCTAAAGGGCAAGAGATAATTTTAATGTGAAAGAGCAAATATTTCAGAAAATGTACTAGGTGGCCTTTCAACCGTTGTTAAATGTTGCACATCCTAAGGGGTCCCTATCTGGGTGAGGAAGATCAACTTATCAGGAATCAAAATGTAAAGGACATGGCTACCATAGGCACTGAAGTCATTCTACCGCCTGTGCATTAAGACTTCTTTAAATTATGTCTCTTATTCATGCAATGCATTTCTATGATTTAAGGTGTGCTGCATTAAAGCAGCCTATTTAATTTTGAATGGGCTGGCAGCGCACCTTAAAGTATAGAAAATCATATTGGCATACTGCAGCACATAAATACATGCATTTGTGGTACACTGCAGTGTAGGTGTGATGGGGCGTCTATTCAAAAGGATGCATGCATTTCACTGTGCATTGAATTATTGCAGCAAATGTAATGGGCCCCTTATTCTATACATTGGGGGGTCTCCAAACTTTCTAAGCAAAGGGCCAGTTTACTGCCCTTCAAGCTTTAGGGGGGTCTGACTGTAGCTGGCGGGCGTGGAAAATGTCTTGGCATCAGTGCCCCATAACTGGTTTTAATGGGAGAAATAGTGGCCAATTGAGCACTATTCTCACTGATATCAAAAATTTAGCACTATTCTCACTGATATTAACAATTGTTGATATGAATGAGAAGAATTGTGCCCCATTGATGGTGTCAGTAGAAATAGTGCTCCATCATTGGTGTCAGTGGAATAGTGCCCGAAGGGACAGATTAAAGCAAGAAAAGGGCCACATCTGGCCCCAAGACCACTGCTATAGATCAATGCAAGCATCTGTGTAGATGCAGAAAGCAGGTTGTTTGCATACTGCTTTGATATTAAGTTTCCAAGCTGCTGTGATTTCATTTTGTGTACACATCTTAATATATTATTCTACAAGATTTCTCTAGCGCTTTATGTGGGAAAAGGTTGGCTAAACTTTCTTGAACTTTTACAATGCACGGTTTGTCTTAAAGTGCATAATTGTTCTCCTACACTGACCCAGACTTTGGCATGTCTCTCTGAATCAAGGCACAAAGCCAGATTTACACAGCAGAAACTGTTTATTCATTTGACTAGTCTTCTGGATATGGAGTCTCTACTGTGCCGCAAATAATTCTAGTGATCCACACACAGCTCTAAGCTAGACACAGAATTACTGGATGCTCTGGGACTGAGGAGGAGACTAAAAACCTTTAGAAATTGTCCTTGTACCACCACATTATGTATCTAGAAGTGGTAATCAAACAAGAATACAGGGAAAGACTAAGTGCCTGTTCACACTAAACCACAGTGGTGTATGTGCAGGTAGTTCTTTCTTCCGGCTGTAGTATACTGCTGGTGGAGGTGGTGTGATGCGTATTTAGTGAATCGTACAGTTCCCTTTTTTTGGTTTTTTTTCAACTCTATTGGAAGTGCAGAATGTGACACTTCATGTCACTGCATAGCATCGTGGTGTGTTGTGTTGTATAGTAATGTGCGATTCCCGTCCTGCATGCTGGGAAAAAAAAAAAAATCCTTGTATGCACTTTATGGCCGTTCATTTCACCACACCTCTGGGGTGTGTTGCAGTGTGAACAGCAACATGAATACAAATACACTATTCCCAAAGCACGTGTTGGCTGTGCATGTACGTAGATGGATGCTGCAGAGACCACTGACTGGAAACAAGACTTTCAAGGCGAATATGTCACCAGCACACTACGGATGTCCAAAAAGGGTCCAAAGCTTCATTCAGCGATCACATCATCACTTAAGCAATGTTTCAGAGTCACGCAGGACGCTGTTTTGCAGTGTGCACAGGACACATAGAAAACAATTGTTTTCTGTGGGTCCCAGAAGTGACCTGCTTTCTTCCAGTGCGGTAACACGCAGATCGCACTAGATTTGAAAATTGATTCCTACAATGGCTAGATATGTTTTATGTTTGAATTGTATTTTTGCACTAAATTTCAATCAGTATATTTATACTATGATTTGTAAGTACTAGGTACCTAATATGTGTATATTGTTTGGGTTTTTTGTTTTGTTTTTCGCTGATGGCACTTCCACTTTGGACTTGTCACGATTATGTATAGTTTCTTTTCTGCTACTGAAGACTGGAACATTGAGCGTAACATGCAATAATGGCCAAATCATTTATGCACATTCAGCTGCTCTTGTATGTGGTTGACCATGGTTTCTTTACCTAGAAGATCTAGAGCTGTCTATCTGTAGGTAACACTAGATACCTACAGGTTTCATAACCTACCCTAACTTCCTTCCTAATCTTATGGGGGAGTTTCAGTACTACGTAATATGCTAACAGCTCTCTCTGCTGTTGATCTCCAAGTACTTGGATCCTTGTTGTTCATACTTGTTTGGTCTGACAACAAAGTACCATTTGTATACCTAGTGCTGCTGACATTGTATAGAAAACATAAGGCAAAAGCTTTCATTGGAAGCTGGGCATAGATCAATCAAAATACAACTACTTCAGCAGAAACAAGCTAAATTCCAATCGATCTATGATTGTGCCCATTCTAGAGAAGTCTAATGATAGACTTCTCTCAAACCAGCTTGTTGGAAAACTTTTTTTTTTGATCAGCACTGCTGCCAATTGTGGAGGAGTCCCCACTGTCAGAATACTTTAACACAGCAGGGACAATTCCTCCAGGGGAATCCATTTATTTTTTTCCAATCGGCCAACTGGCTGTTCAAAAATAGACTGATCTATGTGTGGCCAGCCTTTAGTTGACTACTATACCCAAGTTTTACACTTGGTTAAAAATCATCAAAAATGGCAAAAGCTTGACTTTAGGCTCCATTCACGAAGATAACACACCAGGCTATGTATCCTTTTTGAAGAAAAAGTGAGTTTTCAGGTAAGTCCAATGAAATTAGAAAATTAGTCAGATGGCTAATAGAGTGCCTTAGGATGGTGTTAAAGCGGAGCAAAAGTCAGGATTGCATTTCTCTACTTCAACAGTCAGACACTCGTGGGGTCCTTTGCTGGCATCTTCTCTCAGGCTTCCTCCAGGTGTCAATCAGCCATCATGATTAGTCAGTGCAGGATGACGTTACTCCTGCGCATATGCAGTGTCATTCATCTTTGTACACGGGCACTGTGCCAGAAATGTAAACTGAGCTGTGCATGCGCTGCTCCGTGTGCATTCTGCAGAAGATTGCGAACAGTCAGGTAAGTTTATTGTAGAAGAGACATTGCATGTCTCTCCTCCAATAAGGAGCCTGCCTGTTTGTAATTGTTTTTCTACTTTAGTCCCACTTGAAAGCGTTTTGAATTGTTTATTATGCCTTTCTCTAAATGACTGCAGGTTACCACATAATCTCTCCCTCATGGAAGTAATTGGTCCTTTCATTGTTTTCCAAAAAAAAAAGTATTTCTTCTTCTAAAAAGCAAATGTATTTTTTTTCAACCATGCAGAATTACAGAAGGGGAACCTCCTTCCTTTTTTTTTTTTTTTTTTTTTTTTTTTTTAAGGCCAGCACACACATTCCAGCCCAATATGCTGATGTAGTGTTCAAGCTGCATATCTTGTACTATAAACAGTATGTAAGAGTAGCTTGTGTTTCAGCTAGGGTCAGTTCGCCAGGATTGTATCTCCTTGAGCTACTTATTTTGTGATCAGATGATTAAACACTTGTAAAAAGAGAAATGTTGAAAGACCGTAACAAACGTCAACACGTTATGCACAGGCCATTCTTTCGTAATGCAGTACTTGTAGAAAAGACTAGTTTACTCTTTCCTGCTGTTCTTGTTCTGTGCTTTTCGATCTGGCTGAGTCCTACCTGATTAATTCTAAACTGTTTGGACAGCCATAGTACCTCACTTTATCTTGAAAGATAATTTGGCACGGTTAAACGTATTTGATCTGCTGCATATGATTTAAAAATTCTTCAACTTTTTTTTGAAGACTAATATTTTAGGCAGAGGGGGTGGGCAAGTCTAGTTTTTTTTTTTTTGTTTTTGTTTGTTTTTGTTTTTTTTAATTTTTCTCCCCCCACAAGAATAGCGGCGCAAAGAGCATTTATGGTTTATGGTGTGCAGAATGCGGCAATCAGCTGGACTATACTGAAGTCAGTTAATTGCAAGATTTTCACGTGGCTGCAATGGTTTACCAGAATTTGTGTGTAAAAGTTTTTTTTATATTTGGATGTTAAAGTATGTTGTGAAGTCTCCCAAACATCCTTTCTCAGTGCTGTATGTGACCACTCTGACCCATCCTCCTGACTTTGAAAAGGGGGTATTTAGCAGGAATGGGCTGGGACCACCAGATCAATACAAGGGCAAGGGGATTGCCTTATCAAACTTTGAAGTTTTCCACAATGTGAATAGTTTAGTGTTCTGTTATGTTGAAGCCTGAGGTGAACATAGTAGTTCCAACACACAGGATCTCATGACAAGGGGATATATGAAAGTGGTCACTTCTACCACAAACATTCTACAGGAAACTGCCCATTATCCCTCCTCACTGTGTTTACATACCTTAGCCAAAAGGTACATTTATGTCAGGTGAGTTGTAGGATGCAATGTAGTCCAAGAAATTTTAGTTCCAATTTTGGTGTTCACACTTATCAGAACTTAATCTGAATTGACAGATTCAGATGCAGCCATTAACCAATCTGTCAAATGTTAACACACTGACTTGTATTTTCTTTTGTCTTTCACTAAAACTAAGTTTTTAAAACATAATTGTTTTTTATTTTTTTATTTTTACAGTCAAGTAAAATAAAAAAAGGAAGCAAAGGAGATTGTACAGTATTGAAGCCCACACTAATGGCTGCTGTGCCTGTAAGTACACCTAAGTATTTCCTGTTTATCTGTAATCTCACAACAAAACAAGTATATGAAATAACTAGAAGCTGTTTTATTCTTTCAACACCTCTTAAAAGATTCTACTATTGTCCATTTTTAAATTTCAGGATGTGTTCTTTTAGAAGAATTTAATCCATTTTTTTTCTGTGCATGTTACATTACTTCAAGGCTTGAATAGACCCTATTTCAGTAGTGTAGGAAAAGTAATATTTCCCTTTTTACTACCTTGTTCCAGCTGTAATCTTTATGGGCAAAATAGACACACAAGCTACTACTCTGCTTTTTTACTGTTTGTTACAGTTGAGTTCCTTTGAACTAATTTTCCACACTAATAAGCAGGAATGTCTTTCCTGACAATTAAAATTTGAGTATAAATTAAAGGATAAGGTTCACCTTTTCAAGAAAAAATTTCTACACATTTTTGCAGGGAAAACAAAATGTGTGTATTTTTTCCTGCAGGAGCCTGGAAAGCATTGCACCTGTGATCGGTGGTACAGTGTTGGGCTTCTGCAGACCAGCACTGTAGCTTTCACCCTATACTAGCAATATGGGCTGTCAATTACAAAGCTCCAGGCCAGGGCTTGTGAATAAACTACAAGGGCGCTCATAAGCTCCCTCGCAGTTGATTCAGAGCTACAAGCCATCAACCACGGTGGATGACCATAGTTGTACTACATTCATGGGGAAACCATGAATGAATGATGCGGCCGTGTAGGTGGAGTTCTGCTCGGCTGCACTGTTTTTAAATTGTGACCGCAAATGCAGGGAGAGGGTCCCCCATCCACTGTCACATTGAGGTGGGAATCGGGGGTAGGGGGGGTGCTGGCAGGCTGCAGAAGCTGTTACTTCACCCTAAATACAGGTGTAACATGTTCTCAAAGGTTACTGTATCCTTTACAGAGTGTAAGTCCTACTCTCCCACTTTGATGTATTTAAATCCCTGACTTCAACCACTCCCTGCTCTTCAGATCTTTTTTTTCGCATATGTATACTCACTACCAAGTTAATGAGTCTATTTTAGGTAGGTTTTTTTTGTGTGGATTGAATACTGTTAATGTATGCCCAGTTCTTCCTGTAATATGTTACTGTTCTCTTATAGGAAATTATGGATCGTATTTACAAGAATGTCATGAGCAAAGTGCAAGAAATGAATGTTTTCCAGAGAACACTGTTTAAGCTGGGTTATGATTACAAGTTGGAGCAGATAAAGAAGGGATACGATGCTCCGTTATGTAATGTGTATGTAAAAGTCATTCATGTATAACTAGCCAGTTGTGTGGTCTGTCACTACATTCAATTGTTTAATTCAGTACGGTTAATTCTTGCATTATTTTCATCTGGTTCTGTGGCAGAAAGGAATATATGTGGTGGTTTGTGTCTTATGCCATTGACAGAACTAGGTGGCTTTTTTTTTTCTTTTTTCTTTTTTATGATCACAAGTCTCAACTATGGTTACTGTATAGTGAAAACTGCAGCTGCTGGTGTATAGGTAGATTAATGAAAACAATCTCGCTTAGACATGTTAATGCTGTCAAAGTAGATTCTGGAGTGTACCTGCACTGACTGATTGCATTATGCAAGTATTCAGTGCATTGTTAAAGTATGTTTAAACGAATACCAGAACCTATAGTTGGCTCGATACAGCTGGCACTGTTTAAAAAGGTTCACAAGGGGTATTTATCTGTAGCCGGTTTGGAGGGGATCCCACGCTTCATTTCTTACATCCAGGTTAAATAGAGTATTGGATGCCATGATAGGCATTTTATTTATTCCTAGGTTCTGCCACTGTAGTATTAAGTTTTCAACAGGCACATGCTGTTGATCTCACAAATGTTTAACTAGAAAAATGTTTCAACCTGTCACACAGTTTTGTATATTGCATAGGGTTTGGTGTTCAGCAGTTCCATAAGGAAATGATTAGATTAACTCTGATTTAATTAAAAAGGAAAGCTTTGTTATAAAATGAGGCTCTACTGAAATTAAGAGCTTTTAACAAATAACGCTGTACCTTAAGCCAGCCATAGATGAATCGCATCTTGGCCAGTTCAGCAGGGACCAGCCAAGATTTGATCCATCTCTGGGCAGACTGGTTTTACTGAAGTCGATCCATTGATCGATTTCAGTACAACCCCCCGTTGGAATTTTTGCATGTGATCACTGCCGGCAGTTATAACAGCAGGCAGTGATCATTGTGTTCGGCTAGCAGGGAATGCTCCCCACCTCCAGAACACAATAGCTATGCGGGAGGGATTCCCCTGTCAACACTGTGTTTGAAGGAAAGAAAATCGTATCTTCTATGGCTTGCCTTACTCTGCACAGTAGAAGAGTATATAGTTTAGTCATACTACCTGATAACATCTTATACTTTTGTATCTCCAAAACATCACATTGATTTAGACCCTCAAAGTACTCAGAGCAAAATAATGTAGAGTCGTATTCCATCATGAGAGCTAAGTTATTTTTCTGCTAGCATATACCTTGTCGGCTATGCCCTTTGGAACGGCCACACAGAAACTTTCAAGATTTTCTCTCTACAGGCCATGATCCATGGGGACACTATAAAAAGTAAAGTAAATGTTTCCTAGAAAAGGATGTAGGCTTATGATCTATGCAGTAACAGATCTCCATTAGTATTGGATCTTTTTATTTATTTATTTTTACTCAGACTAACAATTTTGTTTCCTTTCAGGATATTGTTCAAAAAAGTAAAGGCATTATTAGGAGGGAATGTCCGCATGATGCTTTGTGGTGGTGCTCCTTTGTCTCCACAGACTCAGAGGTTTATGAATATCTGTTTCTGTTGTCCTGTTGGTCAAGGTTATGGATTGACAGAAACCTGTGGAGCTGGTACCATCACTGAAGGTAAATACGAAAACTGGCTGACAAATCTATTGTATTGAGTCAATTCCTTCTATTTAAATTTAGAAAGTAAACACATCTCTTCTGTCTCCTAATGGTGTACACATGCTGAAGACTGTAGCTGATCTTGCTCTGTAATATGTTAATGAGGCTAATAGCCACTGAACTTTGGCATTTGCTTCTGCAAAGAATGAAAACAAATTTCGCTGGATGTGAATTACACACCACCAAACCACTTTCTTTTTGACCAAATCTTTTGTAGTTGCACCCTTTCTGTGGTCAATGTATAGGACATTCATTGAAAGGAAGATGTGAGTGAATCATGTTACTGCAGTGAGACCTGGGCAGCCTGAGGCCCGTAAACTTTTTGGCACCCCAGCCTAGAGCTTATGTGACCTGTTCACAAATCCATAGTTGCTCATAGAGGTCTATATCCACTAGAATATTTCACTGCAATCATAATTTTTCTCAGTCCAACTATTTTTACATATCAGCTACAAAGAGCACATTGTTTTCAGTGGGCCAGTAGACTTTTGGACTTGCATTGCGAGAAGGAACAGTAAAGCACAACCATTGTATTCCACAGTTCACTGGAAGTAGAACTTGTATATGAGAAAAATAAGGCAGCCCACCATGTACACAAAATGACAAAAGTGTATATATAGAAAATACCTAATACTGTACATAAATATGATTTTATAACTTTAAGATCAAGTTTAGGTGTGGATTTTTTTTTGCATAGATACATTGGTTCAGTTTGGACTAATGTTGGTTAGTATTATACCTTGCCAATCTGTGAAAACTAGAACTAATTGTAGTAGGCACTGCTACGACAATGCTGCTGTCTTCTGGGTCCTGTAACAAGGGGCTACCCTACTGAATGTTTAACACTAGGGGGTCACTCAGCATTGGTGTCATTCTCAGAACACCTTGCATATTGGCAATGAATGCAAGGCGTTCTCTGATTAAGGAAGGTGGAGAGGTGGGACACTGACCTCATGTTCTCACCTTGTCCAGTCAGAGAACGCCTTGCATTAACAGATAAAAAGAATCGTTTTCTGTTAATGTTGACTGTCCCTAGCCAGAAACCCACTATGTTCAATATGCAGCAGGACCACTGCTTGGCAAAGTACCCTGAAGCTAACTGCAGTTATTGTAGTACTGGTACCTACTAATATGATTTCCAGTTTCCACAACGATCAGATCAGCCAGACCAATGTAATTATGCAAAAATAAAAGCCTTAGAGTACTTTCACACTCTTCTGATGGGGTTTGACTACACAGCAGGAGCAGTGCAGCTTACCTGTGGGTGTGGTGTGAGTTAATGCACCTCTATGGAAGAGTGCAGCTATGTCCTGTGGTTTTGGTGCACTCTTAGCGTCCCAAAACCATGGGACATAATGGACCTCTATGGGAAAGCACAGCTAACCCACACCAAACTTCCTTCCATCCATGTGTGCTCTCTGCTGGTACTATAGATGCCGCTCTCTGGCTCTTGTCATCTATTTCAGCTTCTGTGCTCTGTACAGCATTCATCAGAGAACGCCTCTGTTTAAGTGGATATTGCATGTTTTGTTTTAATTCAGTATTTTAACCATCTTGTGCCATGTTGATCTTTTTGTTTCTTTGGAGTCCTGCAATTTAAGTGCTACAGCTGGGATCAGTTACCCGAAGGGAACTGGTCATTTACACATTTGCAACATAATTATGTGAAATGTAGTACTCTGTGTGGACTCTTGAAGTTGCACAACTGGTATGCCAGTAGCTTTACTCTCCACTATAGGCTAGTTCCTGAGCAATAAACCTGAACGCATTCAACTTACAAGTATGTGACTGGCCCATAATCAAGCTGTAGCTGAGTGTTGGAGGCACTGTTGCTTGGGATTTTCTGTACAGAAGGCAGTACTGGAATTATGACAGGGCCTTTTGTTAGCAAGTGTTTTTATTATATTACGACTTTAATAATGAACTAATTTTTTTTTCTTTTTTTTCAGTATCAGACTATAGCACTGGAAGGGTGGGTGCTCCACTTACTTGCTGTGAAATAAAACTACGAGATTGGGTAGAAGGTGAGTACTCTTAAAGTATAACTATAGGCAAAATTATTTATTTTTTCCATTTAGGTTAGAGTTGAGGGTTATAAGCCCTGCAGTTTTTCTTCCATCTGTGTCCTGTAAAGGAGATTTCCCTTCATTTCCTGTCCGATAACTAAAACCGGAAGTGAGAGGAAATCCCTCCAAAGTGAGGGGATGTCACCAGAACTAGTGTCCCGATGGGAAGACCTTCTCTTACTGTTCTGACGTCGGCCCAAAATTGGGGATTTTTTTACTTTCGATAATTGTAAACAGGACAAATAAAGTGAATCTCCCTAACTGTGGCACAGACCGCAATAAAAACTGATCCCTCCCCACTCTATCCAAAACTTTAAAAAAAAAAATGCTTTTAGTTCAACCTTAACACGATAGATTCTTCTACTATGTAAATATAAAAATATGTTGTTCTTCTGATTTTTGTGCAAAATGTCAAGACTTGCCAATAGTCAAGTTCCCCTATTTACTGGGCTGTATTCTAGAATGATCAATGAGAAAATGCCCCCTATAATGGCAATAAGCTGGTTTTCATATCTAAGAAACTCCGCTGTTTAAAATGATTAGGGGACACCAGTGATAATACTAAAACTAGATGAAGAAAAGAGGGTAGTGCCACTGTTAAATTTTTTTGTATAACAGTTGTTGACATATACAGTTATACACTATTTTAAAACTCCTGAATTAAGACCCTCCAAACAAGACAAAGATTACTGCAGGCTGTCTGAGACTGCTAGGCTAGTAGTGTAAAGCTGGCTATATACTTGTAGGATTTCTGTAGAATTTTTCATTTTTAGAATATTCATTCAGTTTGTTTTTTTTTGTTTTTTATTCACCATTGGGGTAAAATTGATATTTGTTTTTGTTTTTGACCACCGTGCAAAAAACAAAATTCCATCTTGCTTCACATTTTTTTTTGTCAAACATATGAATTTCCAACTATGAGAATTTTCATATGAGTGTTTGTTCGTTCAAGAGTCTACTAGTGTATCGCTAGCTTTAGTCATCTCAAACTTTTAATTGATTTTTTTCTTGCAGGAGGCTACACAAATCAGGATAAGCCACATCCACGAGGAGAAATTGTAATTGGAGGGCAAAACGTTTCCATGGGTTACTTTAAAAATGAAGAACGGAACCTAGAGGACTTCTATGTGGATGAGAATGAGCAGAGGTGGTTCTGTACTGGAGATATCGGAGAATTCCACTCCGATGGCTGCCTGCAGATAATTGGTAGGTTACTCAGCTTTATCCATACTGAGGAATATAATTTCCAGTGTCTTGCCTAATGACTAGAGATCTGTGTGTTTTTTTTTTTTTTGTGTGTTTTTTACAGACCGGAAAAAGGATTTGGTAAAGCTACAAGCAGGAGAATATGTGTCTCTGGGCAAAGTGGAAGCTGCTTTGAAGAACTGTCCTCTGATTGACAACATCTGTGCCTATGCCAACAGGTAAACTTTCTAGATCGAAATACATTGAATTGTTATGCTTTGCTGTAGTTTATAGCCGTAGGGAAGCCACTGTTGCTGCAGTGCTTTTGGAGCTTTAAAGTATGATCATTAATGGATATAGTTACTGTAAAAGATTAAATCTGCCTCTAGTTAATGAAAATAGTTCAATAGTAGTATGCAGCCAAAATGCTGCCAGCATTTAAGTAGAAATATAAATTTGCACAACCATAAGCCTTATACCTAACTGCCAGGATGCCAGTATTTGTGTGTTTGTTCTCTAGTGTTCTTGATACTGACCCATGGCAGGCAGCATACGCGAGAGAAAGAATTGGGCACAAGTCAGGCTGGCTCATGATGAGGCAACCTGACAGACCCTACCCTGCTGTCTTCTTCAGGAGACCCTGAGTATGTTTACACAGTGACAGCCTTTTACTGACCCACAAGCTGGAGAGCAAGCTTTCTGCAGAAAAAAGATCCATTTTACATTTACAGTTGGGCAACACAACCGCCAAAAGATCTGTACATAGTAAGGAGCACACTGTGTACATTATTACTATTAGACAAACGAGCAACATAAATATCCAGACACTGTTAATTGGTTTAAACAGTTAAGGGTTTTATAAAAATAATCACATCAGTGTTGCATGAATGCATTTTGTGATGTATTTATAACACTGGAAATGGTTTGTGCAAAAATGTATATTTACAGCATATGTAACCGTTACATTTGACTTTTTATTCCTATCCTGATCTGAGAGAACAGCTAGATTTCAGCTTCTGTGAGCATTGTTGCTACTCTCGAGTACTTTGCTGTATTCCCTTTTTAATTCGTCTGAACATATCTCAGCTTGCAGACTTTGCTTATAGCAACCAGTTGAATTCTTTACATTGTAGTGTTCATTCTTAGCATTTCTGTGTTTAATACCAAACATGTAATTCTCTTTATGAATATAATTTTATAAGTTGAAGTTCCAAAGCAAAAAAAAAATGTCTGAACCTGGAGAGGTTTTCTTTGCTTGTATGTGCCCTTGGTGATACTAATCTTCCTTGTATCCTGTTACAGTCACCAGTCTTATGTGATCAGCTTTGTCGTTCCTAATCAGAAGAAGCTGACTAGTTTAGCACAACAGAAAGGGATCGAAGGCACTTGGGAGGAAATCTGTAACAATTCCACAATGGAGGCAGAAGTATTAAAGGAGATTAGGGAGGTAGCATGTTCAAGTAAGTCGCATCCTGTTTGTTCCATCCTATGTGATTTAGTTTGTACATCAAGTTGCTAGACAGTGTGTGTTTCTTTTGGTTGTTCTTTCTAGGAAACCTAAGATACACAATCTATCCACACTAATAGATTTGGTCCAGCCTGGTTAAAGTTTGACCTCCATGTCTTGGCAGCCTTTCTTCTACCTTGTTAGAAGAGCCTTTAATACAATGAACCTGAGTAAAGGGTTAAAACAGAAAGGGGGGGGGGGTTACTGGAAAGACTTTTCAATTTTGTGAAACAAAAAAACGGCCCTTGTTATTTATAAAGCAGATAAAGGCAATCTATGTGAGGTTATGACTTACTGTTTACTATAGTGGGAGCTGTTCCACTTGTATGTAGAGGATCTTTACCAACCTCCATGACTATTCTGGATCATCACAACTCCGTTTTGAGATGTTTATCAAGATGTGCTTACATGTACCATCTTGTTCGAAATTTCATGGTAATGAGTAATCTCATCACAAAACTAATGACTAGGTTTCATCTTTTGTAGAAGTACAGACTTTATGAAAATGTATCCTGAAAATACGTCATTGCTATCTTGAGTTCCAGTTTCATTCTGCTGTACTCATTAATGAAACCTACCTAACTTTCTAAAAGAAATGGAGGATTAGATTAACATGTAGGTTGCAATTACTGAACTTCTGAATTTACATTATCCCAGTCCTGAAACAAACTGGTACAGATAATGACTCTACTGCCACCTATTGAACACATTTTCTATGACCCTTCAAATTAAACTCAGTCCAAACAGTAATGCACATCCAGATTATTAAACAGTCGGTCTTTTTTTTTTTTCTCCGTTTTGGTTCTCTTACCTTTTCTTTAAGTAAAACCCGTTTACCATATGCTCTCTGATATGAGTCAGTTCATCTTACCCATACAATGCGATGAACCTTACTGCTGTGACCAACCTATATTGTCTTATATACTCAAATTGATTTATTTCAGTCCTGTTCTCCTAAAATTGCCTATAAGATGCTACTGTGTAAATCTGTGTTCTCCTTGTTAAATGAGTCTACTCACCCTTGTAACTAGACGTACTGTAATTTCTTTATTTTCTTTTGTATAAGCAAACCTAAAAGTTGGTGATTCTCTGTTCCTATTAAGGTGGTGTGTTGATCACCTCCAAAATGCAAAAGTCCAGTTTTTACCTATAAATTGAGATTGTCAAGCACATCAATAAATGTAACGAAAAAGCTTTGACAAATGGTTAAAAAATGAAAAAAAATACATCACATTCATATTTCACAAACCCCCTTAAAAACAAGGAATGCTAGTCCACAACCCCATAAATAAATAAAAAAACAAAAACAAGACCTTATTTCGGATATTTATTTGAACAGCAGTTGTCTTTTTCGAGTCTTGCCCGTTTCTTCAGGACAATAGAATCTAGGGGTGAACCGAAATGAAAATTCTGGTACCGAAAACAAAATGCACTTGGCCGAAACCGGAATGCGTAGATTTGAAAAATGAATGAATATATATATATATATATATATATATATATATATATATATATATATATATATATATATATATATAATTTTTTTTTTTTTTGGGGGGGGGGGGGGGGCCCTGATTAAAAAAAAACTAATCTATACCCCAATTTTTTGTAAAATGTGAAAGAGAGGATGTTACTTGCTCTGACGTTTGTGGCAATACCTCACGTGTGTGGTTTGAACACCATTTACATATGTGGGCATGGCCTACGTATGCATTCACCACTACGTGCGATCACGGGGGGGACAGGGGCACTTCAAATTTTCTTGTTTTTGTTTTTTGGGGGTGTTTTGCGCTGATCAACCGTCAGTACTTAAGGATTTATCAATTTTAAATGTATACCATAGTTTGTGGACTCTCATCCAAAGACTTGTAGCAGAATACATTTTGGCCTAAATTTGCGCGAAAAGATTATTTGGAAAATGTTATAACAAATGGAGAAAAACACTCCTTCCCCCCCCCCCAAAAAATTTTTTCGGTCTTTTTTAATTTATAGCACAAAAAATAAACTCCGTGGTGATTAAATACCACCAAAAGATATCTATTTGTGTGAAAAAAAATATAGTGTTGTATGACCGTGCAATGGTCATTTTAAAGTGCAACAACGTTGAAAGGTGAAAATTGGCCTCGGCTGGAAAGGGGGTAAAAGTGCCCGGTAGGCAAGTGGTTAAAGCCAACACTCAGTCCTTCCTTTTGGCTCAAGACTTGAAACACAAACATTCCAAGGTAACTCCTTAAACCCTCTTCAAAATGAATGGACTCCTAAGAGTGAGGGGATGTCTGTTTTCTTTCTCTGTCACAGATGTCCCAGACCTGTGGGTTCAGTCTGTGGTTTTAAAGGGGTACAGAATGAAGTTCAAAACTGCTCCCTCATCATTTTTCTTGGTACACAAACATGCTCTGACCTCTAGGAGACAATCCCTGGCCTCTTCTAAACATGCCAGACAGTCTGTGGGCCCCCTGTTCCATCTTGCTTTTTAGTTACTGGCTTTAACCGCATGAATGTTGAAACCCAGGTCTTGAGAGAAAGGGGTACCTCGGATTCTGTTCCCACATTGCCTAAAGCCAAAAAGGCAACTTTCAGAAAAACATACCATCATTCCTGGAAATCATTCATTGCCTGGTGCGAACACGTGCATTTCAGACAGATTTCTCTGTACCTCGTATCGTGGTCTAAAATCAGAACTTGACCAGAATTTGGCCTTAAATACTCTGGTCTGTACCGTGTTGAATGTGTTTTTTGTTTTTTTTTGTTTTTGTTTTTTTTTTTAAATAAAACCTCTGGCCTAACTATCCCTAGTAAGGAAAAAAAAAAAAAACCTATTTTAAGACGTTTATATGATTAGACCATCCTTAAAGCACCCTGTGCTTAATTGGAATCATAATTTTGGTTCTTTCTGCCCTTTCAACCTGTAAGGGAGTTGTTTTAGTTGGAACACGCCTACCTAAGGTGAGGTCTAAGTTTTCTCCTTAAAGCAGAACTTCACTTTTCCAACAGGTACTTGCTCAATCAGGCCATCCATAGGTTAAGAAACCCTCTTTCTGATCTCAGTCTGTCTTATGTTGCAGTGAAATTGGAACGCTTTGAAATCCCAATCAAGGTACGACTAAGCCCGGACCCTTGGACCCCTGAAACTGGGCTAGTTACAGATGCTTTTAAACTGAAGAGGAAAGAACTAAAAAATCACTATTTAACTGATATTGAACGGATGTATGGAGGGAAATAAAGCAACAAATCGACAAAGCTGCAGAGGACTTGGGGTTTGGGGTGTGTGTTTTGTCCTTCCATCTCCCCCCCCCCTTCTTCTTTTTGTTTTTTTTTTTGTTTTTTATTTTAAAAACAAGGGAGATTTGTATTTTTGTTTAGACTGGATACAGTGTCTGTGTGAGAGAGGTTGTGACTATGCATGTTTGTGCAGTTAAAACTGAAGACATTTGTATTTATTTTGCCTGAATTGCACTTAAATGTATAACCGCTGACGCACACGTAAATTCGGAAGAATTAACTATTCATAGACAATTTATTTGAACAAACCACTTATGCACCCTACCAAACAGCCCTGTTTCAAATCATACAATCAATACCAAAACAAAACTGCATAAAGTAGAACATTTTGTATTATTTAGGGGTGTATATACACACACGCTTTTTTTTTTTTCTTTTATTTGATGTGTTGCATCTGCTTCCAAAATAGTGATATACATCAAATGATAGACTTGGGCATTAATCGGTACTTTCACATTGCAGTCTGTTACATTCCTGTGAACAATCTGCATTTTTAAAAGATTTTGGCTTATTTGGTAACTACTGGTGTGATAAGTCTATTTGGTTTTCAGTAGTGTAGTCAAAATCTGATTCTAGATTGTCATGCTACTGGACATTGTTCCATGAAAGTATTTAGCCTTTTTTAAGTACCTTTCATGCTTGAACCCTGAGCAGTGTGTTTAGTATTTGAATGTGTACTTTTCTCTTCCACAGTACTAATACTTAAATTTGGCACAAGACAGGAGTTGTATTTTTAACTTTTTCAACCCTTTGCTTATTTTATAAGCAAGCCTTACAACAGTAAAATTTGGAAACCTTAATTTTTTTTTTTTAATCCATTATTTAATATATGAATTCTAGTTCCTACATTCTGTTCTACCATAACAAAATTTTCTGATAAGCTGACAAAACCACGTGTGCCAACCTTGGCATGGCTGTAGCACAATCAAAACCATCCTTTGTGCAATATGGGGGAAGCAGTTATTTGTCACTTTTATAGGAAATAGTCTGGTTTTTATATACAGAATATTCTAAAATATGCTGTATATGCCATGACTGTATTCCTCTGCACATTTTTATATTCCTGCAATTATACCAAATGTGGTGCACCACCATTGTATCTTTAAAGTGTACTTTTACTCAAATTATATCATATGAAAATATGTCTGGAATGGATCAATAAAGAAAAGGCAAAATACTTAACTTTTCTTAGCGAAAAGGCTCCTTTGGTGCTGGCAACATTCTTGAAGGCCTGTTGCTGCAGAGGGACATAGTAATTCAGATTAAACCAAGATCACAATTGTCTAGGCCCTTACATGTGTAGACAACACTGATGAGAATATGGATCTGCAGGAGGGTGGTAGGTACTTCAGCCCCATCTATTGATCTTTATCCCAGAAAAGGCTGTTAAGGAAATATTTGAGTACAGGTCCACTTTAAAAGCACCTGGTTATTCAAACTAATGGCATTAGAGCAGTTATGGATAATATGCTGCTTGAATTACTAATCCTTGGCCTGCAAGCCCTGAGAATGCTGGATCCCTTTTTGACAGCTAAGGCATTGAAGGCTGAAGTCATGCTTTATACTAATCTTGTTTAGTTGGCAATGCCAAAGAGCATCATTTTCTTTTCAAAGAGGAAAGAAAGAAAACTGAAATCATCAAATGATGTTATAAAGTCCTTTAAGTTGTACAGTTTTGTTTTTGTATGTTTATACGTATATTGCTGTATTCCATGCTCTAACACTTCAGGACTGTCCTTATATGAAATGTATTCAGTTCTGTCTAAGATGCTATTAAAATTAAATATTCCAAAGATAGGCAGGGAAGTTATGACTGCCTCAGGTGTCATGAAGAGCTGAATCACTACATATGATGCATCTTTGTATATAGACTGGAATATTTGTGTTTTAAATGAAGAACATTTTTAGTCAATGGGAGCTGCTGCAGTGCTGGTTATTGGCCATCATCTTGTCAATGGATGTAACATTTCTTAATGTTTTCTATATTTAGTTCCAATGGCCTGACTCTTGATTATCATTTTGTAGTTTGTGGTTTACATGTGACATATATAAATACTGTAAACAGGGATACTCTAGCTGCAGCTCCCTAACTGCTGTCAATCTAAAACTCCCATCATGCCTTGTGTGGCTCAGCAGCAGTTTGATGGAGCCACAGTTAGTCTTCCTTTTGCTGTTAAAAAAAAAAAAAAGTAAGGATTTTCTATTCAGATGTGCTTTCAACTTTTTTTTTTTTTTTTTTTTTTTTTATAAAGACAACTGCTAATTGTGTTGAACTGCTTTGTACATTTTGTTCAGCTAGCCGCAGAACATGTTCCTTTTTAGGATCTTAAACT